>NC_051160.1:147376200-147422254 GCF_013339745.2 Dermacentor silvarum
GATGATGATGATGATATATGTTGTTTTGTGGCGCAAGGGCCAGCTATGGCCAAAGAGCGCCAAGACGTGGTGTATGATCAGTGACAGTGGATAGGTGTAGGGTGGCTGTAAAGGGGCCTAAAATCCTGCGCACTAAAGGTGCGTAAAAGACAAAATACTAAGATCATGACAATGACGTGATAGAGGCGCAATGAATATAATATAGTATAAAAAAGTTGCAAGGGATACAAGGCACTACTGCCTCACAGGGACCCTTAGAAGCAAGGGCCTGGAGGAGAGTGCATTTCAAATATGCTGTCGCAGCGGCGTCCTCTGAAAGAGGATGCCACTACGAATCTCTCGGGCGAAAAACTTGCAAAATGTCGAGGTCGTTTAAAAAGGCTAAAACTGAATCGTGCGGAAATATCGGGTCATTATGTAAAAACATAGCTGGGTGAAGGGGTATATTCTCTTTATAGGCTTGAACAAAGTGCTTTTTTCTTTCAGGTTCTATTAATGGACACTGTACTAGGATGTGAAGTACAGTAAGTGCTTCCCCGCATCTAGTACAGGTTGGTGGTTCGCCTCCAGACAGCAGGTAATTATGCGTGCTGTAAGTGTGTCCTATTCTGAGCCTACAGAATAGGACATCATTTCTTCTAGATTTCGTGGTTGATGGCCAGTTTCCTAAATGGGGCTTAATTAAATGGAGCTTGTTATGAGTCTGGCCGTCCCACAAACTCTGCCAATGGACCCGAAGTCTCTTGCGTAGATATGGCTTCATATCATGAACAGTGACGGGCATAGATGTGTTGCCAGCTTTTGCCTCGATGGATGTGGCAAGCTGGTCTGCCAGTACATTTCCCTCGATGTCTCGGTGTCCTGGCACCCAGCACACCACAACATGCTGCCCAGACGCATAAATACTACATATGAATGAATAAAGCGATACTATTACGGGATTTTTGTGCCTTTTAAGAGATTTTTAAAGCTTTTACTACGCTCAGCGAGTCTGTGTAAATGATTGCTTTGGGTATTTTAGAGTCCTTGATATGTTTAAGAGCCGACAGTATTGCATAAGCCTCTGCTGTAAAAATGCTCGTTTGTGGGTGCAGGGCGTCGGCATCTGAAAATGATGGGCCAACCGCTGCATAAGAGACGCCAGCATGAGACTTTGATGCATCGGTGTAAAATTCCGGACAGGAGTATTTATGCTGCAGTTCGAGGAAATGCATTCGAATGTGTGCAACCGGGGCGTGCTTCGTAACATGTAAAAATGACAAATCACAGTCGACAATCTGCCACTGCCACGGTGAGACCTGTATAGTGGGTGTCATTAGACGATGTTCAAAGAGTGGGACATCCATTTCCTCAGCCAGACTTCTCACACGCAACGAGAAGGGCTTTCTTACTGCAGGTCGGTTATGAAAGAGGTGGGAGCTGGACAAATCATTTACGGTGGAATATGAGGGATGTTCACTGTTTGCATTCACTCTAAGAAAATACATGAAAGCTGTGTATGTCCTCTGCAAGTGGAGGGACCACTCATTGGATTCCACGTAAAGGCTTTCCACAGGGCTTGTCCTAAAGGCACCTGTAGACAATCGAATACCTAGATGGTGGATGGGGTCCAGCATCTTCAACGCGGTTGGGGTGGCTGACTGATAAATTATGGCCCCGTAGTCTAGGCGTGTTCGTATGAGGCTTTTATACAAATTTAACAGACACTTTCTGTCACTACCCCAAGTAGTGCGTGACAACACTTTTAAATATTCATTGTTTTCATGCATTTGTTTTTTAGATGTTTTAGGTGTGGTATGAATGTTAGCTTTGTGTCAAGAATTATGCCTAAGAATTTGTGTTCCGTTTTTACAGGTAGACTCTGTCCTTGCAGGTCAATGTCGGGGTCAGGGTACAGTCCTCTCTTTCGAGAAAAAAGGACGCAGGTGCTCTTTTGTGGATTTAGGCAGAACCCATTCTCGTCTGCCCATTTAGCCACCCTGTTGAGACCAAGCTGAACCTGCCGCTCACAGATTGCAAGGTTGCATGATTTAAATCCAATCTGTACATCATCGACGTACGTTGAATAAAACATGTTGCGTGGTATGTATAGGCGCAAGGAATTCATTTTTATAATGAAGAGAGTGCAACTGAGCACCCCACCCTGTGGGACTCCAGTTTCCTGCACAAAAGGTCGTGATAAAGCGCTGCCAACCCGAACACGGAATGTGCGATTCAGCAGGTAACTTTCAATGACATTTAACATATTACCACGTATACCAAAGTGGGAAAGGTCTCTCAATATACCAAACCGCCATGTGGTGTCGTAGGCCTTTTCCATGTCTAGGAACACAGATAAAAAGAATTGTTTGTGAACAAAAGCTTCACGTATCTGTGCCTCAATACGTATCAGATGGTCAGTGGTGGATCGACCTTCGCGAAAACCGCACTGGTATGGGTCAAGGAGCTTGTTTGATTCTAGGAAATGTATCAGACGGCGGTTTATCATCTTCTCGAAGACCTTGCAGAGGCAGCTTGTTAGAGCTATGGGCCTGTAACTCGATACGGACGATGGATCCTTGCCCTGCTTCAGGATGGGGATCACTATGGCCTCTTTCCAGGCAGAGGGGATCTCGCCGGAGGTCCATATAGAATTATAGAGACAGAGAAGGGTTTTCTTCGTTTCAGAGGGTAGGTTTTTCAACATGTCATATAGTATACGGTCAGGGCCTGGGGCAGATTGCTTGCAACAGGTGAGTGATGCATGCAGCTCTGCTAGGGAGAAAGGTAGGTTATACGGCTCGTTCCCAGTGCTCTTTCGGTCTATTTTTTGTTTTTCTATAGCTGTTTTATATCTTATAAATGCTGGTGAATAGTGTGAGGAACTGGACACATGTTGAAAATGTGCACCCAGATGGTTCGCTTGGTCCTCAAGGCTGTCTCCCTGCGTGTGTACCAGGGGAGGTGGATGTGTTTGTCGTCCTCTTACTCTATTGACCCTGCTCCAAACCTTGGCCTCATCCGTGTACGAGTTGATACTTGATAAAAATGTTTTCCAGCTGTCTCTCCTGGCTTGTCTGCGTGTTCTCCTACCTTGGGACTTGATTTTCTTGAAATTTACAAGGTTTTCAGCAGTAGGATAATCGCGAAGCTGCCTCCATGCTTTGTTCTGCTGCCTACGTGCATTCCGGCATTGTTCATTCCACCACGGAACACGACGTTTGCTAGAAAGTCCACTTGTTTGGGGAATACACTTAGAGGCTGCATCAATTATGAATTTAGTAAAATACTCGACGGCACCATCAATTCCGAGCGATGAAATGTCAGCCCACGAGAGTTTACTGGTAAGAGTTTGGAATTTATCCCAGACCGCTGCATCAACCTTCCACCGGGGGGCATGTGGTGGTGACTCATATTGTCTTGTTGCTCTCAGCAGTACTGGGAAATGGTCGCTCCCGTAAGGGTTTTTTATAACTTCCCATTCAAGTTCTGAAAATAGAGACGGGGAAGCTATGCTAAGATCAATAGAAGAAAAGGTTCTATTTGCGATACAGTAAAATGTAGGTTCCTTCTTATTCAGGAGACACGCACCAGAGGAAAAAAGAAATTGTTCAACAAGACGGCCTCGCGCATCGATACGAGAGTCGCCCCACAGACTGCTGTGCGCATTGAAATCGCCAAGAACAAGATAAGGTTCTGGCAATTCGTCTATAAAGGACTGAAATTCATGTTTGTGTAAGTGGTAATGTGGGGGTATGTAAAGCGAGCAAATGGTGATGAGTTTGTTCAGAAGGACAAGTCGAACTGCCACTGCTTCAAGGGGCGTTTGTAGCTGCAAACGTTGACATGCTATGCTTTTGTGAATTACAATGGCAACACCGCCTGATGATGCGAGAGCATCATCGCGATCTTTACGAAACGTAACATACTGTCGGAGAAAATTTGTATGTTTCGATTTTAAGTGCGTTTCCTGTACACACAGCACTTTTGGATTGTGTTGGTAAAGAAGTTCTTGGACATCGTCGAGGTTCCTAATAAGGCCTCTGACGTTCCATTGAATGATTTGTGTATCCATAATGAAAGTAAATTGGTGCTGTGTGGACAAAAAGGAAGTGTTGCCTTAGATTACAGAGCCGTTTGCGGCCCTGTAATTTTGGTTTTGTCTTTTCTAGAGCGGTCCAAAGAATTTGGCCGCTCTTTAGGTGCTGGTTGCACCACCTTGCTTGGGGTAGTGTCCATAGCCTCTTGTGAAGCGCTGGACACTCGCTCTAACGAGCGATGTGTACGTCGTGTAGCCTTCGCCTCGAGGGACGAAGGCTGTGGCCTCACCAGCCCGGAGGCCGATGGAACCTCCTTAGCCTCTGAGCTGCGATGGCTGCTGCCAGCGCTAGTAGAGGCCTCTGGTGTGGCCGATTTCGAGGGAGGCAGGGCAGCCTCAGCTGCTCCCACCATGGGGGCGGGTGGAAGTCGCCTCAATACGCTGCGCGTGCCTTGGGCGACCGCCGGGGTCCGTCGTGGTGCTGCCCCCTGTTGCACCACTTCGGCAAAAGAAGTTTTCATCGAAAATGCAGGTGAAAGACGCTGTCGTGCTTCCCGGAAACTGATATTTTCTTTGACTTTGATAGTAATGATCTCCTTTTCTTTCTTCCAGGCTACGCAAGATCTGGAATATGCAGGGTGGCTGCCATCGCAGTTCGCGCAATGGGCCTCAGCAGTACAGTCATCAGCAGAGTGATCTTTTGTAGCACATTTCGCACAAGTTAGTCGTCCTCGGCAGCTTTGAGAGGCATGACCAAACCTCTGACACTTGTAGCAGCGTCGTGGATTTGGGATGTAGGGTCTAACACGCAGTTTGAGGTAGCCTGTTTCGATTGCATCCGGGAGTGTGCTAGAGCCAAAAGTAAGTACTATGTGTTTGGTTGGTAGTTCTTTGTTATCGCGCCTGATTTTTATGCGTTGTACATTTATAACATTTTCTTCTTTCCATCCATTCAGGAGTTCTTCATCAGTCAAATCCATGAGGTCGTCGTCTGAAACCACACCCTTGACGGTGTTCATTGTTCGGTGTGGACTAACAGATATGGTTTTATCGCCAAATGCCACCAGGTTTGTTAGTTTCTCGCACTGCATCTTGTCTTTTACTTCAATGAGAAGGTCCCCAGTTGCCATCTTGGTGGCTTTGTAGCCACTTCCAATTACCTCCGTGAGACATTTTGACACCAAGAAGGGTGAAATGTTTGTTGCTTTTTTATCAGTGCTTTCACAGTGAATCACATGATACTTTGGGAATGTGTCTCGTTTCTTCAAAAAGAATTCAAAGGTTGCATCGGTGCGCCCCCTTTTTGGGGGACGATCAGGTGAGAAGGGTTTCGAGGGTCCCATGGAATGAGTTGTTTGTTCGGTATCAATGCCAGTCACCCACCACCGAGCCCAACGAGGGGACACGGCAGAGATTGTTATGAAGCAAGCACTGCCATGCCAACTGTACATTGTTACTATAACCGCATATGTTATAATCAAGGTAGATCATAACACACAAGGTTAACCCTTGCTGCCAGGAATGTTGGAAGTAAATGGAAGAGAGAAGAAGACAGGAAAGATTGAAGGTGAGAGGGATAGGCGAAGATTGGAGAGAGAGAGACAGGAAAAGGCAACTACCGTTTTCCCCCGGGTGGGTCAGTCCGGGGGTGCCGTCTACGTGAAGCGGAGGCCAAAGAGGTGTGTTGCCTCCACCGAGGGGCCATAAAGGTCCAAGCACTCAGCATTGGCTCAACCCCCAGGATCCCCTTTTCCCCGGACACGGCTAAGCCACGCACGGTTAAGCGTGGGAGGGTCCGACCCCCATGTGCTCGGGTCCGTGGTGTCGCAACCCACCAAACGCCTGCTTACGCAGGCGCCCCTGCGGGCTTCCGTCTACTGACCTCCTCTCACTCCAACGTACTGATCCATACTGCCCTACGCGGATCGACCAACCTACTGGCTTGACACGACCCGCCATGCTTCGCCTAAGACGACAGCTTTCCCGTTTTAAGCTTCGTGGTGGAGCGTTATTTCGATTAATCTACCATCCTTCCCGTAACCGATGGGTACCAGTCATACCTCGCTCACTTCGACACCAAGTATTAGAAGCATTTCACGACGACGCGACGGCTGGCCACTTGGGCTTTCACAAGACCTACGACCGCATCAACAAGCGTTTTTTTCTGGCCGAGCCTTTCCATCTCTGTCGCCAAATGCGTTGGCTCCTGCGCGTCATGCCAACACAGAAAACTCTCGACATCCCTTCCAGCCGGTCCCCTGCAGCCTTTACCATGCCCGTTCACCCCCTTCTAAATTGTGGAAATTAACTTGTACAGACCCATCCCATTTACACCCACTGGTCACCGCTGGATAGTTACCGCAGTGGATCATCTAACGCGCTACGCTGAGGCAGCTGCTCTTCGCTCTGGTAGTGCCTCCAATGTCGCCGAGTTTTGCGTGCACGGCATCGTTTTGCGCCACGGCGCGCCTTGTGTCCTTCTGAGTCACCGTGGCAAGACGTTCTTGTAATATGTGTTTCGTAAAGTCCCCCAGGCCTCTGACACCACCCATAAGGATACATCAACATACCATCCGCAAGAAAATGGTTTTACAGAGCATTTTCATCGAATTCAACATGATATCTATGTATGTTCCGCTCTATCACACCAACTGGGACACCATTCTATCTTTCGTGACGTTTGCTTGCAATACTGCCGACCATCGCACAACCAATTACAGTCCCGTCTTTCTTATGTACGGTGGTGCGCCGTGTTTCGTCTTGAAGATAACACAACATTACGCAGCTGCTGCTCCATCTGCGTCTCTTCCTGAAGAATTTGCTGCTCGCATCGCCAGCAGCCGTGAAATTGCCATCGCCAACACCGATACCATTCAGGACAAAAGGAAAATTCGCTCTGATGCGACTTGTTTGGCGTTACTTCGTTTCACCCAGGTGACGAAGTTCTTTTGTGGACACCTGTTCGCGCACCGGGGCTCTGTGAAAAATTTTTTGATAGATATTGTCACGAGCAACGGCAAAGATAAAGACGTTGTAGTGGGGCTGTGTCAGACGCTCTCTTGTCGGACTGAAACCTGCTGGGACCTGTGCGCTCTGTGCAGTCTTGACTAGACAATTTCTACCCGTTTACTGTTAATGAAATACTCCCCGGAACATCTTTTTGGTGGAGATTCTGGGCTCTATTCCACCCGGTCCTAGATCTTCGGAGCGGACGCCACGTTTCTCCCGCCTCCATGGCCGAAGACAGTACGCAGTCATCGCAGCCCGCGCCCGCGGCTTCGGAAACCGTGTTCCTTTCGCATCCCCTCGACCCCAGCACGTTTTGAGGCACGGACAACAATGGCGTCGACGATTAGCTCCTATTGTATACGAGCGTGTCAGCAAGCACCACAGGTGGGATGAGACCCTAATGCTTGCCAACGTCATTTTCTACCTACGGGGCACGGCTCGGGTGTGGTTTACCACCCACGAAGAAGAATTTACAAGTTAGGACTTATGGAAGAAGAAGATGGGCGCATTGTTTGGCCTATCGGCCGCGCGCCAATTGACAGCCCAGCACGAGCTGGGGGCCAGAGCTCAGACGTCTAGGGAATTGTACGTCGCATACATCCTAGACGTAATAGCCTTGTGCCGTACCATTGACAAAGAGATGCCAGAGACGGACAAGGTTGGCCACGTGTTGAAAGGCATAGCTGACGATGCCTTCAACATCCTAATGTGTAGGCACTGCACCACGGTTGACTCCATCATCACCGAATGCCGGTGGTTTGAACAAGCAAAAAGCAGGCGGATTACTCAGTGCTTTAAACGACCCCCGAATGCAGCTGCGACTTCCTCGTGCGAGGATCCCGTGACGCCCCCTCCATTCTCGTCGCTTAACAACTTGGCCAGAATTGTTCACCAGGAGCTCGAAGCCATGGCTCCAGCCGCTTATCAGGCACCTGCTCACGACCATTTGGCCACAATATCTTTCAGTCAGGCCGTCGTACGTCAGGAGGTTGCAAATATAGGCGTCCTATTTCCACAAGCCCCCAGTTACGCCCCTCCACCCATGTGCACTTCAGGTCTTCCACTGAACAACACACCGCCCCAATTGTTGCTGCTGCCGCTTCCGCTCCCCGGTTCACACCCCGCTACCGCAACCCTTCTGAGTGGAGAACGCCTCACGATCGACCAATCTGTTTTTCTTGCTCTCGCGTCGGCCACATTTCATGCCACTGCCGCACTCGTCGGAATTACCGGCCAAGTTTTCCCGGTGACCGCCGCCAAGATCGTGGCCCCGTACTACAGCACATCTTTTCTCAACAACCAACTTCCGGCCCGTGATCGTCACCGTCTTTCTTCGCGCTCTGAATCAGCCTACGCCGATATTGCCGCACAAGGACACTGGTCCAGCCGATCGCCGTCCCCTCAGAGTCGCCAGTCGCGCTCCCCTCAACGCCGTCGCTCTCTTTTTCCGGCTTCCTCTGCACACCACCCGGGAAACTAGCCAGTCCAACTCCGGGAGGTGAGGCTGCATTGACGACAAGAACCGCAAAACCTCTACTGACCCCTATTTCAAGACGCCATTTTCTCGGTGTTTTTGTCGACGGCGTGCCCGTTACTGGTCTCGTTGATACTGGCGCCCACATATCTGTTATGAGTTCTACGCTCCGACGCCGCCTACGCAAAGTGCTGACAGCTGCCGTCTCTCCTACTGTGCAAGTAGCCGACGGCACCCGAACCTGTTCTTGGTATGTTCACTGCCCGCGTTGCTGTTGCCGGCCACCACACTTCAGTTCTCTTCGCTATTCTCGACTCTTGCCCACATGATGTCATTCTTGGTATTGACTTCTTGAGCGCCCACTCTGCCCTCATCGATTGTTCTTCTGGCATTGTGCGGCTCGAACTGCCATTGTGTCCTGATGACGCCGCATCAAGTAACACTCGTCTACGTTCCCTGGAGTTTCTACGACTACCCGCGCAGGCTGCTACCTACGTCCTTATGTCACCGTTTCCCGCAGTCCCTGATGGGGAATATGTGGTCGCTCCCCCCACAGATCTGATCCTCTCGTGCAACATCGCACTTCCGCATACCGTAGTGGTTATTGCCAATAGCACGTTATTTTCAGTCCTCAACTTTTCTACTTGGACCCATGTTCTTCCTCAGGAATTTCCCTAGCCGAACTGTCACCTCTCCATTCGCTCGCTGACGCTAAGACCGTGACGCAACCTGCCATACCGGCGCCAACCCAGGCACTTCTGGACAAAGTGATATCCCCCGACCTCTTACCTTCACAAAGTGAAGCACTCCGTGGTGTCCTATTTTCGTATTTGACGTATTTGACCTTGACGTATTTTATGTTGCGAACAGTTCACTAGGCCGTACACATGTCGTGGCCCACCACATCGACACTGGAGACACCAGCCCCCTTCACAAGCACCCTTACCGAGTGTCTCACTGTGAGCGCCAAGTCATCCAAAAGGAGGTAGAGAAAATGCTTGATAAAGATGTTATAGAGCCTTCCTCTAGCCCTTGGGCATCCCTGTAGTGCTTGTGAAAAATAAGGACAACAGCTGTCGGTTTTGCGTCGATTATCGCCATCTCTATCGGGTAACGAAGAAGGATGTGTAGCCTCTCCCGCGAATTGATGATGCGCTCGACTGCCTCCATGGTGCCAAATATTTATCGTCGCTAGATCGCCGCTCGGGATACTGGCGAATTGCCGTCGATGACCGGGACCGCGAGAAGACCGCATTCATCACACCCGACGGCCTCTACCTATTTAAGGTTATGCCTTTTGTGTTGTGTAATGCTCCTGCAACTTTTGAACACATGATGGACACTCTTCTACGCGGTCTGAAATGGTCGACCTGTCTTTGTTATTTGGACGACGACAGCGTTTTCTCGCCCAGCTTTGACAGCCCCCTCCCTCGTCTGTCGGCGATTCTCGACATCTTTCGCCGGGCTGGCCTCCAGCTCAATTCATATAAGTGTACCTTTGGGCGCCGCCAGATAAAATTGCTTGGACACCTAGTCGACGCTACTGGTGTCCAAACGGACCCTGACAAGGTCCTTACCGTCTGCGAGTTCCCGGTTCCACGGTCCATGCAAGAAGTACGCAGCTTTCTTGGGCTCTGCTCCTACTTTCGCCGCTTTGTTCTCAACCTCGCGGACATTGCTCGACCCCTCATGGACCTACTCAAAAAGGATGCGGCCTTTAGTTGGGGCGCGGACCAAGCGTCTTCCTTTGCCTCGTTGGTTTCTGCCCTCACTACACCACCTGTGCTGGCTCATTTTGAGCCGGTTGCTAGAACAGAACTACGCACCGACGCAAGCGGCCATGGCATTGGTGCTATCCTCGCCCAAACACAGAACAGAGCCAACCGTGTGATAGCGTATGCTATTTGTCTTCTGTCACAGTCGGAAAAGAATTACACCATTACTGAGCGGGAGTGCCTAGCTCTCGTCTGGGCTGTCGCGAAATTCCGTCCGTACCTATATGAACACCCATTCGTGGTCATAACAGACCATCATGCGCTCTGCTGGCTCTCAACACTTAAAGACCCCACAGGGAGGCTCGGCCGTTGGGCATTACGATTACAGGAGTACACGTTCTCGGTAGTGTACAAATCTGGCAAGTTACACAATGACACCGACTGCCTCTCCCGCCATACCGTTGAACCATCCGACTACACTGAAACAGACCCCGACACCTATGTCTTGGCGATAACAGACTTCACCCATGTCACCGACGAACAACGTAGAGATCCATCGTTGCTCTCTCTTATTGACCGTCTGCAATCCGGCACCCTCGACCCTTCCCTCAACAAGTTCTTACTTCAGGATAACGTTCTTTACCGCCGCAACATGCACCCCAATGGCGCAGAACTCCTGCTCGTTGTCCCGCATCATCTGCGCAGGGATGTCCTCGTCTAGTTTGATGACGCCCCCACTTCAGAGCACTTAGGCGTCTCCAGAACTTATGATCGCATACGACATTTTTTCTGGAAGGGCCTTTATCGGTCCGTTCGCCGCTACGTAACATATTGTGACCTGTGTCAGCGTCGCAAGAAACCTGCGACTGTACCTGCTGGTCTCGTTCAGCCAACTGACGTTTCAGCCGAGCCGTTTTATCGAGTGGGCCTGGACTTACTGGGTCCCTTTCCAATTTCCACGAAAGGTAACAAATGGATTGCAGTCGCAACGGATTATACCACTCGATTTCCACGTCGCTCCTGTCAGCTCAGCTAGTGACCGCCGTCGCCACACTACGGAAATCGTTCATGTCTGTCGCCGGAAACCCTAAATTCGCCGTACCTACCCTTTCTAGCTTGCGGTCTTGCTGACCGCTTTCCTGTAAGGAGGAAAGTTAGTGTGAGTGCTATTTGGGCATACCGTCATTGTCATATGCACATACGACTCATCATCTATTGGCTCGTGTGGTGCTTCGTCTCTGTCTCGGGCAGCTGCTCGGAAATAAAGGCAGCGCATCGGTCGACGTCTCACGATATATATATATATATATATATATATATATATATATATATAGAGAGAGAGAGAGAGAGAGAGAGAGAGATCAGTTATTAGAAAGGCCGAGAGGTTGGCATGAGCTAGCATGCTCTGAACGGCTACTCGGCACAGGGGTTCAGGAAAGAGAATAAACAAGACTGATGAATGGCGATGACGAGGACAAGAAGAGATGCGTATATGCACTAACACAATAGTTTTCTTACAGCCTTGTGTCCAGCCTGGTGGTCTTCAAGTAGTCCACAGCAGCACTTGTATCTACTGATGCTACTGCACGGTCACACACTGCGGATAAAATAGTACTTTCCGACAATGTTTGTACGCCAATGCCTGCTAGCGTGAAAGCCAGCGTCTTCCGCTGTTATGCGTGGAAAGGGCAGTCGCGAAACAAATGTTGTAGAGTCTGAGAGGCTTCGCAACGTTCACAGTTCGGGCTGTTTGCACGGCCGATTAGATGTGCATAACGTCGAGTGAAGGCGACTCTCAGGCGAATCCGCTGAAGCATGCTTCTTTGGCATCGACTGGCTTTAGCCGGCAGGCGAAAAGTCCTGCCAGAGTCTCCTTCCCCAGACGTCTGTACCGATTGTCTGGTTTAGCCCAGTAATGTGCTATGCAATCTCGCATGAGCGTAGTGAACATCGCTCTACCAGCAAGAAATCTTTACGTCGACGGCTGTAGTAGCAGCGGTTCTTGCTTCCGCATCAGCAAGCTCGTTGTCGGCCAAGCCGCAATAACCAGGTACCCATTGGAAGGTAATTGAGTGACCATTCCTCTGAGCAAGATCAAATATTTGTAGGATGAATGTTAGCAGGTAATACTCGCCTCTCCTCGAGAGAGAATCGATGGCTTGCAGCGCTGATGTCGCGTCAGAAAGAATTGGCCATGTCCGCAGTGTGAGGTAGGAGCAATGTATAGAAACAACCATTCCTCAACGACTGCAACGCCAGCACTGTTTTTTTTATCTGTGAACGGCGGGCACTGCGATTGATCTGCAACAGGCCGAAAGCAACAGGTCGAAAGCAAGAGGTCGAATGACCTGTTGAACAAAAATGAATTCTAATTGTGAAAGCAATGGGTCGTAACAAAGCAAGTTCACCTATTTTTTTTTATCAAATTGACATGAATTGCGCTACTTTCAAAGTGACAAAGCTTTTTTCTACTTATTTTAGCTCTTACTACAATGAGCAACCTTACCTTACATTACAACAAAATGTAATTGCGGTGTGAGCACAGAAAACAGGGAATGTCAAGTTAGCGTTTTATATAGTTTTATTGGGAGCTGAAAAACAATCTATGCCTTCAATGGTGCTGTTGGTGCTCCGCGTCTCCCCAGCTTTGTGAGAAGCTTCGTAGCTATCAGGCCGCTGTTTCTGATTCTCGGCAACATTTCACTCCCGAGATTCGTAGCACCATAGGCAGCTCTTGCTGTTTGAACACACTGAGAAGAACGTAAGAGTAACGATTAGCCTTGGTATATGTGTGAGTGGTTGGTCATTCTTGCGAAATTGACCAGTCTTTAGGCGGAAAGAAAGAGCACAGGACCAATGCCCGGAATCAGCGGTGAATAGCGCCCGACACAGTGCCATAAACGCTTCCGTCTATTGAGGCTACTTTCCCATTGACACTGCAAGCGTACATGGAAAGCTGACTAATATATGTCTTTTGTGCAGCAGTGAGTTTTAGACTCCAGTAAGGGACCGTATAGATAGACGGACCTCTTTTACAAATTGGAGAACATGTCCTACTCATTGCTTCCCGTATCTTTGATGTAGACAGACACACGCAGCTGAGTTTCTCGAGATGCGCCTGCCTATCGGATCACGCTTCGCGAACTTCAAGGTGAACTTTGAACGTTGAACGTTGCTGCGTGATTATTCTGGACAACTGTCCTTCTCAAATCAGAGTAACCTTTCGCATTTCTACAGTACATAGCAGCCAAGCAAGCTCATTCTTTTCAATCTCCCTGCCTTTCCTTTTTCTCATAATAGCTTGGCGGCAACAACTAATTTATTGTTCTTGGCCTTTGGAAAGTAGCCAACGCAGCGTCGTAGAAATATTTATAAAATACTGGTGCAATATAGACACGCGGGCATCAGTGAGCGCTGATTTGCTCTCCGAGGTAGAGAAGGATGCTGCATTCGTCGACCACATCATTGCTGAAGACGAAACATGGCGTTTTCAATACGATCCTTAACAATGAGGCAGAGCACCGAATGGCGGTGCACAAGCTCTCCGGCATCGAGAAAGGTGCGGCGACAGAAGACCATAACAAAGACGATGCTGATAGTTTTTTTTCGATGCCAGAGGTGTCATACACTACGAGATCGTCCCACAAGGGTAGACGGTGAATCAGGAGTTTTATATCAACGTGCTCCAACACATGCGTGATAGATTGTGACGCCGTCGCCCTAACTTATGGGCATATGCACAATGGAGCTTTCTCCACGATAATGCAAGGCCGCACACTGCTCTCAGCGTGAAAACATTTCTTGCCAAGCACAGCATTACTGTAGCTACCCATCCGCCATACTCGCCTGACCTCTCCCCAAGCGATGTTTTCCGGTTTCGTCGTGTGGAGAGAGCCCTAAAGGTTCACTGGATGGGGTGCGTGGAGGCCATTCGAGACGCCTCGAGAAAGGAGCTGACAGCCCTGCCAAAAGAATTGTTTTCTGTTTCCAAGACCTCAAGAAGCGTTGGAAGCTGTGTATAGACTGCAAGGGAGACTATTTCGAAGGGGTGCTTCACAAATGATTTTAATGTTAAACGCATTTTTTATGGACTCAGTCTCAAAACTTTACGGACAAAGGTTTCATTTTAGCGGTGTATAAAAGCTTACATGATTGATTATTCTGAAAGCCATTTTTTGGAACCACACCACAGGTTCTAAGCATGCTTTGTAGGCAAACCTCCAGGCTACACTACTACAAGCTTAACGATTGTTCATGCCGAACGAGACAGAAATAAATGGCTGTGAACGTGTTGAAACTGAAGTGACTCCGTGGCTTTGCCAGGGCAAAGCATGTGCAAGAGAGCTTACGACACAGCCTGTCAATATGAGGCGTGCAGTTCAGAGTAGATACCACGGTTACACCTAAGCAAAGCACAGAGTCATCTTTTTCTATTTTATCACAATCAATAGCAATGTGGAACCATTCCTTAGAAGTGTTTTTTTTTCTGAAATCAGGTTCCAAGAATAGAATATTTAGTTTTGGTTCTATCCTAAATTCTTATTCTTAATCTAAAAACTCTTTATCCTAAATGTTCTTTCTTATATCACAAAATACTTTTAATGATATTTCGTTAATGTTCAAGGCTTCATTAGTTATATCAGTTTTGTACAACAAAGCCGTAGTTTTACACGAAGACATTTGAAAGCCGTGTTGAAGCGGTGACAGGACTTTATTCTTATATAAAAATCTTGTTGCTCCACTAGCCAGCAGACATTTGAGCGCTATACTCATGCAGTTCACTAATGATACTGGTATATAATTACTGAATTCATTCAGGACCCCACTTTCATAAAAAGGCGTCACTCTTGCCGTTTTTAACAAGTCCGGGTATGAACCCGTGAAAAGTACTTTATCAAACAGTGTAGCGAAAGTAGGTATCACGATGTCTATGTTGTTTTGCAGACACTGTAATGCCAATGAAGGCACGAAATTTCCATCTGCCTAATTCGGTTTGCAGCTCGAAATACCCCCTGGATGGAAATGTATATGTAGCCAAAAGAAGACGAAGGCCAAGTAGCCAGAAATTGTTTGAACATACCTTTCATGCCACTAATATGTTTGCCCGAAACATTGCAGAACTGGTGAATAAATTTATTTTCTTACTGATGCAGCATCGCATCCAGTAGTTATTGCAAGGACAACGTGTTTTGAAACTATAGGTTTAATACCAGAGGTTTTCACAGCTCATAATTTTCTGGGATTATTAGACGACGTAGAATAAGTAGAAATTCTTTGCTACCTGCAATCCTGCCAGTAGGTTGTTTGCGTACTCCATATACTGATTTAAGTACGCTTGTTTCATTGAGATCATTTCCCGTAAATATGCAAAAAAGCATATACTTGTTTTAGGTATCTCTAAAAATGTACAATTCGTGGTAATTTTGGTTGCGTATTTCGTGTTTTTTTTTTCAGCGGACTCTCTAACTCTGTCTGCGGGCCTTTTTTTTATTACTATTAGCATAGGATAGTGGATACAGAGCTTAATTCGTCTAAGTGGAAAAACGACAGTTTGGACAGTATCAGTGTCAGTCTTTCGTAATATACAAGTTAAACACTACAAAACCAGATCAAGTATGGCAAAAAAATTACGGAAGAATTCATCTCACGATAATTGTCGACGGTTGTGCGAATAACAATCCAGCAATCTAGAGACAAACCATACGCTTGCAGTCAGGTTTACTCAACAGGTGTAGCACAAATTTAGAGACTTTCGGTACTTTGGCTATATGCCACATACACCGATATCGTCCCGCATTGGTATGGAACTCGCTTGCCAAGTTCGTCTATGAGCATGGAAACATGGCAACGAATATATGACGCCGACGCAATGACGAAGAAGGAATGACATCATTCGAACGAAAAAGGTGTAAACAACAAAGGCGTGACAACAATGATAGATATATTCCTAAATTATGACGATGGTATAACGAGGAAAACGAGAATATGACGACGTGAGGACAATGACAAGACGACGACTGTATGAAGACGATGGCGTGTCGACTGCGTATGATGACAGCCGGATGGAGAATCGCAAATGACAACGATGGCAGGACCAAGACTTCATGACGATGACGGTGTGACAACGTATGCATGATAGCGTCTGTCTGACCACGACGCAATGAGAACCATGGCATGACAGCGGCGGCCTAATCATAATCATTACTGAACGATTGCATGATAACGATAGAATGGCGAACAAGCAATGGCTTGGATTGGTCCACAAAGGTGGTAGGACGACGATAGTATGGCAACAGTTGGGTGTCAAAGATACAGTTATAATGATGGAACCACCGCAATGGCATCCCGCCAACGGTACAACAAATCAATGACGACGACTGTATGACGACGTTGCACTGATGACGATGGCATGAGAAAGGCATGAAGACAATGGGATGACGAGTAGTGTATGATGGCTTGGCGATCCGGACGATGAAGTAACGACAGCGGCAGGACGAGAGTCGGATGACGACGCTGGAGTGACAATGATGTCACGACTACGACGGCATAAGGACAATGTTCTGATAATGGGGGCTTGATTGCGGCTGCCTGACGATGACGCGTTGACAAGGGCGGCATATTCACTATTCCGTGGCCAATGTATGACTATGATAGAATTACGAAGGAAGATTACGAAGGAAGACGGAAAGAGTGGTATGGCGTCGCCAGTAAGACCAAAAAGAGGTGCCGTAACTAAAGTGATGACAATGACCAAATGATAGTGTGACGATGTCTGTGTGACGAAGACGGCGTGATGACGATAGCAGGAAGAATTTCGGAGGCCAATGCTGGAAAGATAACGATGCAGTGACCACCATGGCATCACCACCTCAAACATATATCAGACAACTATATCAGGCACACGCTATCAGAAAGCTTGACCACTGGGAGGGAGCAAAAGGCGTAACGACGGCAGCATGACGAGAGTCCGTTCACGAAGCTGGACTGACAACCATCGAACGACCACGACAGCATCACTATGGCGGTGTTACAACGAATGCGCGACTACGATAGAGCTACGGCGACGGCATGAGGGGGGTCGGATGCCAATTCTCAAATGACGGTGATGCCATGGCCAAGACGGCATCATGGCGATGAGCCCACACCTAGTGTCCCAAGGTATTAGACAAATTGGACAACTGGGTCAGGGTAGAAGGCGTGACGACGATGGCATGACGAGAGTAAGTTATCGTGAAACTGAAATCACAATATCTCCCGCAATATGCTTTGGTACGATATTTGTTCCAAGCTTCATATCCTATTTAGATGAACATTAGAGACGGAACGCTGCCTTCACATCAGCCCAAGTAGCGATATTGGCCACATTTGCGTGGTGGCACATCCACGTGAAATCCTCCGCTAGGAGCCTGGAGATAATGAAGCGTATCGCGACCTCTTCATGAACGCTGAAGGTTCTGAACCAAAAATCAACTTGATGAAACCAAGCGGTGACATCTTTCCCCAGATGCGTTAAGGAGCTAGCCGCGAAACTTGAAAGTCTGTCGCGAGCATCTTCACCCGAGCTGTTAGAGATGCATAAAGTAGCTTCGTCTTTAGCTTTGCCGCGTTGGTTTCCCGAGCAGCGTTGAAGATGTATCGACGCAGCGCTCGTCTCCGTACTCTGTCAGGATTCGGCATCCCAGTCATCACGCGTTTTCGACTCCAAGTGCTCGATGCGTTCCACAATCGGAGCGAGTAAGTTGCAAAAGAAGTCGTGACTTGAATGCGACTGCGGGTCAAGAGGTGGCTTTGGTGCGTCGACTTCGATGGCGGAGACGAGTCCATCCGAAAACGTTATTTTCAGTCCTTCTAATTCGTGCCGGAGCTGATCCACTTCGGTTCTTAGGGCACCTGCTTCGGACACAGTGTCCTGTGTCCCGGGCGGCGTCATCCAACTGTTCGAACACATCGATGGAACAGTGGGCGGTTGCCATGTTGGGTTTATGGAGCCGAAGCTGTCCTGAAGTCAGGGACTCGACTAAAGGAACGCGCAGCGAGTGACGACCCCACATGAAAAAGGAATAAATGTCTTCATAGCTAACCCCGAGCCGTTGGGTGCCAAATGTGATGTGCCGTTGTGGCCGTTGGTTTATATGGATTCCGAGGCGGCATAAGACGCATCCAGACACAGTGGAGACCAGGAAAGGACTGCCCGACCCTTCTTTATTGCTCGAGCCCCTCGCAAGCGCGAGCTACGCGCCGATCTTTGTTGTTTTCTCTGCGCCAAGGCGCAAGACAGGTATACACCAAGCGTCGTTTGCTTTCGCTCGTGACAGGATGCTACACAATATGTGTTGTTTGCTCAACAAAGGAGGTCAAAAACTTTCAAAAAGACCGGAGGCTGTTTTATGTTGGCTTCCTGACCACAACTTAACTTTTAAAAAATGTATTCTTCCTTGTTTTAGAAGTTCTGCTCTGTCTTTTAGTTCACTGCAAAAATCAAGGGTTACACCTAAGCAGAGCAGCGCGTCTTGCTTTTTTTTCTGGTTTATGACGGTCATGAGTACTGTTGTACCTTTCTTCAGAAGTTTTGTTTCTGGAATGTGGATCTAAAAGTAACAAATTTAGTGTTATCTTATTCATTAAAATTCGTCTAATTGATTGCTTCTGTGGCGTTATTTGAAGAAATATTGCTGACCCCAAAAGGAGTGTCACTGGCATACATGAATGTACGTGCCGAATTTAGCAAATCTGGAACGTTGTTATTATATCTTGTGAAAATATATGTGAATAATATCTGCGCAGCTAATCATTCTTCGAGTACGCCCATTGTGATTTCACAGAGACTTGGCACATCCTTATCGATTACTGCTACTTGTTTAAAAAAACTTTAAATGAATGCCATAAAATCCAAATCCTTGCAATTTTGTGATGATAGAATGGAGTCGACAATGGTAATTGCTGTTTCTTATATTTAAAAATACTTCGAGGTCAAGGCTTCAATGGTTACTCAGTATAAGATAAGATAGCTGTAGCTTTGCATGAAGACTTTTGAAAGCTGTGTTCACGTGGTGACAGGGTGTCATTTCTAAATAAACATCTTGTTATTCTACCAGCCAGCAGATTTTCAAAAACTCTATACATGAAATTCACTAAAGATATAGGTCTACAATTAATGAATTCATTCGTGTCATCAGTTTTATAATCAGGCATCACCTATGCCGCTTTCAATACATCTGGGTATGTAACCATGAAAAGATTTTATTAAACATTGTAGCGAGAGTAGGTGTCAAATCTTCTGTCATTTTACAGTAAGAACGTTGCAATGAAAGTGAACCTAAATGTTTTCCTCTCTTTATTAGGTTTGTAGCTGGAAAAGATTCCTGAATGGAAATATATGTGTAGCGAAAGAACATCAAAACTAACAGGCATAAATTATTGGAACCTACTTTGCATGCGCAAAACTACTTTGCCATCAACTGTGCAGTAGTGATGGTAAACTTTTTGTTACTGATGAAGCATCACGTCATGTAGTTATTGCAGTGAGAATGTGCTTTGAAACTATAAGTTTAACACCCGAGCTTATCGTAGCTAATAATTTTGTGGGATAATAAGACGACGCGTTAGTTTATTTACTGCAGTGTAACTCATTTAGTACTTGCATTCCTGTCAGCACTTTCTTGGTTTACTCCTCATAATCGTCGTCTTTTATTGCGCATCACTACACACTGTCTCATCAGTGGTTCTTTTGGTTGATGCAGATGAGAAAAGCATTTACGTATGTAGAGAGTGGCAGACTCTGTTTTCCTTGACATTGCCCCTTTATTGGCTGGTCTGAACAAAAATATTACATTTGTTTGAGTAGATGGGAAAGGCATTTGTGTGTGCAGCGATCAGCAGGCTCACTTTTTCTTGACTTTTACCCTTTATTGGCTCATCACAAAAATACTGCATTGCACGACAGATGGAAAAGGCATTTACGTGCGCAGGGATCGGCAGGCTCTCGTTTTCTTGATATTGCTTCTTTATTTTCTGATTAGAACAAAAATTTTGCATTGTACAGCAAAAGGCATTTACCTGTACAGGGATCGGCAGGCTGCTTTTCCTCGACATGGCCCCCTTATTTTCTGATTAGAACAACAATATCGCATTGTACAACAAAAGGCATTTACGTGTTCACGGATTGGCAGGCCGCTTTTTATTTGACATTGCCTCTTTATTCGCTGGTAAGAACTAAAATATTGCATTGTACAGAAGATTGGAGAGGCATTCACGTGCGTGCGGATCGGCAGGCTTTTTTTTTCTTGACATTTACGTATATTGGCTAGTCAGAACAAAAATATTGCACTGTAGAGGAGATCGGAAAGGCATTTACGTGTGCAGGGATCGGCAGGCTACCATTTTCTTGACATTGCTCCTTTAGTGGCTGGTCAGAACGAAAATAATGTACTGTAGATTAGAAAGGAATTTACGTGTGCAGGGATCGGCAGTTTCCTTTTCCCTTGACATGTCCCCTTTATTTTCTGATTAGAACAAAATATGGCAATGTACAGCAAAAGGCATTTACGCGTGCAGGGACCAGCAGGCTCCTTTTTTCCTGACATTGCTGCTTTATTCGCTTGTCGGAATAACAATACTGCACTGTGCAGTACACGGGAAAGGCATTTACGTGTGCGGGGAGTATCAGGCTCCGTTTTCCGTGACATTGGTACTTCATTGGTTTGTGAGAACAAAAATACTGCACTATGCAGTTCACGGGAAAGACATTTACCTGTGCACGTAGGGGCAGGCTCCTTTTTCCGTGACATTGCTGCTTCATTGGCTGGTCAGAACAAAAAAATTGCATTGCACAGCAGGTGGAAAATGCGTTTTACGTGTGCAGGGATCAGCAGGCTCCTTTTTTCTTAACATTGCCGTATATTGGCTGGTCAGAAAAAACTATTGCACTACACAGCAGATGAGAAAAAATTTACGTGTGTACAGAGTGGCAGACCCTGTTTTCCTTGATATTGCCCCTTTATTGGCTGGTCAGCACAAAAATATTGCATGTGTTCAGGAGATGGGGAATGCATTCACGTGTGCAGGGCACGGGCAGAATCCTTTCTCCTTGACATTGACCCTTTATTCGCTCGTGAGATGAAAAATATTACAATGTACAGCAGGTGGGAAAGCCATATACGTCTGCAGGGATCGACAGGCTCCTTTGTTCATGACATTGCCCATTTATTTTCTGATTAGAACAAAATACTGCATTGTACAGCAAAAGTCATTTACATGTGCAGGGATCGACAGGGTGCTTTTTCTTTGACATTGCCCCTTTATTGGCGGGTAATAACAAATATATTGCATTTGTTCAGAAAGGCATTTGCGTTTGCAACGATCAGCAGGCGCCCTTTTTGTCTGACATTTCCACTTTATTGGCTCGTGAGATCAAAAATACTGCGTTGTACAGCAGCTGGGAAAGGCATTTACGTGTGCAGAGATGAGCAGGCTCTTTTTTCCTTGACATCGCCCCTTTAGTGGCTGGTCAGAACAAAAATATTGCATTCTACTGCAGATGGGAAAGGCGTTGCATTCTACGGCAGATGCATTGTACAGGAGATGAGAAAATAATTTACGTGTGTAGACAGTGACACACCCCATTTTCCTATATATTGTCCCTTTATCGGCTGCTCAGAAAAAAAATATTGCATTGTACGGCAGATGGGAGAGGCATTTAGATGTGCAGGGATTGGCAGGCTCGTTTTTTCTTGACATTGCTGCTTTATCGGCTACTCAGAACAATAATATTGTATTGTAGAGCAGATGGGAAAAGCATCTACGTGCACAGGTATCGGCAGGCTCCTCTTTCGTTGAAATTGCCCCTTTATTGGCTGGTCAGAACAAAAATATTGCAATGTGCGACAGATTGGAAAATCGTTTACGTGTGCAGATAGGGGTAGGCTCCTTTTTCGTAGACATTGCTGCTTTATTATTTGCTCAGAACAAAACTTCTGCACTGTGCAGTAGACGGCAAAGGCGTTAACATGTGCAGGCAATGGCAGGCTCCTTTGTTCTTGACATTGCCCCTTTATTGGCTGGTCAGAACAAAAATATTGCGTTGTAGGCAGATGGGAAAGGCATTTACGGGTGCAGAGATCGGCAGGCTCCTTTTTCCTTGGCTATGTCCCTTTATTTAGTTGTCTAAAAAAAATATTGCATTGTACAGCAGATGGGAAACGCATTTACATGTGCACTGATTGCCACGCTCGTTTTTCCTTGACATTACTGCTTTATTTTCTGTTTAGAACAAAAATGTCGCATTTTACAGCAAAAGGCATTTACATGTGCAGGGATCGGCAGTCTCCCTTTTCCTTGACATCGCCCCTTTAGTGGCTGGTCAGAACAAAAGTTCTGCATTCTACGACACATGAGAAAGACATTTGCGTGTGCAAGGATCTGCGGTTTCCTTTCCCCTTGACATTGCCCCTTTATTGGCTACTGAGAAGAAGAATATTGCATTGTACGGCCGATGGGAAAGGCATTTACATGTGCAGGGATTGCCAGGCTCGTTTTTCCTTGACATTGTTGCTATATCGGCTGGTGAAAACTATAATATTGTATTGTAGAGCATATGGGAAAGGCGTCCATGTGTGCACGTATCGGCAGGTTGCTTTATCGTTGAAATTGGCGCTTTATTGGCTGGTCAGAACAAATATATTGCAATGTGCGGCAGATGGAAAAAGCGCTTACGTGTGCACGGAGTGGCAGGCTCCTTTTTCCGTGACATTGCCGCTTCATTCGCTGGTCAGAACAAAAATATTGAATTGTACAGCAGGTGGGAAAGGCGTTTTACGAGTGCAGGGATCAGCAGGCTCCTTTTTCTTAACATTGCCGTATATTGGCTGGTCAGAAAGAGGCTATTGCATTGCACAGCAGATGAGAAAAGAATTTACGTGTGTAGAAAGTGGCAGACTCTGTTTTCCTTGATATTGCCCCTTTATTAGCTGGTCAGAACACAAATATAGCATTTGTTCAGCAGATGGGAAAGGCATTTACGCGTGGAGGTATCAGCAGGCTCCTTTTCCCTAGACATTGCCCCATTATTGACCCATGAGATCAAAAATATTGCAATGTACAGCAAAAGGCCTTTACATGCACAGGGATCAGCAGGCTGCATTTTATTTGACATTTCCCGTTTATAGGCTCGTAAGAAGAAAAATAATGCATTAGTTCAGCAGATGGGAAAGGCATTTGAGTGTGCAGTGATCAGCCGGCGCCCATCTTCTATGACATTGCTGCTTTATTGGCTCGTGAGATCAAAAATATTGCATTCTACAGCAGCTGGGAATGGCATTTACGTGTGCTGAGATCAGCAAGGTCTTTTTTCCTTGACATCACTCCTTTAGTGGCTCGTCAGAATAAAAATATTGCATTGTACGGCAGATTGGAAAGGCGTTTCCGTGTGCAGGGAGCGACAGCCTGTTTTTTTCTTGACATTGCCATATATTGGTTGGTCAGAAAGAAAATATTGCAGTGCACAGGAGATGAGAAAAGAATTTACGTTTGTAGAGAGTGGCAGACCCCATTTTCCTATACATTGCCCCTTTATCGGCTGGTCAGAACAATAATATTGCATTGTACAGCAGATGGGAAAAACGTCTACGTGTGCAGGTATAGGCAGGGTTCTTTTTCGTTGGCATTGCCCCTTTATTGGCGGGTCAGAACAGAAATATTGCAATGTGCGGCAGATGGGAAAATTATTTACGTGTGCAGATAGGGGCAGGCTCCTTTTTCCTTGACATTGCTGCTTTATTATTTGCTCAGAACAAAAATATTGCATTGTAGGCCGATGGGAAAGGCATTTACGGGTCCAGTGATCGGCAGGCTCCTTTTTCCTTGACAACGTCCCTTTATTGGCTGGTCAGAAGAAAAATATTGCATTGTACGGCAGATGGGAAAGGCATTTACATGTGCAGGGATTGCCAGGCTCCTTTTTCCTTGACATTGCTGTTTTATCGGCTCGTCAGGACAACAATATTGTGTTGTGCAGCAAATGGAAAAGGTGTCTACGTGTGCAGGTATCGGCAAGCTCATTTTTCTTTGACATTGCCCCTTTATTGGCTGGTCAGAACAACAATATTTCAACGTGCGGCAGATGGGAAAAGCATTTACGTGTGCAGGGAGGGGCAGGCTGCTTTTTCCTTGACATTGGTGCTTTATTAGCTGCTCAGAACAAAAATTTTGCACTTTGCAGTAGACGGGAAAGGCTATTGCATGTGCAGGGAATGGCAGGCTCCTTTTTTATTGACATAGCTGCTTTATTGGCTGGTCAGAGCAAAACTATTGCACTGTGCAGAAGACGGCAAAGGCGGTAACATGTGCAGGGAATGGCAGGATCTTTATTCCTTGACTTGGAATTTTATTGGCTGGTCAGAACAAAAATATTGCATTGTAGCCAGATGGGAAAGGGATTTACGTGTGCTGGGATCGGCAGGCTCCTTTTTCCTTGACATTGCTGCAACATTGGTTTGTCAGAACTAAAATACTGCACTATGCAGTTCATGGGAAAGGCATTCACGTGAGCACGGAGTGGCAGGCTCCTTTTTACGTGATATTGCTGCTTCATTGGCTGGTCAGAACAAAAATATTGCATTGTACAGCAGGAGGGGGAAAGGCGTTATACCTGTGCAGGGATCAGCAGGCTCCTTTTGTCTTAACATTTCCGTATATTGGCTGGTCAGAAAGAAACTATTGCATTGCACAGCAGATGATAAAAAATTTACGTGTGTAGAAAGTGGCAGACTTCTTTTTCCTTGATATTGCCCCTTTACTGGCTGGTCAGGACAAAAATACTGCATGCGTTTAGCAGATGGGAAATGCATTCAAGTGTGCAGGGAGCGGCAGGCTCGTTTTTTCTTAACATTGCCTTATATTGGCTGGTCAGACAGAAACTATGGCATTGCACAACAGATGAGAAAAGAATTTAAGTGTGTAGAGAGTGGCAGACCCTGTTTTCCTTGATATTGCCCCATTATTTGCTGGTCAGAACAAAAATATTGCACGTGTTCAGCAGATGGGAAATGCGTTCACGTTTGCAGGGAGCCGCAAGCTCCTTTTTAACACATTGAGGCATATTGGCTGGTCAGAAAGAAACTATTGCATTGTACAGCAGAAGAGAAAATAATTTACGTGTGTAGATACTGGCAGACTGTGTTTTCTTTGACATTGCCCCTTTATTAGCTGGTGAGAACAAAAATATAGCATTCGTTCAGCAGATGGGAAATGCATTTACGTGTGCAGGTACCAGCAGACTTCTTTTCCCTTGACATTGCCCCATTAGTGACCCGTGAGGACAAAAATATTGCAATGTACAGCAGGCATGAAAGCCGTATACGTGCGCAGGGATCAACAGGCTCCTTTTTTTCTTCACAGTGTCCCTTTATTTTGTGATTAGAAAAAAATATTGCATTGTACAGCAAATAAGATTTACATGTTCAGGGATCGGCAGGCTGCTTTTTCTTTGGCATTGCCCCTTTATTGGCTGGTAAGAACCAAAATATTGAATTTTTTCAGCAGATGGGAAAGGAATTTGAGTGCAGCGATCAGCCGGCGCCAATGTTTTATGACAATCCCGCTTTATTGACTCGTGAGATCAAAATTATTGAATTGTACAGCAGCTGGGAATGGCATTTACGTGTGCAGATATCAACAGGCTCCTTTTTTGTTGACATCGCTCCTTTAGTGGCTGGTCAGAATAAAAATATTGCATTGTACGGCAGATGGGAAAGGCGTTTCCATGTCCAGGGAGCGGCAGGCTGCTTTTTTCTTGACATTGCCATATATTGGCTGGTCATAAAGAAAATATTGCATTGTACAAGAGAGGAGAAAAGAATTTACTTGTGTAGAAAATGGCAGACTCCATTCTCCTATATATGTCTGCATTATTGGCCAGTCAGAACAATAATATTGTATTGTACTACAGATGGGAAAAGCGTCTACGTGTGCAGGTATCTGCAGGTTCCTTTTTTGTTGACATTGCCCCTTTATTGGCTGGTCAGAACGAAAATGTTGCAGTATGCCGCAGATGGGAAAATCATTTACGTGTGCAGATCGGGGCAGGATCCTTTTTCCTTGTTATTGCTGCTTTATTAGGTGCTCAGAACAAAAATTCTGCACTGTGCAGTAGACGGCAAAAGCGTTAACATGTGCAGGCAATGGCAGGCTTCTTTTTCCTTGACGTTGCCCATTTATTGGCTGGTCAGAACAAATATATTGCATTGTAGGCAGATGGAAAATGCATTTACGGGTGCAGAGATCGGCAGGCTCCTTATTCCTTGGCTATGTCCCTTTATTGGGTTGTCTAAAGAAAAATATTGCATTGTACAGCAGATGGGAAAAGCATTTACATGTGCACTGATTGCCACGCTCGTTTTTCCTTGACATTACTGCTTTATTTTCTGTTTAGAACAAAAATGTTGCATTTTACAGCAAAAGGCATTTACATGTGCAGGGATCGGCAGCCTCCTTTTTCATTGACATCGCCCCTTTAGTGGCTGGTCAGAACAAAAGTACTGCATTCTACGGCAGATGAGAAAGACATTTGCGTGTGCAGCGATCCGCGGTTTCCTTTCTCCTTGACATTGCCCTTTTATTGGCTACTGAGAAGAAGAATATTGCATTGCACGGCCGATGGGAAAGGCATTTACATGTGCAGGGATTGCCAGGCTCGTTTTTCCTTGACATTGCTGCTGTATCGGCTGGTGAAAACAATAATATTGTATTGTAGAGCAGAAGGGAAAGGCGTCCATATGTGCACGTATCGGCAGGCTGCTTTATCGTTGAAATTGGCCATTTATTGGCTGGTCAGAACAAATATATTGCAATGTGCGGCAGATGGAAAAAGCGCTTACGTGTGCACGGAGTGGCAGGCTCCTTTTTCCGTGACATTGCCGCTTCGTTCGCTGGTGAGAACAAAAAAAATTAATTGTACAGCAGGTGGGAAAGGCGTTTTACGAGTGCAGGGATCAGCAGGCTCCTTTTTTCTTAACATTGCCGTATATTGGCTGGTCAGAAAGAGACTATTGCATTGCACAGCAGGTAAGAAAAGAATTTACGTGTGTAGAAAGTGGCAGACTCTGTTTTCCTTGATATTGCCCCTTTATTAGCTGGTCAGAACACAAATATAGCATTTGCTCAGCAGATGGGAAAGGCATTTACGTGTGCAGGTATCAGCAGGCTCCTTTTCCCTATACATTGCCCCATTATTGACCCATGAGATCAAAAATATTGCAATGTACAGCAAAAGGCATTTACATGTGCCGGGATCGGTAGGCTGCTTTTTATTCGACATTGCCCGTTTATAGGCTGGTAATAACAAAAGCAATGCATTAGTTCAGCAGATGGGAAAGGCATTTGAGTGTGCAGTGATCAGCCGGCGCCCATCTTCTATGACATTGCTGCTTTATTGGCTCGTGAGATCAAAAATATTGCATTCTACAGCAGCTGGGAATGGCATTTACAAGTGCAGAGATCGGCAGGCTGTTTTTTCTTGACATTGCACCTTTTTTGGCTGGTCAAAAAAAAAATTATTGCATTTGTTCAGCAGATCGGAAAGGCATTTCCGTGTGCAGCGATCAGCAGGCTCAATTTTTCTTGACATTGGCGCTTTATTGATCATGAGACCATAAATATTGCACTCTACAGCAGATGGGAAAGGTATTTACGTGTGCATTGATCTGCAGTTTCCTTTCTCCAAGACATTGTCCCTTCATTCGCTGGTCAGAAAATATTACATTGTACGGCAGATGGGAAAAGCATCTACGTGTGCAGGGAGGGGCAGGCTCTCTTTTCCTTGACATTGCTGCTTTATTAGCTGATCAGAGCAAAAATACTGCACTCTGCAGTAGACAGGAAAGGCTATTACATGTGCAGGGTAATGGTAGGCTCCTTTTTTTATTGACGTTGCCCCTTTATAGGCTGGTCAGAACAAAAATATTGCAATGATGGCCGATGGCAAAAGCATTTACGTGTGCAGGGAGGGGCAGGCTCCTTTTCTCTTGCACCAAAATACTGGACTGTGCAGTAGACGGGAAAGGCTATTACATGTGCAGGGGATGGCAGGCTCCTTTGTTATTGATATGGCTGCTTTATTGGCTGTTCAGAACAAAAATATTGCACTGTGCAGTAAACGGCAAAGGCAGATGGGAGAGGCGTTCACGTGTGCAGGGATCGGTAGGCTCCTTTTTCTTTGACATGCCCCTTTATTTTCTGGTTAGAACAAAAATATTGCATTGTACTGCAAAATACGTTTACATGTGCAGGGATCGGCAGACTGTTTTTTTCTTGGCATTGCCCCTTTATTAGCTGGTCAGAACAAAAATATTGCATTTGTTCAGCAGATTAGAAAGGCATTTCCGTGTGCAGTTATCAGCAGGCTCTCTTTTCCTTGACATTGCCCCTTTAGTGACTGGCCAGAACAAAAATATTGTTACGGATGAGGTGGGTTTAATTACAGTATGATCGAGGGGGCGTAGAGACGCGATTACAGGCAGTCAGGCATCTTCTAACACACGTGCAGTTCTTCAATCTCCTCTTCTTCGGCTTCAACGCGCAGCGTAACATCTTCCTCCGGCGCAGATGAAGCTCGCCGAGCGAGTTAGGGAACCACATGGTTGGTACCACCTGATTCGGGAACCCTCTGATGGTAGGGCTTCAGGCGCGCCACATGAACCACTTGTGTCTTCCACGACCATCGATTACTGGAGGTCAGTTTTGCTATGACGTAGTTGACGTCACTTAATCGGTTTAGTATCACGAATGGGCCGCTATACGTTGAGATAAACTTGAGATACAAGCCGTTCTTCCGTAGAGGTGTCCACAGTAAAACGTGATCGCCTGGAGTGAAAGTGACAGGTATATGCCCAGCGTCAGAGCGTGCCTTGGTTGAAACTTGCGAAGAAAGTGTTCGTAGGCGAGCAAGCCGACGCGCTTCTTCGGCACGACACAATGTTTGTGCAATGGATGTGTCTTCGTTCAGTGTGAATGGCAAAAGTGTGTCCAAGAATGAATGAATGAATGAACTTTTATTTCCCTTTTTAAGAAAGGGGAGGGGCCGGGGGGGAGAGAGGGAGGCCTGTGTGCTCCAGTCTTAGCACCTTGTGCTGCCTGACGTCCGCCTACCAGTCGTGGTAGGCCTCCGCTACCTCCTCAGCCCACCTCAGGACTCGGTCCTGCAGGGTGGGATCGGAGCTGCGCAGGGCAGTCTCCCACAGCTCCTCGCTACTAATTAATGGTTTGAGGTTGCGGGGGGATATTTGATGGGGCATTTCCACATGATATGGGAGAGATCTGCTGTTTGGACAGGGCAGAAGCGACACTTGGGTGTCGGGTATGTGTCGGGAAAGAATAAGTTCAAAGTGCGTGGGGTAAGAAAAGTCCGAGTTTGTAGTTGGCGCCACAATATTTCTCTCTGGCGCGTGCTCGACACAGAGAGAGGTGGATACGTTAGGCGTTGGTGTTTGTAATGTGTGGAAATTTCATGGAATGTGATGAGTGCGTCTTTATTGGTCTGTTGTTGGGAGTCATTGGCTTCTGGGGTAAGGCCCACATTTCCGTCCACTCGGTCCGTGAATCCTCGAGCAGCGGCATGAGCCATTTCGTTGCCTGGTAGTCCTTGATGTGCTGGAGTCCAGATGAGAGCGATGTAGTTTTTTGGCGGGTGAGCGACTAGTAGAGAGTGCGCGAGGTTTGTAATGTAGCCGCTACTGAAGTTCCGGATAGCAGTCTTCGAGTCACTGATGATGACATCGCAATCAGGTAGCCCCGATGCGAGTGCAATGGCGGCCTCTTCTGCGTCGCCCGCTGAGGTGGTCCTGACTGATGCTGAACGAACAGTGTTGCCCTGCTTGTCTACGACCGCTAAAGCATAACGATGTTTAGTTTTATAGGCTGCGGCGTCCACGTAGTACACTCCTTCTGCCTGTCCATAGCTGCGTTGTAGCGCCTTGGCTCGAAGTTTCCGGCGTTCAACGTGAAATTCGGGATGCATGTTTCTGGGTAGAGGTTGGATGTGGTATTGGCCGTGTATGTTCGGAGGAAGTTGATGTCGCTTGTTCTCGTTGAGTGGTGGGGCGTAGTGAAGTTGTCTCAGGATCTCACGCCCAGCTGCAGTGGTGGAGAGTCTGTGATATTGCGATGATAGATGTGCTTCGGTTAATTCTGCAAAGGTATTGATTGTGGCTGTGGCCATCACCCTCTGTGTGGATGCTCTAATCGGAACACCAAGAGCGACTTTGTGTATCTTGCGGATCAAGCAGTTTACAGTGTCCGCTTCCTTCCTAGAGAGTGAGAGATATGGTAGTGCAAAGGTGATTTTGCTTAGGACAAAAGCTTGGATGAGCTGAATCAGTTCCTTCTCTCGAAGCCCTCCGTGTTTATTGGAGATCCTTCCTATGAGGCGTAGCGTGTTATCTACTGTTGTTTGTAGTGCTTGCAAGGTACGCTGATTTGCTCGGTTGCTTTGACGGTGAAGACCTAGCACCCTTATCCTGTCTACCTGGGGTATGGAGTGCCCTTCAACTGTGAGGTCGATATTCGGGGGCGATGTCCTGAAGCGTCTCGTGGGGGGCAGAAGGAGAAGCTCTGATTTGGTGGGGGAGCACCTAAGGTTCAAGTCGTGACCTACTTGTTCGATCTGGTCAATGGCTGCTTGGAGGGTGTCTTGGATGTGCCCGTCCGAACCTCCGGTCATCCACAGCGTAATATCGTCCGCGTACAGTGAGAATCTGAGGTCGGGAATCTTCTTTAGAGCAAAAGCTAAAGGTCGCATAGCCAAATTGAAGAGGAGGGGGGAGAGTACTGCCCCTTGGGGCGTACCAGTGCTTCCTAAACGTATCTGACCTGATTGTTCGCTGCCTAATTGGAGCGTTGCAGTGCGCTTCGTCAGGAAGCTGCATATATAACGGTAGATTCGCTCTCCACAGTTTATACTGTTAAGTTCGCGTAGAATGGCCAAGTGGGACACATTATTGAAGGCTCCCTTGAGGTCGAGGCCCAGCAACGCTTTTGTGTCGCGTGAGTCGCTCGGTTCAATGATATCTTGTTTGAGCCTTAGCATGACATCCTGGCAAGAAAGAGACTTGCGAAATCCAGTCATTTCCGAGGGGAAAAAGCGATGATCTTCGATGTATTTGGAAAGGCGTAGGTGGATTACGTGCTCCAAGATCTTCCCTATGCATGAGGTGAGAGAGATGGGGCGGAAGTTATCAATGTGAATTGGCTTATTCGGCTTGGGAATGAAGATCACCTTGGCTGCTTTCCATTGTTGGGGTATCTCGCCCTCTTCGAGACAGTGGTTGTAATACTCGGTGAGTTTGCGTATGGATTGCTCATCGAGGTTGCGAAGCGTCTTATTTGTCACAGAGTCTGGACCTGGTGCCGTGGTAGTTCGCACTTGGTTGAGGGCATGTCGAACCTCCGCTTCTGTGATGGCGCTGCAAAGTTCCTCATTGGGTTCACCAGTATAGTCGGGCATGGGGATTTGCGTAGGAGGGGGCATATGTTTGGAAGCCAAGTTACTGAACATTGTCGGCAGGTCCGCTGCATGTTCATGTAGCAGTTTATTGATCTGGTGGTTATTAAGCGTCCTAGATGTGGTGGGGTCGAGCAGGTGCCGGAGCAATTGCCAGGTCTTTTTAGTGCTAAGATGACCATGCGCTCCTTCGCAAACCTGAGTCCATTGCTGTGCCCTCAATTTGATAGCGTATTTTTCAATCTGAGAGTCCGATTTGGCGATTCTGATTCGGAGTTTGTGATTGTAACGGGCTGTTAGCCATTTCCTGAGTAAGGCTTGCTTCGCTTCCCACATGTGTAGGAGCTTCGAATCAATTGTTGCCAAGGGTGTATCTGACGGGAGAGTGGTGGTATGGGCCTCTACATCTGCTTGTAAAGCGTTCGCCCATTTCTCTATGTCGGTAATGTCTTCTTCGTTGGTGTTGGAGCGAAGATTTTCTGAATTCCGTCCAATTGGTAAGCCTTAGTGGTTTCATGGCCAGTGGTCTGTGCTTGAAATTTACGCGGAGTTCGAGGATGTAATGGTCGCTGCCTAAGTTGTTTTGGAGGTTTTGCCACGTCGCCTGAGTGATGCGGTGAGTTAGGGTGAGGTCGGGGATGTATCCCTACTGACGCTATATCCTAGCCGGGTAGGAAGAGTAAAGTCATTGTGGATGGTGAAACCTTGATTCTGTATGTGCTGCCACAGAGCTCTTCCCTTAGGGGCAGATGCAGAGTGGCCCCACATTTGGAGGGGGGCATTGAAGTCGCCCATTACAACTAGCGGCTGTTTATTGGCGTTAGCTTTGGCTTGCGCAAGCATGTGCTCAAAGCGGTGTTGTCGAGCATTGGGAGGGCTGTAAACATTCAACACGTATAGGGTGGGTTGTTTGAGGCTTTTAGGTAGAATTTCGATGAGATCGTGGGGGATGTCAGTACCGCTGAATGTCTCCCATTTAACAGAAAGGTGCTGTCTTACAAGTACGGCAGTGTTGGGCTTGACTATGTGAGGGTCTTGAAACGTGTTGTATCCCGGTAGAGTTACTTTCCCGTGTGTTTCCTGCAAGGCTATAATATCAGGGAGCTCGTTAAGATTCTGCAGAAATAGTGTAAGATTTGCGCGCTTGTTGCGGAACCCCCTGCAGTTCCACTGCCAGATCACCAGACTACGTACTGCTTCATTATTATTGTCGCTGTCGTGAAGGATGGGAGTTTGTGACGTCGTGGAGGGTCTTCCCCAGGTTTCGATTAGCTCTTGGAATCTGCAGAACTGCGCAGATGCCTCACAAATAAAGGAATCAAGCTTGCTTTGTAGCCGATTTTCAAGGGCAACAACCTTGTTTTCCAGGGTCGTCATGCGCTCACCAAGGACAAATATGGCGTTTTCAACGGTGTGGTCGGTGTCTGTTATATCGGCATTCTTCCTTTTTGGCGGTGGGGGCTGCACGTGGGGTGAAGGTGGCCTTGGAGTTGCTGCTTCAGTAGTAGCAGTGGGTGCAACAGTGTCCATTTGTTCTGTCGGAGGGCTTATGGGTGTGGGTGCAACTGTATCCATGCGTTCTCTCGGAGGGCGTGTGGGTGTGGGCGCAAGTCTTTGTGGCAGTGGGTTGGAAGTAGCGGCAGGACTTTCATTGATTTCGATGGGGGGGTGGAGCATTGCCTTGAGCTGTTTGATTTCGGCCTTGAGAATTTTGTTCTGATTAAGCAAGTATTTGATGAGAGAGTTATCAGCATCTAGTGAAGAGCTGCTATTGTGGGAGACTACCCCTGCCCAGCTCACCTTTGTATGGTTGATGGGCGGTCTCTCCTCGTTGCGTGGAGTCAGCGGAGGCCAAGCTTGCTTCGATGCTAGAACCTGGGCCGCTGTTGCAGAGTTCTTGCGGCCAGAGTTGCTCTGCGACTTCTCTTGTCCTGGGTGTTGGTTGGAGGCCTGGATATTGTTCCTGGCCAGAAGTGTCAGTTTAGTTTCTGGTGGTGCGGGGGGCGGCGTCCGTGGTTTGTAACGAAGTCTGCACTCTGATGATCCAGTCTCATGTGTTCCGTTGCAGATGATGCAAGTAGGGGTGCAGCTGTGGTCTTCAGGAGGATCTGGCGTGCCGCATTTTGGACAGAGACATATTGTCACATTAGGGCAGACATCTTGACGATGGCCAAGCTGCCGACACTTCGCACACGCCTCCACTTTTTGCCGATATGGTCGGCAGCGGAGGTCTGTGCGGAGGTAATCAATATAGAAGGGGACCTTTGAGCCTTCGAAAGTGACCAGGATGGAGTCCGTGGAGCCCATTCTTCGAGCAGCTAGGATCTTGATTGTTGGATTAGAGTCTCGAAGTTTAACCAACACGTTCCCCTCCACCAGGGAGGCCGGCAGCTTGATGATGCCCCTACACGAATTTTTGGGGTCTGCCACGTGCGTGGAGACCTCGTAGCTCTTGTCCATGATGGTGAGGGTGGCAATCTTCAAGTAGCGATCAGCTCTGTCCATGCAGGGGGTGCTTATGATGATTGTGTTGTTAATCTCGTTGGCCCGGAGTCGATCTAGCGATGTTGCAGCCGCGGAGAGGCCTGTGGACTTGATGACGATGTCACGGAGAGAGACTGGGTGTATGTTAGCGCAGTTGACACCACCATGTACACGAAGAATGATTTTGTATTCAGCGGCAGGGAGTGGAGGAGGACGAGGCAGATTGTGGCTTACTTGCGGCCGAGTTTTGAGGGTGCTTGGCGAAGTGGGCGAAGGCCTCTTGGTGTCAGAGTAAACAAATTTCTCACGCCAATCGATTATCTCTTCTGGAGTCATGTCGACAGCATCGACGACGTCGTCTTGGCTCATGCCTGCTGCAGCTGCTACCGCCGACGCACACTGCCGGCTCTGCACGGCAGGGGCGCGGGGGTGCGGATGTTGCGAAGAATCGGCGATGAATTTAAGATGGCAGGTCCGATTTCCGTTGAAGAGGTGTCGTTCGACAGCGGAAGACTTACAGCACCAGTGGTCCAAAAATCACAAAAGTCGAGGCAATAATAGTTGCATTGAAACAATTAGTGAATGAATAATAAACCTAAACTTAAACTGAAGACGTAGGTGGCTGTTTCATGACCTACATGACACAACATGTCGTGACCTATCATTTATGTTAGTCATACATTCTTGTCATACTATTCTAATTTTGGTACCTACCAAGTTAACGAAACCACCATGAGAGCACTAAGACGTAGGCGACTGTTTCATGGCTTACATGACACCCATTTCATGACATTCATTTCGTGATCTATCATTTATGTTCGTCATAAACTCTTGGCATATTATGCCAATTTTGGTACATACCAAATTAACGAAACAACCATGAGAGCCCCAAAACGTAGGCGGCTACATAGATAGATAGATACTCTCAAAGTGGCAAATGTTCGCCAAGAAATGCTTCGCATTTCAAAATACGCCAGTGGTGGAGATAACGTACAAAACCGTTTACTTAGCTCATTGCTGAGTTTCACATCATTGGGACCGTCAGCACGAATAGATGAGCAAGAGAGATAAAAGAGAACGGCACGCCACGCGGCGTTTTAAATGCGAAGCCTTTCTTTGTGAACGTTTGCCACTTTAACAGTATCTATCTGTCTATCTATCTATCTATCTATCTATCTATCTATCTATCTATCTATCTATCTATCTATCTATCTATCTATCTATCTATCTATCTATCTATCTATCTATCTATCTATCTATCTATCTAGCCGCCTACGTCTTTGTGCTCTCATGATCGTTTTCTTAACTTGGTATGTACGAACATTGGCATAGTATGGCAAGAGCCTATGACGAACATAAATGATAGGTCACGAAATGCGTGTCATGTAGGTCATGAAACAGCCGCCTACGTCTTTGTGCTCTAATGGTCATTTCGCAAACTCGGTAGGCTCCCACACTGCTTCACGTAAGATCGATTCCTACAGGGCGTGGGATCTGCCGGCTTTTTCAGTATCGCGTTGTTGGCGCCGTTCGCAGGTGCCGACCGTACAGCGTGCCAGTAGGTGCTTCCATTAGTTGAAGCGCACGCGTAATCGTGTGCGCTTCCTCCTATAAGAGAGGATACTTTGTTCACGGTGACGCAAAGTTCGATGCTCTGGTTCTCTTTGACACCATTAGATGGTGTTGTCCTCCTAGCCTCACGGACGGCGAAACCCACCGACTGCGCCTGTCGTTGTTCCATTGACGCCATAGCTTCTTCGCCATCCCATAGTATTCGTGCGTGTGTAGGAGAGGTTAGCATCATGGGTGATGCTCGCTACTTCTGCTCTCTTAGGCAAACAGTACACACACACACAAAAAAAAAACGCGGGCTCAATGAAACAAACGATTGAAAAAGACGGAGAGATTACATAACAAATATAGACCGGCTAAAACAAACGCGCAAATGCGATAAAATGTCAGCATATAAGGTAAGCAAATGTCCAAAAGCAGCAGCTCCGAGTACACATAATGTACAAAATAGCACATTGTACGTCGGAACACATAAAAGTTCCTCAGAAACTAATCTAATGTAAGATTATAAAGATGTCACTTGCAGTTCATGAATATTTCGAGGAAGCACAGCCAGCAGTACAATGTATACATATTGTCATACTATAATTTTTTCATTAAATCGCGATTATGACGCCGGTGTTGTCTTCATTGCGTAGTCTTCATGCATGGAATGCCATACCGCCATCGCGATGCCATCGTGGTCGTTCCATCATCGGCATACCGTGATCGTCAAACCGTCGTATACGCCATCGTAATTATATAGTCGTCGTCATGGCATCTCCCGCTATCGTCGTCGTACAGTCGTCGTGATTCCAGCTTCCTCCTCCTATGCTCGTCGTGCCTTCGTCGCCACCCGCTCGTCGTCATCCTGTTGCTCTCACGCCACCTTCATCACGCTGTCATTGTTATACCATGGTCATCACTTAAGCATCATCATTGCACAGTTTTCATACCGTCGTACATCATGAATTTATTGTCACACCGTCGTATGACAACAAATGACGCTACTGAGATGCGTTCATGTCTGTCTTTGCGCGCGTGACACAATTGTAAACTTAAGTAGTAAGTCAATGTTTACTGGAACATAAATTGCCGATAGAACTAAGAATCCAACTTCGTGTATGTGTCAAATACTTTGCTATCGCTCTTAATGTTAACCCTTCCGGGCGAACTGCAAATTTCTTACCTTTCTTAGTTTTAATTTTTTTTCTTGGCATCTACTTTCCTCACCTATTCTTTTAGTTTCCTGGAAAGCATATGTCATTGCGAGTGAAATATTGCTGCAAGTAGATTCCGTATTTAACTTATTCACCACCGTCAATATCTCGCTTTCCTTCCGTTGTTTACGTCGTTGTAGTGGTGGCTCTCTAATTCATAAGAACACAAAGGTGTGGAGTGTTGTGCTCGTAATTCACCCAAATATTTAGCCCCTGAATCAAAGCTCTACCTCGAAACGTGACTTTTTGAAATGAGTCCTGAATACTTTAGATAACTTGGGGTCCTTTACGTCGGTGTGTTGCAGCACCATGTCCGTAACCTCCGCTGTGTTTAGGTTAGGTTAGGCTCCCTGTTGCAGTTTTGCAGCGCTGCGAGCCGCGGCTGTTTTATAAATTGAATGCGCACAGCAAGCACTTTCGTTTGCTAACAACGGATTAGGCTTGTCAGAGGAAGGTTCAACATCTACGCTTCAAAAGTCATGGCGAACTGCTCTCGATCAAAAGACGACTTCTCCAGCCTTCATCCTTTAATCATTTTCTCTGTTTGGGGATTTCTTTGACAGAGCAAGCATTTCCGTGTCTCCGCAGAGGGAAACTTTCACAACCCGCGTGCAGGCAATGTATGCAGGCATTTCTTTATAATGTAAGCTTGCATTTGGATATCACTACGTTGAGAGTTTGAATAAATTCGTGCTTTCGCAGCTCCCACCCTTAACTAGACTAGTAAGCACTGAAGGGGAGTTTTTGCGCCAAAGAGAGAACATAACAGCGTAAACAAAGTACGGTGAAACGCAATGCAGAAACGTTATTAAGCACGCAGCTTACGTAGCTCCCAGGGTTGTGCTCACGGCGAAGTACAAGTCGTTGTGTCTTGAATAATAAGTAATGTTCTTACAACGGAATGTACAGATGTGGAATAATATTATTTCAAAGCGAAGTACGTTACAGTTCGTACACAAAGAAAATAACAACGATTAAAGCTGACATCAAGTCAGCAACACACTTTCCTTCAATGAGTGGCTGAACACTGCACTCCAGCGCAACTTCTACTGTGTGCGCTTCTGTTTACCCAGGTAATTCAGTTCCGACATCCGAAAGGAGCTCCTCGCGGCTCTCGCAAAGTGTCACACGCATGCGCAATGTTGTTTGCGGAAATTCGCGCTGTCCTTTGTTTGCAGGTCTTCAGCGCTGACAAGTTATTTACTCGGCTCTCTTTCCCTGTCAGAAGTTTCCATTTCTCGTTTACAAAACCAACGATGGCGAAGGATGTCGTATGGACGCAAACAGAGAATGATGACAAACAAATACAAAAAAAAAAGAACGCGCACGAATGCACATTTAAATAGTGTACCGTGTATTTCAAAAAGGAATCGCCCCTTGTCTGTCTAACTTGTTTGCCTTGTGTCTTCTGCACTCAAGTATCGGAGTGCGTTATTTAGTGTGGCAACTCGTTCCGATGGGAATGGAGCCGCCTGTTCCGCGCACCCGTGGGATCCATTCGTATAAACCCGCTTGTGTGCAAGCGTGCAATCGCTAAGCCGGTGAAGCGAAAGGCCTGAACTGATTCGGGTCACGTAAAATATAAGGCGGGTCAGACACGCCTTTGAAATAACTTCTGTCGAACGCTTCGCGTAATTGCTTTCCAACCATAGGTGGGCCGTCTGTAAAGCCTCCAGAGTCCTGGGGGGCAGTTTTAGCCTGCTCCTGGGAGGCTTGGTTCACAGGGGGCAAAGGCGCCGGTCTGTCGGTACTCCCCGGGAGCTCAACCGCGATAATGTGTTTTACACCGGACTTATCGCCCCTTGAGAGAGCGCGTTTCGTCGACAAAGCGCATCATGATTGATGTAGACATCCAGAATGAAAGTCCGTAGCGCGGATGAACGAGCGAAAGCGATAAACGCTAACCCCTATTGAATTTTGCTTTGCGCTTTTTTGCGGAGCAAACGCATTTGCGACTTACCAAACTTTTGTGCTTTCTGGCCTATAGATCTATCGTATGGCGGATGATAATATTCGTGTACCCAAAATATTTAAATGTTGAAACCAATGCCACTCTTCCTTTTCAGTAATTGCGGACTTTGGAAGTAATTTCCACTCTATGCAAGGTGTTTATTTTTAACCATGATAATTTGTATTGACCAGCCAGCTCTAAATTTTCGCGGAGCTATATTGACAAGCCAAAATTGCATCTGCGATCATTTAAAATCAATAATTAGGTAATTAACAAGACAGCGCCACTTATTCGGCAAGTACGGGGGTTAGATTATGACTTATTCATTCAGAATAGAAGCCATGCAGTCTCAAACTCAAAATAATTTTGTGCAGATTTAAATGTAATTTTGCATTAGTATCAAGGGTGGATCCAACGCAACCTCAAGAGGAGGGGAGGAGGAGAGTTCATTAAACCAATGTGGAACAGGAGAAGGGGGGAGAGGGGATAGCTCTGGTGTGGCTCACTTGATATGCCATTGGGTGGAATTGTCATGGCCAAAATAGGCCGTTCTTCAACATTAGTTTATTATGGTCTAGAATGCTAAATGCTCGTTTGAGCAAGCTGAGCTTTATCGGTGACTGCCACATCATGCAGCGTCTAAGTATCCAGCAACAGATATAATAAAATTGGAGCAACCCCGAATGGGCGCCCATCGAACGAATAGTGCGCCACGATGGGCTCTTCCGTTTTTCTCACGCCAATATTTGCCAAATTGAGTCACGAAATGTGCAGAGAATATCCGTACTGAAAATCATACTACATATTGGTACGAAAATGGAATGACGTTCGACAATCACAAGCTACGTTGCTCGTAAAAGGTGGTACGGTCTGAACCTGGCAATGAAGAATTGTTTAGTATTTCATTGCCGCACCCTCATTTCTCAGTGTGTCTCATGCCCCTCTTGTTCACCTGTCAACGCTATCCTGCTGTACGAAGTGAAAACTTCGGCAACAAACACAGGCGGGCTTGCAAAAACATGTTAAAAACACAAAAAATGTACACGCCCACGCAAGGGAAACTCCTAAGCGCCACCTAGCTCAGCGATAGCTGGTTCGACGATAGCAGCGACAACGATTATAAGGGTGACGACAACGGCAAGATAAACATGATGGCAACCACCGTTACTGCTGATAACGCCACTGAGTTGATGACGGCATGATGACAAAGACACGACGGTCCACAGGTCACGGTTTGAATCTAAAGATAGACATAAGAGAAAGTTCCTTTCTGTCCTGTTGTTTATTTTCTTGCAAAGGAGACATGACGAGGATGCGGTATGTTATTAAAATACTGATAGAAAGAAGGCTTTCGTTATGACTTCACTAACGTCAGCCTGCTAAAGAAGAATAATTACACCGCATTCGTACATAATAAATGTTGCTACACCCAGGTATAAGCAACTATGGGAAAAGACCGTTAGCCTTTTTATTTAACTTTAAAATACTATATTAATATCACCTAATTGTCGCCATCCTTTGGGCCTTAATTCATATCTTTTAGATGGCTAATTTCCGGAATCATATTTTAAAGCTTCTTTTAACAGCGAAGCTGTTCTAACTAACCGTATAAGTGCCGCCTGCTGCCGCAAAACCACACCGAGCTATGACATCACTGCCTTACCTAGCAATCAGTTTGCGAAGTGGCGTGTGCCTTGCCTCCTCTCCGTGCCATCTACATGTTGCCTTGACATATGAGGTTACGGAGAGGGAAGGGCAGCATGCGCGTGGCGTGCGCAACACTCGGGAGAGGGAAAGAGAAAATGAGAGCGAGGTAGGGAGAGAATTAAAATTGTAGCAGCACAAACGAAGCAACGAGCAGAGCTGCTACCGACGTCGCCCGCGTTTCCTCGTTTCCCGCGTTCGCGCCGGGGAAACGCAGGCGGCGTCGGCAGCAGATCGGCGGCAGCTCGGAGAGACTGCGCGCAGACGGTTTCCGCCGCCGCGCCGGAATCTGCGCATGCCCCGTAATAACGATTGAATCTGCACATGCGCTGACCTTAAGGATGACTTGGTAGTGCTTAGTCTGGCCCAAAAGCCAGGACTAGCTAGGAGCCCATCAGCTCCGCTGTCTCTTTAGCATTGCGTCTCTAGTGCAAGGTACGCTAGTTTTTTATAGATAAGTTTTCTCACTCCTGAGAGATGTTGTTCCTAATTTTATTTGGCAGTGTCTTCTACAGTTTTCATTAATTATTTATGTCTGTACTTACATATTTTGCGTATATTATTGGCTGAGCTGCCTGGGTCTTAGTTTTTTTTTTTTTACCCGGAAGAAGTACGTTGACTTTATTGTTCCTAAAAATGTGTGTCGATGCATTCTTTTTAGAATGCAATGTTTCCTTTGTGGCTTGTATATTTAGACTGGCTTTACTAAATAACCAAGGGCCCCGGTGAGACCTTGCTGGTAAATTATTATGATACCTTGCTGTAACTTTGATATGCACTTGCGAAATTTTCCGATACGGAAATACATGGTCCGTAAAGTCATGGTGCACTTTTGACCGGTAACAGGAAAGCAACAAAACAAGATATAAATGTGAAATATTCAACAAATAAAAGGAAAGCTCTCCAAGTTTCCGTAGTATGATGTACAAGGGTGTGCGCACAAAGGTGATGACGCCGCACCACGAACTGCGCAGCAGCGGATCAGCCCACGCCCACGCCTGTCAAGGTGTGGACGGTACAGGGGAAAGTTCAGTATGCTCTGTGGCTTGCTAAATTCGAATCCGTGACCAAAGTGCAACGTAAATATTGTCGCGTGTCCAATGAAGCACCACCACATAGCAATGAGATTAATCGGTGGGATAAGCAGTTGAAGGATACCGGCAGTTTGTTGGACAAACCCCGTTCTGGTAGGCCATCGGTAAGGGACGAGTCGGTTTAGGCTATACGGGTGAGCTACCTAAGGAGCCCTAAAAAATCTGTGCGTGCGTGTGCTCGACATTTACACCTAAGCAAGACTTATGCAGACAGTATACATTTTCTTCTATTTTCCTCACCTTTTGCCTTCCCCCATGCAGGGGGGACTTGCCAGGTTAACCTCTCCGCCTTTCTTATTTTCTCTCTTTCACAATACATTCGTGACAATACAATACACGCGGAGACTTTTTTTATATAATTACGCATTTGGGGCCGCAGCTAAACGTCACCTTCCCTCCCTCCCTCCATCCCGTCCCCCACGACCTTTCGCGCGATAGAAGAAGTAGCGTTTGTGTTATATATACGGTGATTGTAAAGGAGGAAAGAGACGCCTTATTCTGCAGCCCTTCAGGGAGCACGGCGCAGAACGCGCGTTTGCTCTCCGCCGTGAGAACGATTGCGCTCCAAGGGCCCTCCTTCGCTTTTTAAAGCCCGTTTCACATGGTGTGATTTTGCAGTGCGTTTTTCGCAGCTGCGATTTCCGCAAATGCGAAATTCGCAATCCCGTTTCAAGCCCGTTTCACATGGTGCGATTTTGTCTGCGAATTCGCACGTGCGAATTCGCAGCTGCGGAAAATAGGCCGCCGGACCCTTCGTGCGTGCGTTTTTTCGATGTTCGGCGTGTTGAACTTCTCTGCGAAAAACGCAGATGCGGTGGTAGCCACTGTAGCGGTGGAAACAGACGACCAATAGGAGGCGGCTCGCTCATACGTAATCGCCAGTCAGAATGCCTAACGAGTATGCGAAAAACGCAGCTGCCGTCGATCCATGTGAAACGGGATTGCGAATTTCGCATCTGCGAAATTCGCAGCTGCGAAAAACGCACTGCAAAATCGCACCATGTGAAACGGGCTTCACATGGATCTACGGCAGCTGCGTTTTTCGCATACTCGTTAAGCATTCTGACTGGCGATGACGTATGAGCGAGCCGCCTCCTATTGGTCATCTGTTTCCACCGCTACAGTGGCTACAACCGCATCTGCGTTTTATTGCGATAGCAATTATATGGACACTCCAAAGCAGATTTCTGCCGTCGGCGTCGCCGTCGCCGTCGCCGTCGCCGTGAGGTTCCGTATGACGTCAATGGAGATGAAATCGACGCCGCGCGCCGCCGAACGCTGTATGTGCGAGTGAAAGGGCGCGAGGGACGCGCGCTTTCACGGGGAATGAACGCACGGCGGAGAACAAACGCGCGTTCTGTGCCGTGCTCCATTAAGGGCTGCAGAAGTAGGCGTCTCTTTCCTCCTTTACAATCACCATATGTGTAGAGCAAACGCGCCTTCTTATGACGCACAAAAGGCCGTGGGGGGGGGGGGGGGGGCAGGGAAGGCAGGCGACGTTTAGCTGCGGCACCAAGTGCCTATTTATATCAGAGGCTCCGGCAACAGTCACCAACGCCGCACGCATTTTGTGCGAACGCGGGCAAAACGCCGACGGCGTCGACAACAGTGCTGTGTGTTGCCGGTGCTGCTGCATGTCCAATTTTGTACAGCGGATAAAACTACTATCCTTACTCCGTATAGCTCTCTACTAAGTTGCTATCGCAATTGATGCTTCGCCTTTTGGGTGAAACTGCGACAACTTTTTCGCAGAGAAGTTCAGCACGCCGAACATCGAAAAAACGCACGCACGAAGGGTCCGGCGGCCTATTTTCCGCAGCTGCGAATTCGCAGACAAATTGCACCATGTGAAACGGTTTTAGGGTGCGTCCTCACAGTAAGGGAGCACCAAGTGCCATGTAGGGGCCTTCGCCCCCACCATCAATGGCAATAAAAGTTTCTACTAGAGCACTGCACGGGCTAGGGCTTACCTGAAAGCCCGGGCCGGGTAGAGCAGTTTTTTCACGGGCTCGGGCCGGGCTCTGGCACGGCGTGTGATTTTTGACCCGGGCCCGGGCCGGGCTCGGATTCTTTGACGCGGGCCCGGGCCGGGCTCGGGCTTTCTGTGGAGTGCATGTAACGTGCAGCGAGTTATTCTCGGACGTCTCCTCTCAAAAACATGTATTTTTCGGCCTGGGGCCGGGTTCGAGCCCGTTTCGAGCCGGGCTCGGGCCGGGCTCGGGCCAAAGGTAAAAGGCGTGGTGGGCCGGGCCGGGCGGGTAACGTAGAAATTTCCGGGTCCGGGCCGGGCCCGGGTCACACCATAAAAGTTTTGATAGGGCTCGGGCGGGCCGCCCAACGTAAAAAAAAGTTGTCGCAGTTTTCACCTGAAGGTGAAGTATCAATTGCGATAGCAAATTTGTAGAGAGCTGAACGGAGTAATGATAGTAGCTTTATCAGCTGTATAAACTTGGACATGCAGCAGCACCGGCAACACGCAGAACTGTGTCGGACGCCGTCGGCGTTTGCCTCGTTCGCACAAAATGCGTGCGGCTGTGGTGAATGTTGCCAGAGCTCTTGATATAAATAGCACATGGTGCCGCAAGCTAACGGCCTCCCTTCCCTCCCCCTCCCCCCCCCCCCCCCCCCGCGGCCTTTCGTGCGTCAGAAGAAGGTGCAGTTTGCTCTACATATATGTGATTGTAAAGGAGGAAAGAGACGCCTACATTCTGCAGCCCTTAAGGGAGCACGGCACAGAACGCGCGTTTGTTCGAGCCGTGCTCCCTCAAGGGCTGCAGAAGATAGCGCCAACCTTTCCCTTTCCCTCAAGAACCACTTATCATAGCTCCGCCGTGCGTTCACTCCCGTGAAAGCGCGCGTCCATCGCGCCCTTTCACTCGCACATACAGCGTTCGGCGGCGCGCGGCCGACGATTTCATCTCCATTGACGTCATACGGAACCTCACGGCGACGACGACGGCGACGGCAGGAATCTGCTTTGGAGTGTCCATATAATTGCTATCGCAATAAAACGGGCCCGGGCTGGGCTCGGGCTGAAAAAATCGGCCCAGTGCAGTGCTCTAGTTTCTACCACCACCACCTCCGCCGCACGTTCGCTCCCCGTGAAAGTGCGCGTCCCTCGCGCGCTTTCACTCGCCATACAACATACGGCGCGCGGCGACGATTTCATCGCCGTAGACGTCATAGGGAACCTCACGGCGACGGCGACGCTGACGGCATAAATCCGCTTTGGGTGTCCTTATAATTGCTATCGCAATAAATACTGTAGTTGATGAAAAGTGGAGACCGCGAGGAAAGTGGAGATCGTGAAGGGCAGAGATACGAGTGCATGAAAAAAAAAATAGGTGAAAGGAAGGACTGTCAAAAGTTAACCAACAGATACCAGAAAAAGCCCCTAGGGTTCCTGAGAAGCCAAATGCATTTGAGGAGCTGAGGAAAAGAGTCAACAAACGAGGCTTCTTGGAAATCTAAAGCAATACTGCGTGACATTGAGTTTCAGCTAGGTCACCGTCTTCTATAGAATGAACCATGCAATGAACCGAAACTTATCCAGACCGGAGAAAGTGATCTTTCGGGTAACCAGCGCAAAGTACAAAAAGCAAATGACAAAGATGGGACGTGCGAACGATGTACAGCCGAAAAAGTATAGACAAGCATTAGAACTAGAGCCAGAAAAAAAGTTAACTGCCGGTTAACGGGGACGGGGAGCTTGCGGGAAAAGATGGCGTCGGCGGATAGACTGGTTGCTCTCATCTTGTTCGGCCTGGCACACACACAGGTTCACTTCTTCCCTAAGCACATTGCAAATATATTTCCGCCTCTCTACACACACTGAACATACAGCTGTAATATTCTGAGGTTCTAGCATAGCGCACTTTGTCTCCCTGGTCTCTTTCCTCCGATTTTTCGCTGTCCTTTACTACACTTATTGTCGCTTTATTTCTTGCTGTCTGTAAATTTGTCTATTAGGCGGCTGTCTGCCTCTTGTGCCCCTAATCTTCGGGACTATAAGCAGCGGGCCGTACATACCTGGCACGGAGTGCAGTACGGGCACGCGATGTTTTTTTTTTTTTCGGACGGAGAAAAGCAGGCGCGTAATAGCAGATATGGGGTTCGAGCAGTCGGAGACGAGTCCTGTGTGGAGTGCCTTCCTTCTAACTAGTGATCGATAATCGTGAAGGAAGTAGACTGAAATGGTTGATAATGCACTTAGGAACGATCCTGATGCTTTGCTGACTGTTTTCCCTGAAAATACAACACGTTTTTTTTTCTTAGTTTTTTCATCGTGCGTGCGCCGGTCTTTCTGCTGTGTCATTCGTGGAAGTGTTGGTTGTGCTTGTAGCG
>NC_051160.1:147422354-147441733 GCF_013339745.2 Dermacentor silvarum
CCTGGCACCAGCACACCACAACATGCTGCCCAGACGCATAAATACTACATATCAATGAATAAAGCGATATTATTACTGGATTTTTGTGCCTTTTTAGAGATTTTAAAGCTTTTACTACGCTCAGCGAGTCTGTGTAGATGATTGCTTTGGGTATTTTCGAGTCCTTGATGTGCTTAAGAGCCGACAGTATTGCATAAGCCTCTGCTGTAAAAATGCTCGTTTGTGGGTGCAGGGCGTCGGCATCTGAAAATGATGGGCCAACCGCTGCATAAGAGACGCCAGCATGAGACTTTGATGCATCGGTGTAAAAATCCGGACAGGAGTATTTATGCTGCAGTTCAAGGAAGTGCATTCGAATGTGTGCAACGGGGGCGTGCTTCGTAACATGTAAAAAGGACAAATCACACTCTACAATCTGCCACTGCCACGGTGCGACCTGTATAGTGGGTGTCATTAGACGATGTTCAAACAGTGGGACATCCATTTCCTCAGCCAGACTTCTCACACGCAACGAGAAGGGCTCTCTTACTGCAGGGCGGTTATGAAAGAGGTGGGAGCTGGACAAATCGTTTACGGTGGAATATGAGGTATGTTCACTGTTTGCGTTCACGTTAAGGAAATACATGAAAGCTGTGTAGGTCCTCTGCAAGTGGAGGGACCACTCATTGGATTCCACGTAAAGGCTTTCTACAGGGCTTGTCCTGAAGGCACCTGTAGACAAGCGAATACCTAGATGGTGGATGGGGTCCAGCATCTTCAACGCGGTTGGGGTGGCTGACTGATAAATTATGGCCCCGTAGTCTAGGCGTGTTCGTATCAGGCTTTTATACAAGTTTAACAGACATTTTTTGTCGCTACCCCATGTAGTGTGTGACAACACTTTTAAAATATTCATTGTTTTCATGCACTTGTTTTTTAGATATTTTAGGTGTGGTATGAATGTCAGCTTTGTGTCAAGAATTATGCCTAAGAACTTATGTTCCGTTTTTACAGGTAGACTCTGTCCTTGCAGGTGAATGTCGGGGTCGGGGTACAGTCCTCTCTTACGAAAAAAAAGGACGCAGGTGCTCTTTTGTGGATTTAGGCAGAACCCATTCTCGTCTGCCCATTTAGCCACCTTGTTCAGACCAAGCTGAACCTGCCGCTCACAGATGGCAAGGTTGCACGATTTAAATCCAATCTGTACATCATCGACGTACGTTGAGTAAAACATGTTGCGTGGGATGCATAGACGCAAGGAATTCATTTTTATAATAAAGAGAGTGCAACTAAGCACTCCACCCTGCGGCACTCCGGTTTCCTGCACAAAAGGTCGCGATAAAGCATCGCCAACTCGAACACGGAATGTGCGATTCAGCAGATAACTCTCAATCACATTTAACATATTACCACGTATACCAAAGTGGGAAAGGTCTCTCAATATTCCAAACCGCCATGTGGTGTCGTAGGCCTTTTCCATGTCTAGAAATACGGACAGAAAGAACTGTTTGTGAATAAAAGCTTCGCGTATCTGCGCCTCAATACGTATCAAATGGTCAGTGGTGGATCGACCCTCGCGAAAACCGCACTGGTATGGGTCAAGCAGTTTGTTTGATTCTAGGAAATGTAGCAGGCGGCGGTTTATCATTTTTTCGAAGACTTTGCAGAGACAGCTAGTTAGTGCTATAGGCCGGTAACTCGAAACAGACGATGGATCCTTGCCCTGTTTCAGGATAGGAATTATAATGGCCTCTTTCCAGGCAGACGGTATCTCGCCGGAAGACCATACAGCGTTGTAGAGGGAAAGGAGGGTTTTCTGTGTTTCATGGGGAAGGTGCTTCAGCATTTCATATATGACACGGTCAGCTCCTGGAGCAGAATTATTGCAGCAGTTTAGTGATGCCTGTAGCTCAGCTAATCTTAATGGTTCGTTATATGCCTCGTGTTTTTTGCATTTTCGTTCCAGCTTCTGTCCTTCTATTCTGGCTTTGTATCGTTTAAATGTTTCCGAGTAGTGCGATGAGCTGGACACATGTTCAAAATGTGCGCCCAGGAAGTTCGCTTGGTCTTCCAAGCTGTCGCCCTGTGTGCTTACCAAAGGGAGTGAATATGTTTGTCGTCCTCTTACCTTATTTACCCTGTTCCAGACTTTGGATTCATCTGTATACGAGTTTATACCTGATAAAAACTTCTGCCAGCTCTCTCTTCTGGCCTGTCGGCGCGTTCTCCTACCTTGGGATTTTACCTTCTTAAAATTGACAAGATTCTCCGCAGTAGGATACTCACGTAGCAGCCCCCACGCTTTGTTCTGTTTCCTACGAGCGCTCCTACATTCGTCGTTCCACCATGGGACACGGCGTTTGCATGCCACACTACTCATTTGGGATATGCATTTAGAAGCGGCATCAATTATAAAGGTAGTGAAATACTCCACAGCAGCATCAATTCCTAACGAAGACATGTCAGCCCAGGAGATACTACTAGTAAGAGTTCGAAATTTCTCCCAATCGGCTGTATCAACCTTCCATCGAGGGGCTTGTGGTGAGGACTCATTTTCTTTGGTTGTTCTCAGTAGTATTGGGAAGTGATCGCTCCCGTAAGGATTTTTGGTAACTTCCCATTTAAGTTCAGAAAATAGAGACGCGGAAGCTATGCTCAGATCAATAGAAGAAAATGTTCTGTTTGCAGTACAGTAAAATGTAGGTGCCTTTTTATTCAGGAGGCACGCACCAGACGAGAAAAGAAATTGTTCAACAAGACGACCTCGTGCATCGATACGAGAGTCGCCCCACAGACTGCTGTGCGCATTGAAATCGCCAAGAACAAGATAAGGTTCTGGCAATTCGTCTATAAAGGACTGAAATTCATGTTTGTGTAAGTGGTAATGTGGGGGTATGTAAAGCGAGCAAATGGTGATTAGTTTGTTTAGAAGAACAAGTCGAACTGCCACTGCTTCAAGGGGCGTTTGTAGCTGCAAACGTTGGCATGCTATGCTTTTGTGTATTATGATGGCAACACCGCCTGATGATGCGAGAGCATCATCGCGATCTTTACGAAACGTAACATACTGTCGGAGAAAGTTTGTATGTTTTGATTTTAAGTGTGTTTCCTGTACACACAGCACTTTTGGATTGTGTTGGTAAAGGAGTTCTTGGATATCGTCGAGGTTCCTAAGAAGGCCTCTGACGTTCCACTGCATAATTTGCGTGTCCATAGTGAAGGTAAATTGGTGCTGTGTGTACGAAGAAGAACGTGTTTTAGCCTACAGAGCCGTTTGCGGCCCTGTGATTTTGGTTCTGTCTTTTCTAGAGCGGTCCAAAGAATTTGGCCGCTCTTTAGGTGCTGACTGCACCACCTTGCTTGGAGTAGTGTCCATAGCCTCTTCCGAAGCGGTGGACACTCGCTCTAACGAGCGATGTGTACGTCGTGTAGCCTTCGCCTCGAGGGACGAAGGCTGTGGCCTCACCAGCCCGGAGGCCGATGGGTCCTCCTTAGCCTCTGAGCTGCGATGGCTGCTGCCAGCGCTAGTGGAGGCCTCTGGTGTGGCCGATTTCGAGAAGGGCAGGGCAGCCTTAGCTGCTCCCACCATGGGGGCGGGTGGCAGTCGCCTCAGTACGCTGCGCGTACCTTGGGCGACCGCCGGGGTCCGTCGTGATGCTGCCCCCTGTTGCACCACTTCGGCAAAAGAAGTTTTCGTTGAAAATGAAGGCGAAAGACGCTGTCGTGCTTCCCGGAAAGTGATATTCTCTTTGACTTTGATCGTAATTATCTCTTTTTCTTTCTTCCAGGCTGCGCAAGATCTGGAATATGCAGGGTGGCTGCCATCGCAGTTTGCGCAATGGGCCTCAGCAGTACATTCATCAGCAGAGTGATCTTTTGCAGCGCATTTCGCACAAGTTAGTTGTCCTCGGCAGCGTTGAGAAGCATGGCCAAACCTCTGACACTTGTAGCAACGTCGTGGATTTGGAATGTAAGGTCTTACACGCAGTTTAAGGTAGCCTGTTTCTATTGCATCTGGGAGTGTGCTAGAACCAAAAGTGAGTACTATGTGTTTGGTTGGTAGTTCTTTGTTGTCGCGCCTGATTTTTATGCGTTGCACATTTATAACGTTTTCTTCTTTCCATCCATTCAGGAGTTCTTCGTCAGTCAAATCCATGAGGTCGTTGTCTGAAACCACACCCTTGACGGTGTTCATTGTTCGGTGTGCGCTGACAGATATGCTTTTATCGCCAAATGCCACCAGGTTTGTGAGTTTCTCATACTGCATTTTGTCTTTTACCTCAATCAGAAGGTCACCACTTGCCATCTTGGTGGCTTTGTAGCCACTTCCAATGACCTCCGTGAGACATTTTGACACTAAGAAGGGTGAAATGTTTGTCGCTTTTTTGTCGGCGTTTTCACAGTGAATCACGTGGAAACGTGGAAAAATTTCGGTGGCCTTTGTGAAGAAGTTGAATGATTCATCGGTGCGCCCTCTTTTTATGAGAGGGCGATCAGGGAGTTTGGGGTATGAGGAAGCCATACAAATTAGTCACTTCGGCAGCGGTGCCAGCCGCCCACCGCGGAGCCCAACAAGGGGACGCGACAGGGTTGTTATGACAAGACCTGCCAACGCCAGCTGTACACAACCACTATAACCAAATATGATATAACCAAGGTTGGCTATCTCACACAAGGTTAACCCTAGCTGCCTGGAAAATCGGAATATAAGAAGTAAGAAGGAGACAGGAAAGATTGAAAGTGAGAGAAAAAGACGAAGATTGAAGAGGAGGATAGGAAAAGGCAACTACCGATTTCCCCCGGGTGGGTCAGTCCGGGGGTGCCGTCTACGTGAAGCCGAGGCCAAAGGGGTGTGTTGCCTCCGCCGAGGGGCCTTAAAGGTCCAAACACTCTGCGTTGGCTCAACCCCCAGGATCCCCTTTTCCCCGGACACGGCTAAGCCGCGCACGGTTAGACGCGGGAGGGTCCAACCCTCGTGTGCTCGGGTCCGTGGTGTCGCAACACACCAAACGCCTGCTTGCGCAGACGCCCCTGCGGGGGAACATCGATGTGCTGTAATCAATACTACCTTGCTGTCCTGCCTCAACGTGCTGGCTTGAGGTCAAGGATGAGCACATTCAACTCTCTAACCTGTGCTGCTCGTAGTGGGATAGTGAATTGTCACCAAATCAGACCGACCATTTGTGGTCATTTGCACACACTTGGTCACTTAACCACTTCGCACCGGTCGAATTGTTAATTGTCGCTGTGGCCGGGTCTCGGATCGTGAATCACCAGCCATGCCTGCTGCTATGTCGGTCTCCCATTTCGCTTACCCAGCGCGACGAACTGCAGATATCCAGCGTCCCCGACGCTCCGCAGCGTGAGGCCTTGAAGGAAAACGGTAGAATCTGATGTTGGGATTAAGGCCGTCTTGTTCATGGCAGCCCACGACGCAGCAACATTGACGGTGACGCTTTTTCGAGGCTGCCACGTCTAGCCACGTCTAGGAAGGTTGCTCTGTCGTCTGACCCATAGCTTTAGACCATTTTCTTTGCCAATACTCGTCCGCCTGCCCTTGTTGAAAACTGGATGCATGTTCTTGGGTATACTTGGTACTAGGGGTTTGTCAAAAATTTGTTTCGTTATCTTCCTCTTTTCCCTGTATTGATTGCGCTAATTCATTTCAAGCTTCCGTAGTATATGTCGTACCGTTTTGGTTTTCGGTAGTCGTTCCACCTGAAATGTTTGTTGTGCTTCTATGATTTCGTCCAATGTGTTGGAGTCCTAACTTTAGGAAGAGATCCGTGCTCGTAGTGATGGGAATTCCTAGTGCTAGTTTGTATGCCTTCTAAGAGAGGAGCGGTTTAAGCCGGGTGTAATGTGTGAACCGGGAACATAAAATGTGGGCCGATCCTGGCGGCTGTGCAGAAAGTGTCCAAGCACAACGGCACATACCATTGTGAATTAGCGAAGATGAGCCTGGATAAGTCTAGATAAGCATCGTTGGGACTACTTACGCTTAGTCAGTCATCGATAGCCAATAATCAATAAATTCCGTAAAATGCTGGGGATGACTTGGTAGTGCTTACTCTAGCCCAAATACGTGGCAAATACCTTGCGATGGCCAATCAATAGCTAATCAATTCAATTATGGCGTTTTACATGCCAGAACCACGATATGATTATGAGGCATGCCGTAGTGGGGGACTCCGGAAAGTTGGATCACCTGGGGTTCTTTAACATGCACATAAATCTAAGGCACGGGTGTTTTCGCATTTCTCCCCCATCGAAATGCGGCCGCCGTGGCCGGGATTCGAACCGGCGACCTCGTGCTCAGCAGCCCAACACCACAGCCACTGAGCAACTGCGGGGGGTAATAGTATTGATCGATAATCGATCAATAATCAATAAATTCCTGAAAATGTTTGGGAGGACTTGGTAGTGCTTAGCCTAGCCCAAAAGCCAGGACCTGCTAGGTGATCATCAGCCATTGCATTGCGCCTCCCGTGCAAGCTACGCAATTTTTTTATAAGGTTGTTAATTTTGGTCTTCTCAGCTGCAAATTGTGGAAGGCTGCTATGTACTATGTGATCTGACTGACTACAAATGATTGTATTAGCCGTATGATACTTTCTTCCTTCGTACCATGGTGCTTGTTTGTAATTCGCTTGATCAATCTCATGGTGTTTGTTACCTTTGTGTCTAACTTCCTTATGGTTTCCCCGTTTGTACCTCTGTTCTCTATTACTAGACTCATCCCCTTGAGCTGGTTGACTGTTGGGATAATCCGCCCGTTCTTTGTGTGTAGCTTAATTACCTCATCAGCCCCATTTCTGTCGTATCCTTTGGCAGGCCTGCCCCTAAGTGTGAGTCGGTAAAAGAGAAGTTCGGATTTCTCTGCAGAGCATGTGAGGCCTGTACGTACGAGGTGTTCCTCTACTGGTTTATGTGATCCGTTTGGCGATCTATTCATCATCGACGTTCGTGAGAGCCTTGTTTGTCATACCGTCTGGGCCTGGGGCTGATTTCGTGTTAAAATTTTTTTTATTTGTGCATCCGTGAATTCCTCATTTATTTTCCATTTATATACCCGTTGTAGCTAGGATGGCTGCAAGGGGTGTCTGTGGTATGTATTTCTGCTCTCAGTCTTCGCGAAATTCCTCTTCTGTGCCCTCATAGGTATGTATTAACTTATTAATGGCTTGTCTGTGGCTTTTCTTGTTATTCTCCGGATCCAGCTGGAACCTGATCATGTGCCAAGTTTTGCTGGTGCTTAAGTGTCCGTCCATAGAATTACATATCTCTTCCCATTGTTGTTTGCTCAATTGCGTAGTATATTCTTCTATTTCTTTCTTGAGGAGTTCTATGCACTTTCTCAACTTTCTATTATGCTTCTTACCTTTAAGTCTATTTTGAAGCGACTGCTTAGCTTCCCACTTGTGGAGAAGTCTGCTGTCGCATTTGTCCAAGTTATATTCAGGTGGTGCTGTTTTTCTGCCATCTTTGACATCATCTCTGAAATCCTTAGTCTATTCTTCTATGTCTGTGATGGTCGTTGCTGTGTAGTCTCTCGCATTCTACGAAGTAGTTCCCAGTCTAATAATTTGATTAGTCGTTCGTTGGATCTATTCGGCTATATCTTTGATGTGTAACTCCGATATGCGGTGGTCGCCACCCAAATCTTCTTGTGTGTTGCGCCACGTCGCCTTCTCAATATTCTTGGTAAAGGTTAGGTCTGGGGTTGGGTCCCTGTTTAGCGCCGTACCTACTATGGTTGGAGTGCAGGGGTCTGTGACGAGTGTGAGGCCTAAGTCTTGCGAGTTGTTCCATAAGGACCTTCCTTTTGGTCGTGTATATTCTGATATGTGCTCAGACATGTAGTAGGCTGAGACTTTCAAAGTGCTCCCCCATGGAGTGGGCTTCCATATTTGGAGCCACTGTAAATATGTAGAATAAACCCCTTTTTCTCTCGCTCTTACTCCCGGACATACTTTCTCTATGACTGAAAGATCACCGGCCTAAACGCTACCCGTAGCCCCAACAACTAGATGGCCGCGGTGAGATGGACCTTTCATCCAACGGCAGTCACCGGCATCTGGTTGACGATCATCTGGATGGCCGCAGTGAGATGGACCATGCAGCCAACGCCAGTCACCAACAACTGATTCACGAGCGACTGGATGATAGCAGCAAGATGTCACCTGCAGCCTACGCCAATCGCCAACTGGGGCTCTATTCTGGACACGCATGGCGGCTGCACGGCCGCCATTATCCGCCATATTGGCTGTCTCATTGGCTGTCCAGAGGTCACGTGTTTTGACATTTGTGCCAGGAAACGGAAGTTTCGAAAAATGCAATTTTGAGTTTTCCAGAATGATGAAACGTCACGTAGAGCTGCAAATTTTATCGACTAATACTTTTTTGTGGTCCGTGGCACCTATATTGCGAATTTAGCGCTTTAAAATGAAATTGGACGGTAGCGTGCAGAAACCCGTGCAATGCATCTGCAATTTCACGAATATGTGGTGGCGTTGCAAGATAGCCGGCATATCAGCTTGTTGATTGGCTGAAGGAATATCCCGTGAAGAGCGTCACAGGAAGTGCTGTTTCGTAAACGTCATTTTGACGTTGCGTGACGTTGCGCTGGGCCGCCATTGCAGATATTTTCTGCCACAATTTGGGGTGCGACGAGCCGCGCGAATTAATGCGTGGTCATATGCAACGGTGGTCGAGAGGCATACGTATCGCCGCATTTTCCCTGTCATTTGGGGCCATGAAAATCGTTTGTTCACAACGCGTGCTCTTAGCATCTGCATCGCTCTCAGGTGGTGTTGGCATTTGTGTTTTCAACCATCCTTTTTATTAAAAACACGTTTATTTGAAACAATATTGGTTGAAACTAGCAAACTTCTTGCGACTTTTGGCACTTTTCGCTACTGCGTTTGTATTGTAATCAATATTAATGTCTTTTCGCATCATCAAAGGCTATGACAACGGCAAGTTTTTAATTTATAAAAATAAATGTACGTAAGCCGGCGTCTTGAAGTTTCCTCTCGCGGAGCGAGTAAGCAGCGAAGTCAACAAGAGATGGTAGTGCCGGCGCTTGCGTCGCGCAAGCGGTACCTGTGGCGCCCGCAACGCTATCGATGATATTCGGCCGCTTCTCAGCCTGACGAGTCGGGCTGAGTCACTTGCGTTTCACGAGATAGCGATAACGCGGCCTAGAGCGTGCGCTCATCATCACTGGTAGGTCGCGTATGTTGTCTCAAGGTAGAAGGCAAGCCCGTGGGCAACAATATACGATGACTCATTCCGTTTCCCGAGGACACGCATCCTACCTAATCGAGCAGACGATAGCTTGTGCGCATGCAGACGACGAGAGCGAGAAACGATTTTGTTGGAATAATCGTACGCTTTGCGCTAGCTGCTTCATTTTTACTGCGGAGGAAAACTCTTTTGATTTATCAAGAACGCTAGGTCCCAGCTAGCACAAAAGAGATATAATCATTCTTATTCGTGGATATTTCGCTTTGACCGTCAAAAATCTAGATTGAAGAAGTCAACATCGAGAAGGATTCAATTGGGATGGAAAAATCTTGCTATAAGGCGGATTTTAGAAGACGTTTAAAATCGCTTGTTCTAGCAACCTACAATTATTGATTTTTGTTGGTGTTTTCTTTGTTCTGCTTTTTTGGCGGGAAAAACAAACGTTGGTCTTTGTTTTTGTTTCGCCCGGTTAGAAGAGAGTGCAATCAACCCAGGCGCGGGTGTTTGCATTGTGGTGAGTGAGCACTGAAGGGGCAGCCGCTTGCTCTTTATTCTCATAATGAAGTCCACAACAAAGAAGAAGTTACGCTGACCTTTCAGACCCTCAGAAGAGGCGTAGAGTTAATGACGAACTGATATCTGCCAGTCCTGTTGCCACGAGTACCGTCCAATAAGTATCATGGTAGGTTAATAAAAGTAGTGACCATGCTTCTAGTGAAGTATCCTCGCCACATGAGCATGCTCAATCCAAGGACAGTTTCCACGAAAATGACCTTGCCTTAAAAGGAGAAAATGCAGAAGCACATACGCAAGACATTTCTAGAGAATATTTTGTTCCACAAAACGACTCTCCTATGAGCGCGGGCATCCAAAATGGAGGTTGTTCGGACTATGCATCATCATCTGCAGAAAATCAGGCAAGTCTTTGTCCACGGAAAAGTGTGGAATTTCAAGCATGGCTTGCATCATGGGTTAGAAGTCACCGAATTCCGCATGCCGCAGTTTCTGAACTTCTCCAGGAACTAAGCACCACTTTCGACGTTGATTTGGTCATCGACGCGAGGACATTGTTGAACAGTCCTCGATACACTTCAACTATGTCCCTCCTGGCGAATATTGCCATTTTTCTTTGAAGGAAAATTTAGAACGCATGATTTCTGTGTTCCTGAGTGGATGTCGAGGGTAGATCCCTTGACAACGCTCAGAGAATTTTAAATGAGAATGTCAGCCAAGCTGGACTGACGGTTCAAACTGTAAAATGTTTTGATATTGTTTGTCGCAGTTTTCCTTTTGTCTGTTTGGTTAACCTATTTTACTTTGACCGAAAGGAAGAAAAAGACACCGTAGTCTAGTTGCTCTATCTACAGTATCTATACAGTATAGATACAATATCTATAAACGTTGGGTTGCACGTCACTTTTTTGTATTATTAAAGCGAGTTAGGAACTCTACCTACCTACCGCAAAGTGCCAGGAATGAGGCATTAAAAAGTTCGACTTTTGTTATTTCAAATTATATTTATAAGGTGGCGCTAGCAATATGGTAGCAGTCGCATTTTGTATTTTCTTAGTTAAATTAGCTAGCATTTCTGTGCATCAGGTACCGAGTACCGAGTACGAAGCCACACTGAGTATTTTCTGCATTGCAGCAGCGTGTGTCGCAAGGGGATGCAGCGCCGCGACGTATCATAGAGGCTACCTGACAAAGCGAGGAGTGGCGCGACGGCTCATCGGCGTCATCGCTTGCGCCGACGCAGTCTGAGCAGCCGAGCGGACTGCGCTCTCCGCGCAGCTTTCCTCCAGATTGCGTAACTTTTTTTGAACCCGCCGTTACATTCACCGTTATTTTTGTCAGGACCAGCCGTTAAGTTCCTGACGCGTATTCGTTCATGAACTGCGGAGCGCCAGACTGCCTTCCACATCTTCTTTGCTCACGTAAGTAGTCACTGCCACTTTGACACCTGTCGTGTTTAATTATTTACGGTTTTCAGGCGGGAGTTTTAGGTGGAAGTTTTAGGCGGTAATGAAGTTTTGCAATGAAAGTGCCGTGATTTTAACTGGAATCTCTAATATTGTTTAAGAGGAACGTTTACGTCTGCGTACGTTTCCTTTATTGTGTGCGTATTCAGGTTTGCCAAAGCCGTTTAAAATTACCTCTGTGACGTTTCGTTGACCGGTGATCGTTAGGATGACGATGACATTCCCGTTTGGCGCGGAATGATGAGACATGCTACGATCTTCTTGGTGTAGCCTCAGCATTCTTCCGTCAACGCTCTTGTGCGAGATCACTCGTGTGTTTTTCCGAGCGTGAAAGATGCCCGCGAATACACGCAAAACTGCCGAACGACTGGCCGCTCGAGGCAGTTTGCGTTTATTGGCAGGCTTCTCTCACACTTGGAAAAACACTTTATGTAGCTCATATTGAGAAACAGAAAGCGGTATCGGGGGTTTCTCATGTTGCTTTCCAATCTTCTCATTGACACTTTTCATCTAACTATAGCAATTGAGAGGTTGATTATTTAATTAGAACTAATTATCTAACTAGGCGGAATGCAAAAAATAATCTGAGTATCTCCAACATTGCCTTGGTTCTGTCCTGGTACGTGGCACTTGCATATTTTTAAAGTTTGGCTAAAGTTAAATGAAACACCCTGTATGTAGTGCACTGTTGCCTTGTTTTTTTGTAACATAATCCGACAGTGCAGCTATTTACAGCATCTTTTTTTAGGATACCTAACATTTTTTGGCTTCAGTCATGCAGCAAATAAATTTTGAGGTCGCACTGGCGTTTTCTTTTTTTTTTGCAAGTCTGTGCAGTAACAAAATTCTGTTAAAAAAAGAAAAATTCCAATATACAGTTGTAATAGGCACTGCTGTTACATTATAAACATAGATACTCCCAGTTTATCAGTATAACAATAAAGAGTTTTTACTATGCAGCCACATACCTACGTGCAAGAGAGAAGGCGCGTGAGGGTGAAAACACCGATCATGTACCCTCTGCAGGTGCCGAAAGGGGCACACGCACACGCCGCCGCCCAAACGGCCACCACGAAACTCCTGAACTCCAAGAACCCAGGTACCTGTTATTTCATATTAAATTCGTACGAATGAAATTTTCAGCGTGACACATATACAGTCGAATCTCGAAAATTCGAACTCGAAGGAGCCCGAAAGTTTGTTCGAATTAAAGGAAGGACTTATTTCTGAAGTATTCGTGCACCAGAGCACGACGTACGAACGGAGTCGTTATATATCACGGCGCGCAAGCAGATGGCGAGCAGGGGCCACGAGACTGCCCACGTCGGCCAACACAGAAAACGATGCTGAAGGGAGCGGGCGGCGCCAGCACGGCGGCGCCGGGCGCGCGCGGACACGTCGAAGGTGAAGGTAGAGGGCGTCAGGGAAGCGTATTTGGCTTCAGCAGTTGTGACGCCGTCGCTTCGGTGGCTCCCCTCACTCTCCCTCTCAACTCCCTCGTAGCTCCCCCACCTTCGACTGTCTCCGTGCGCGCCCGCCGCCGGCGCGGCGCCAGCTTAACCCTCTCCCTTTCTTTTCCTGCCGTTGAAGCGAGCGTTGGCCGGTTGTGAGCAGTTTCGTTGGCCGGACTGGGCCTCCGTCGTTGCTTCCCTCTGCGTCGCAGCCGCAGCGTTGAGACATCGACTCGTACACGCGTGTTACGGCGCGACGACGTAACGGCGACCTTGCCATTTGAGAGAGAGAAATTTACGCCGCGGTTCTTTTTCTTTTATTGCCATAGAAATTATATGGACACTCCAAGCGCATTTTTGCCGCCGTCGTCGTCGCCGTGATATTCCGTATAAAGTGCAATGGCGATGAAATCGTCGCCGCGTGCCGTGTGTGGCTTTTAGTGTGTGGGCTCATTTCGGTGTAAGCAATAAATTGCATATGCAAGCACTCTAGAGCACAATTGATTTAAACATTGCACGAGCTTAACCTTTACCCCATTGGCTTGCGTAACTATAAATGTCACCAAGGTCAAAGTTAGTGAAACTGGGTGGAAAATTACGGTTTATGTTCCCACCTTGTGTGTGGATGACTCACTAATTTTGTAAAAAAATCTTTACAAGTGCTTGGCAATGTTATTGGGTGGAGGGTTTCGAACAGGCAAGTCATAGGCGTGCAACATTTTAATGGTTTAATTACAAGCAACTGAAGTTCTTACTGTATATGCTTGAAGCAGCCGTGCTGCAAATGGTCGCAGTTACTCAAGGTTGCACTCGTCTGCTGTCTTATTTTTTAAGGAATCGCAATATATTTGCTCAATTTGAAGTATGCGATGTGTTTGATAGACTGGTGTTTAGGTATATGTTCAAGCCTTCGCCATTTCTGAATTGGCTATGTGATCTGTGGCAAATAAAATTAGGGTGGTGTAACAATGCTGTCACACTGAAGCAGTGCCTTTGCAGAGCCGCACTTACTTCTTTTCTCGTACAACATTATCAGAAATGCATTATCTGTTCCTTTCTTTGAATACCAATTGGCACCTACTTCGCACATGTTTAGTAGGCTGCTGTCATCTACCAGTCGCCAACTAGTCAAGATAAAAGCCTCCTGAAAGCTAGCAAAATAGCCGACACTTACACTGGTTGGCGATTGTACATGCAACACCTTCGGTTAGATGTAAAGTATGTCTTCAAGGCAACAGAAGAGAATTTCCCTTGTGATCGGGGAATGTTAGAACCATGTTAATAAAGGTGTAATGCTCGAAAACTGTGCTGGGACCAATATATTTTAGTGCTGCCCATTGCTAATATATGTTGCAGTGCTTATTGCCAATGCATTGAAAATCTATACGTTCACTAAGAAAAGTGTGCTTCAATTAACATACGGTTTTCACATGGCTAATGTTTTTGCAGTAAGAAGACCTGCTGAATTAAGGAGCTGCAGCCCAGCAGCCTGTTCGAAACCAGGTTTACAAGGTCGATACCTGTAATGGACGTTACTCGGAGGCACTCATTTAATGTTGATTGCTAGCTTGTCTAGTCGTCTTTACTTTTTGCAATAAAAAATGTTTTGCTGTATGTGTTTCGTGTATTGTACAAGCGCAAACCTGCATGCCGCCGGCTGGCGAAACGCCGCAGGGGCATGGGGAGAGGGAAGGAAAGGGAGACGAGGGTGGCGCTAGAGGGGAGGGTGAAAGAAAACGGATGTCAAAATCCCGATTGTAGCAGGATTCAATCTGTATTTTTTAAATGCTTCTAATGGTCTTACAAAATCCCATTCAAAGACGGGATTTTTAGAAACTACTTTAAGCAGGATTCTAGAACTTCTTGCAATAGTCATATCCGCCGGACATTAGCAACGATATACGACCGTTTATCACCTTCTGAACGGACTGCACGGATTTTTTAGTGCGTCTTTCAGACGTTCATTTAGTTTTGGCGAATCGGTATGGAAGCAGTTTTCTATCGCTTTTGTGCTAGCTGGGGTTCAATGCCTACATTGCAGTTTGTTAGGCAAAACGTCAAACTTGCGTCACGTTACGAAAGCAAAACAGGGCCATCAGCGCCATTTTATAAGCGTCGCGCCTGCGTCACGCCCCGAAGAAAATGGCAGGATGTCCAGAATAGACTCTCTGGTTCGCGAGCGGCTGGATGAACGCAGCGCATCATGACTGCAGGGTACAGGGTGAGTGCCTGGCTTTGCGCTTGAGTCATCGGATCTACTAGTCGAGACTTTCTAAAACCGATGGAGCATGTACAACTGCCCATTGTGATACTGTGGTTGTTGTGCATCTCAGAAGAAAGCAGCTTTCAGCACTGATCTGAACCAGCTACTGAAGCCAGACCTCATACTTGTGTGGGCGTAATTGGGACGTAGAAACCGACCGGAATTGTAATCACTCAAAAGTCGACCCAAGATTTACGTCTTCGTGCAATTGATTCGATGCGGTGGAGACCTTGGGGACTTGGTGCTACTTCTGTGTATAGGCGTTTGGTTTCTGCTATATTTTTCAGACTTCAATTTCTCTTGAGAAAAGAGAATTGAACCGATGGTAGTGTTACTTACACTGCAATTTGTGCGGGTTTCGCAGCAAGTATTATACCGCGCCTTAGAAACGGGCTGCGTGGATCGCTTTTTGTAATCGTATATTCTACAGATTTCTTTCCTCTTCGACCTATTAAGTAACGGTATGTCTAAGGCTGTGCGTGTCGCACACGTGTATCTAGAAGACGGCAGCAATTGAGTTTCATTTAGTACGTGGACGTACTTCTAAATAATCGCGAATGTGCTTGTAGTCTTGAACGCGTAATTTGCGCTTAATTTGCCCGGTATTAACGGATGTAGAGTACGAACGAACGGTTCATGGCGTCTGTGCCACATATTTCAATGACCATTTATTAAGGGTAATCCTGCAGTTACGTAGGAGCATTAGGGTGTAGTATAGCTAGACGAGAAATATTCTACTTGTTTTTTATTATAGTAAGCTGAATTTGTAAGTCTGAATCCTCCTCCAGTCCACTACATTTTCAGGCATGGACTGGCGCCTGACACCGGCAAAAGTATATATTTAGCTACACAGCAATATAGCTAGTGGGGCTGTAGTTGTCAAGGTGCCACAAAATTAGGAAGGCCCACTAAGCTTTAACCAAGTCACTCCCTCACCAAAACAGGAATTGTTGTCCCTGGTGCAGTATTCGGCCACTACCTCCATAATGACTCCAACAATTTACCAATGGCCCTCAGTAACCAGCGGCTGCGGAGAACCTGAACAAGACGGCGGTCAGACCTGCTACGCGGCAGAGGGTGCTAAGAATCTCTGGGTCCGTACAGGTCGCCAATCGAAACTGAACCTGGCAACGTTGAACACGCGCACACTATCTAGTGAGGCTAGTTTAGCAGGGCTATCTAAAGACTTATCTGATATTGCCTGGGATATCATTGGACTTAGTGAAGTGAGAAGAACTGGTGAGGCTTATACAGTGCTGAATAACGGCCACGTTGTCTGCAACAGAGGTCTTCCAGATAGGAGGGAATTCGGAGTAGGATTTCTAGTTCAGAAGGACATAGCGGGCAACATTGAAGAATCCTACAGCAATACTGAGAGGGTAGCAGTCGTCGTAATAAAGCTTAATAGGAGGTATAGAATGACGGTTGTACAAGCTTACGCCCCAACCTCCAGTCACGATGATGAAGAAATAGAACAGTTTTATGAAAATGTTGAATTAGTAATGAGAAAGGTGCAAACTCAGTGTACTCTAGTCATGGGCGACTTCAAGGCAAAAGTGGGGAAAAGCAGGCTGGCGAGCAAACAATTGGCAACTACGGCATCGATTATAGGAACACTAGAGGAGAGATGTTGGTAGAATTCGCGGAAAGGAATAGGCTCCGGGTAATGGATACTTCCTTGAGGAAGCGCAGCAACAGGAAGTGTACCTGGGAAAAAGCACAAATGGAAAAATAAGGAATGAATTAGATTTCTTACTCTCTGCCGATCCCAGCATAGTGCAGGATGTAGAAGTGTTTGGTCACTGCACTCGAGGTCTAGGATTTCTCTCAATTTGAAGAAAGAAAGAATAAAATTAGTCAAGAAGAAACATGCCAACCTAGACGCAGTAAGGGTTAAAGCAGACTAGTTCAGGCTGGTTCTTGCAAACAAATATGCAGCTTTAGAACAGGAATATAAAGACAGCCCAGAGATAATGAATGAAACCGTAGCTAGGTGGATCTAAGAAGCAGCAGTTGAAGTGGGAGGTAAGGCACCAAGGCAACCAGTAGGTAAGCTCTCCCAAGGAACAAAGGATACAATAAAGAAACGGTAAAACATGAAAATGTCAAACTCGAGAGGTCAGATAGAATTCGCTGAACTGCCGAAACTGATCAACAAGGAGAAAGTAAGGGATATCCGAAAATATAAGGTGGCAAAGATTGATTAAGCAGTAAAATATGGACGCAACATGAAATCAGTGACAAGAACACTAGGCATAGAACAAGGCAAAAAATATGCGCTAAATGATAAGAAAGGTAATCTGAACAACAATTTCGATGACATAGTAAAAGCAGCGGAAGAATTCTATACTGACCTTTACACTACCCAGAGCACCCATGATACTCTCATATGAAGTAGTGATGAACAGGATACAGAGGCTCTTTCTATACTTAGCGATGAAGTTAGAAGGTCCTTGAAAGACATGACCAGGGGAAAAGCTGCTGGAGAAGATGGAATAACAGTCGCTGCAGCTTACTTATCAAAGTTACCTATCAAAGATGGGGCGATATGCTTGAAAAGCTTGCGGCCCTTTATACGCAATGCCTCACGACTTGAAGTGTACCAGAGAGCTGGATGAGCACCAACATTATACTAAGCCATAAAGAATTGAAGAATTATAGACCCATTAGCTTGCTTTCAGTAGTATATAAAATATTCGCCAACATAATTTCCAATAGAATCAGGGCAGCACTTGACTTCCGTGAACCAGGAGATCAGGCTGCCTTCAGGAAAGGATAATATACGATGGATCATATCCATGTTATCAATCAAGTAATCGAGAAATTGGCGGAATACAATCAACCTCTATATATGGCTTTCATAGAATATGAAAAGGCATTTCATTCAGCAGAGGTACCAGCAGTCGCAGAAGCATTGCGTAATCGAGGAGTACAGGATGCATGCATGAATATATTGCCAAGTATCTACAAGGATTGCACAGCAAACTTGGTTCTCCCCAAGAAAAGTACAAAGTTGCCTATCAAGAAAGGGCTCAGGCAACGAGACACAATCTCCCCAATGCTATTCACAGCATGCTTAGAAGTATCCAAGCTCTTAGACTGGGAAAGCTTAGGAGTGAGAATCAGCGGTGATTATCTCAGCAACATTCGGTTTGCAGATGACATTGCCCTATTCAGCAACACTGGGGACGAATTACAGCAAATCATTGAGGACCTTAACCGAGAAAGTGTAAGAGTGGGGTTGAAGATTAATATGCAGAAGACAAAGATAATGTTCAATAGCCTGGCAAGGAAACAAGAATTCAGTATGGTCAGTTAGCCTCTAGAGTCTGCAAAGGAGTATGTTTATCAAGGTCAATTACTCACAGGGGAACCTGATCATGAGAAAGAAATTTACAGAAGAATAAAATTAGGTTGGAGTGCATATCGCAGGCATTGCCAAATCCTGACTGGGAGCTTACCAATGTTGAAAAGAAAAGTGTACAATAATTGCATTCTAGCGGCGCTAACATCTTCGGGCAGAAACTTGCGGATTAACAAAGAAGCTCGAGAACAAGTTAAGGAGCGCACAAAGAGCGATGGAACGAAAAATATTAGGAGTAACGTTAAGAGACAGGAAGAGAGTGGTGTGGATCAGAGAACAAACGGCGATAGCCGATATTCTAGTTGACATTAAGCGGATGAAATGGAGCTGGGCCGGCCATGTAATGACTAAGATTGATAACCGGTGGACCATTAAGGTTACAGAATAGATACCAAGAGAAGGGAAGCGCAGTCGAGGACGGCAGAAAACGAGGTGGAGTGACGAAGCTTGGAAATTCGCAGGTGCAAGTTGAAGAAGCTAGCGCAAGACATGGGTAATTCGAAATTTCCGGGAGAGGCCTTGGTCCTGCAGTGGAAATAAACATAGGCTGAGGATTCTATATATATATATATATATATATATATATATATAGATATAGATATATACGGGGAGTTTCAGTAACACTTTCAAAATTTATTTAAGGTTGCCTGTGGCAGGGCCGGTATTTTGTAGCGATGCCTCATGACTCGTTAAAGGCCTGGTTTCCCCTTCAGCTTAACCAAAGCATCTGTATCCTGCCAAATGTGCGATCCCCTCTATTTCGTGCAGAACTATGATGTCCGGTTTTTCTACGTCTTTTAAATACTGCTGCAAAACAGACTCTTTTGTATTTATAACTTCTACAGTTCCATTGCCATATCCTGAACACTTCTTTAGCGCACCTCATTTCAGGTGCGACCATGGGGGGGGGGGGGGGGGTTGGAGACGGGAGGTTGGAGAGACGCTGATCTTATACTGTTATGTGGTTGAGAAGTGGGTAAGGAATGGAGTGCTTCTGATGCACCAGAGGAGAGTGCATTACCTGGTGACTGGTTTGCCTCTGGGATGTCTAATCTACTCATAATGGCTGCTATTGCCTTAGCCATCTTGGGTTC
>NC_051160.1:147441833-147472901 GCF_013339745.2 Dermacentor silvarum
GCGCGTACAATTGCTCCTGCCATTGCAGCGTGGTGCCCAGTCGGTACAGAGATTAACACCCGGCACAAGGCTTTGGGGTTTTCTTATTTCATCGGATGTCGGTTTCTTTGAGTACTCCTGGCTTCCTCTTCCTGACTTGGACAGAAGGTGGCTCCCTGTGCTCCAACAAATTGGTCGCCAATTGCAAACATATTGACGCGAAGTAAGCTGCCCACTACAGGCACTGATCGTCATAAGTCAGCTGCCCACTACAGGCACAAGATCGCCAGAAAGAAGACGACGAAGGGCGCAGGTGTGCCCGCGTTCTCTTGAGTGTCGGCCATCATTAAAGAAGGCTGTTCTCTTTCGGCAAGTTCGTATTATCTTCGTGACATTTTACTGGTGGAGGAGCGGGGTATATGATACCATTGCCGGAGACGCAGCGTACACCAGCCGCCACCTTCAAGGGCTCCAACCTGAGCACGGTCTGTTGCCCGATCGTATCCGGACGATGAACCTGAGCCCACAGCCTCCTGCTGCTGCGGCTGTTTCGCCGGCGCAGATCATCTTCAACCAGCCACAGACGCCGATTGCGTTCCACGGAGATGCTACTGAAGACGTGGAAGATTGGCTAGACCATTTCGAGCGGGTCGCCGAATGCAACGGATGGAATGAAGACCGCAAGTTGCGCAACGTGTACTTCGCGCTCCAAGACTCCGCGAGGACCTGGTTTCATAACCATGAAACGACATTGTCTTCGTGGTACGAATTTCGCCAGCAGCTCGTCGCCACATACTCCAACATGGACAGGAAGGAGCGAGCGAAGCTGGCAATACAGGCAAGATTTCAAGCCCCGAACGAGAGCGTCACCACGTATACTGAAGACATGGCTCGGCTGTTCAGACATGCGGATGCCTCAATGGCCGAAGACAAGAAGGTTCGACATTTGATGCGAGGTGTGAAGCAAGAGATCTTTGCTGGACTTATGCGGAATCCGCCCACAACACTTGCAGACTTCCTTGCTGAAGCGACAGCAATGGAAAGGGCCCTTCGACAGCGTTCCAGACAATACAACCGCAACGTGATGGAACTTTCACACAGCCCCTCTAGCATGACCTCGGAAAACCACCTCGAGGACTTACGCGAATTGATCAGGGCTGTGGTAAGAGAAGAACTCCAGAAAATGCAGGTAACCGACGCGCCGACAGCTCGAATTTCTGTGGCGGAGATAGTGCGCGACGAGATTAGGCAAGCCGTCCAAGCTCCTGAACGCTACGAGGTACCACAACAGAGGGAGACAGTGCGAATGACTTATGCGGACGCCGTACGACGACCGTCGCTGTACGGCCCCTCAAATGTCATGCGCCCCTCCGAACAGACTGAAGTAGTGTTCAGGCGTCGCAGTCCATCGTCCATCGAGGAGTCGAGGCCCTGAAAAAGCGACGTTTGGCGGGCTCCTGGCCTCAGGCCCCTATGTTTTCATTTTGGAGAGGCTGGCCACGTCTACAGGATGTGCCCCTATCGACGAGTAGGCCTCCGCGGGTTACCTCCAGGCGCACCTCGTCCACGACCTGGCCAGCGCCCGATGGAGATAGAGAACTTCATCGCGAGTCGCGACAGTTCATTCGAGCAGCGAAGGCACGAGCCCCGTTCTGCATTGCCTGCTCGATACCGATCGCCAAGTCCCTCATTTTATCGAGACGCTCGTAGGCGTCGTTCACCCAGCCCTGCAAACCCGGAAAACTGAGTCCAGCGACCTCCGGAGGTGAGGCCGCTGACGCCGAGCACTTCGAATATCCTCCATCACGACGACAACGACGACAAAGCACCGACGTTCAGTCACACTCCAGTGCCCAAAGGCAAGCGGTAACGTCAGACATACTGGTTACCATAGACGACGAAGTAGTTACTGCTTTAATTGACACTGGTGCGGACAGCTCGATTAAGAGCAGAGAGCTTGCGTCAAAGTTAAAGTTTTTACGCAGTGGACTGGGTCGCATGTCCGTACTGCTGGAGGGCATCTATTAATTCCCGTGGGCAGATGCACCGCTCGGGTAAATATTCGTGGATTTACGTACGTCGGGGTCTTCATTATTCTGCCCAGCTGCTCTAGGGACTTGATACTCGGCATGGACTTTCTACAGGCAAATGGAGCCATAATTAACCTGGAAAAATCGAGCGTGACGTTCTCTACGGCCAAAGCCATAGCAAGCGACGCTGGTGACGAGAATCCCACCGAAAACGCCTTGCACATCGTCGAAGACAGCATAACGGTACCGCCAAGAAGCAGCCTACTGACCCTGGTGACGTGCGACGCATTAGACGGCTATGAGGGCATCGCCGAGGCAAACATTCCGTTAATGCTTGAGCGGAACATCTGCATTGCACGGGGCCTCGTTCAGCTTCAGCACAGACGCTCATTAGTCCTGCTGACAAACTTCAGCAACGAATACCAGCACTTACCGCAAGGCACAGCTGTCGCCTTCCTCCATGAAATTGCTGCCTTCACTGATGTCGCCTCGCTAGAAACTGCTTCCCCTAATTCATCGATAAAGGCCAACCTGAGCGATCGCATTCGGATTAACCCAGGCTTATCGGAACGACAGAAACATCAGCTACTGGACCTTATCAACGACTTCTCTGGCTGTTTCTCTGCCGAGTCTAAAGTACGGCGCACCTCCGTTACGAAGCATCGCATTCCTAGGGACGAGTCAGCACGCCCCGCTCGTCAGCATCCTTACCGCGTTGCGCCTACGGAAAGGGAGGTGATAAAGCGCCAGGTTCAAGAAATGTTAGATGATGACGTGATTCAGCCGTCCATAAGTCCGTGGGTGTCACCCGTCGTTTTAGTTAAAAAGAAGGATAACACACTACGCTTCTGCGTAGACTACAGACGGATTAATAGTGTCACCAAACGCGACGTTTATCCTCTGCCACGGATCGATGACGCTCTGGACCGTCTACGCCACGCCCAATTTTTCACCTCGTTGGATCTAAAGTCTGGGTACTGGCAGATCGAAGTAGATGAGCATGACCGCTAAAAAACGGCATTTGTGACTCCTGATGGATTATATGAATTTAAAGTTCTCCCATTCGGCCTTTGTTCCGCACCTGCCACATTTCAGCGGATGATGGACACTGTTCTCTCTGGACTGAAATGGCAGACGTGCTTAGTCTACTTAGACGACGTTATGGTGTTTTCCAGAACGTTTGATGAACTACTCGAACGCCTCAAGAATGTACTCCTTGCAATCAGCAAAGCAAATCTGACTATCAAGCCTGAGAAATGTCATTTTGGCTTTCAGGAGCTAAAGTTTCTCGGACACGTAGTCAGCCCCCGCGGTGTTCGGCCAGACCCAGAGAAGCTAGCTGCCGTCGCTGAGTTCCCCCGTCCAACAGACAAGAAGGCAGTTCAGCGATTCTTAGGTCTCTGCGCCTACTACCGTCGTTTTGTCGAGGGGTTTTCAGGGGTCGCCGAACCATTAACGAGACTCACACGCCAAGATGTACCCTTCGAGTGGACGGAAGAACAACAGGAAGCCTTTACAGGAATTGCGGAAGCGACTGCAAACAGCCCCCGTACTCGCGCATTTCGACGACAAGGCTGACACAGAAATCCCCACAGACGCCAGCAACGTGGGGCTCGGTGCGATACTCGTTCAGTGGCAAGACGGCGCCGAACGAGTACTAGCCTACGCGAGCCGCAGTCTCACAAAGGCGGAGGTCAACTATTCCACGACTGAAAAGGAGTGTCTAGCTGTCGTTTGGGCCATCGGCAAGTTCCGACCCTACCTTTACGGCCGCCCTTTTCGCGTAGTAAGTGACCATCACTCACTGTGTTGGCTTGCGAGTCTTAGGGACCCTTCAGGCCGCCTCGCTCGTTGGAGCCTCCGCCTTCAGGAGTACGACGTCACAGTGGTATATCGATCCGGACAGAAGCACGGCGACGCTGACTGTCTCTCACGTGCACCTATACCTTGGAAGCCCTGTGACGTAGAGCAGGATTTCCCGTTTCTCGGTGTAGTGGACACTGTCGAGATGGCTGACCTCCAACGTGCAGACAGTACATTGCTTCCCCTCATTATATACCATCAGGGAGCCGACGTTGTTGTCCCACGACCGATGTCACGAGGTCTGACTTCTTACTGCCTTCGGAACGACGTGCTCTACAAAAAGAACTCCGAAAACAGCCAAGAAACGTTCCTTCTTGTCGTCCCGGTTTCGCTGCGCGAAAAAGTACTGCACGCGTGTCATGACGACCCGTGTGCCGGACACTTAGGCTTCGCCAGGACGTTAGCGCGCATACGCCAAAAGTATTACTGGCCACAACAATTCTCGTCCGTTCAGCGCTACGTGAGAAGCTGCCGTGATTGTCAACGGCGCAAGGTTCCACCTTTGAAACCTGCTGGTCTTCTGCAACCCCTGGACCCTCCTCCAGCACCGTTTCAACAGGTGGGAATGGACCTCCTCGGTCCGTTCCCTACGTCATCCACAGGAAACAAATGGATAGTCGTCGCAACGGACTACCTAACGAGGTACGCAGAAACCAAAGCTGTGCCCCGCGGAACTGCTACAGAAGTCGCGATGTTTTTTGTCCACGAAATCGTACTACGTCATGGGGCCCCTTCCATCTTAATAACCGATTGAGAGACTGCGTTTACTGCTGACTTAATGCAACAGATCGTCACGCTGACCCACACCAATCATCGGAAAACCACGGCCTATCACCCACAAACTAATGGACTAACCGAGCGCCTCAACAGAACTATGGCCGATATGATCTCCATGTACGTTGACGTAGAGCACAAGTCATGGGACCAAATTTTACCATACGTGACATTCGCATACAATACGGCTGTGCAGGAAACCACCCGATTCACACCATTTGAACTGGTTTATGGGCACTGCGTAACAACACCTTTAGATGTCATGCTCCCGGTAGACAACGGAAGAACAAGAAGTGACAACGCTGACGACATCATCCAGAAAGTCGAAGAAGCTCGACAGCTTGCTCGCAACCGCATCCGCAACCAGCAGAGTACCGACGCCCGCCGTTACAACAGTGGCCGAAGGCACATCCAGTACGAACCCGGCGACTATGTTTGGGTGTGACACCCGTCCGTCATCAGGGGCTGTCAGAAAAATTACTGCGCCGATACTTTGGCCCGTACAAGATCGTCAGGCGACGCAGCGACGTGAACTACGAGGTCGTCCCTCAGAGTACTAATATGAGCTCGAGCCGACGGCGAGCACGAGCCGAGATTGTGCACGTAGTACGTATGAAGCCGTACTACGCCCGCGAAGAAGTGACCCTCTGATCAACTCTCTCCCACACTCTCTGTCGCCCTTTACCCTCTCCAACCGGCGACCGGGACGGTCGCTTTTCACGTGGGGAGTAATGACGCGAAGTAAGCTGCCCACTACAGGCACCGATCGTCATAAGTCAGCTGCCCACTACGGGCACAAGATCGCTAGAGAGAAGACGACGAAGGGCGCAGGTGTGCGCGCGTTCTCTTGAGTGTCGGCCATCATTAAAGAAGGCTGTTCTCTTTCGGAAAGTTCGTATTAATTATCTTCGTGACAATATATTCAGATTTTTGTCGGATCCCTTGGTCAGTAAACTATTTTGGTCTATAGTATATGTGCAGTGAAGTATGTAGATAAATTTTTGATTAGCTATGTTTGCGATAGAATACAAGCAGTCCCGGTATCTGCCTTTCCCAGGTCGGCAGAGAATGGCTTCAATACACTTAAAAGGACAGCACAATGTCGGAAAGCTTACATATGTCTTGGCTGTAGCAGGGTTTTCACATGACACATCTGTCATTTTTAGTTAGGCTTGCAAAAAGTCTGGTGGCCATATTGCATGAGTAGATGCTTGGAACTGCATTTTCTGCGCCTCTTAAATGAAATATCCAGCAACAGGACAGTAATACCGAAGAAAACTCATAGCTTCACTTGTTTTTGTGTCGCGTAGCGTAACCTTATAAACTTTTGCATCATATGACGCATAAGATTGAAACCAAAGTGACGGAACACACATCACACACAAAAAACTCGTCTGCACAAACTATTTGTCACCAACCATTGTGACTTAGCGACTATGCTGTTGCGCTGCTAAACAAGAGGTTGCGGGATCCAATCCCGGCCCGGGCGCCCGCATTTCAAAGGGCGAAATGCAAAAACGCCTGTGTCCCGGGCATTGGGGGTATGGTGAAGATCCCCTCGTGGTAAAAATATAATCCGGAATTCCTCACTACGGCGTGCCTCATAATGAAATCGTGATTTTGGTAAGGTAAGGCCAGCATCTTCATCCTGCTTTGAGTTTCCGGGCCAGCATACGCTCATTTGACGTGGGGCACATCGCCGGGGAGCGATGTCGCTACTGCTATACCCGGAATTTCTTTTTTACCCTTCAACATCAAAGCGTAGTGCCAGCTTTGCTCCTCCATTGATTACTACGTTGCTCACAACGCCGTATCATCCTATGGCGAATGGCCTGGTAGAAAGATTTAATGGCACACTGAAGAACATGATAAAGAAGATGTGTCCCAATTTCGCGAGCTTGCCAGGATTTATTTCCAGAATACACGGTCTCCCACTTCGCAGGGACATGGATTATGAGAAGCTGTTGGGGGTAGCCAGTTCTCTGGGACTTAGCCGCGAAGAATCGCTTAGCCTTTTTGACAACCCAATCTCCTCTAAAACTACCACAAATTCGACTACTGTAAGTAACTGCGCTTGCATCATTTGTTTTCCTTCCCGACACCTCGCCATCGTTGCGCTCTTTGAAGGTGCAATAGCTGCGCACCACTTGGGCGTCGTGCTTTGACGCCGCGTTGCATCTTCCCGTGATTAAGCGAGAATCTCGCCTTACTCCTTGTGCTATGAAGCCTCACACTTCTCTCCCACACTGCTCAGTGACCACAAGTCTTCTGACAAGCTGCGCTATGACGGCACCGTCATGCCTACTAGAGGCCATGACAAGGTTGTTACGAGAATGATTGAACCACTAGAAGGTCACCAAGTGGTCAGCACAAAAGAACGCTCCTGTCTTTTTATATACTTCTTTTCTAATAAAAAAGCGTGTTGGGGTACCGCCAGGTCTGCGGACTTGGTTTTTCCCAAACGTCTGCTACCTAAGCCCGACTCGAAGGTAGCGAAATGTTGTCACTGAAGATCACAGAAGTGTCCATGAAAACGACCTGCCTGAAGCACAACCTTAGATCATGAGAACAAAGATATGTGAACTGTGAAATAAAATAGTTGACATTCATCCATCAATAATACAGCACACACAACAAAGATGACTGGGTCACGATACGATAGGCCCTTGAGCTATCAACTGGCGTTTTCGCAAATTGTGTATTGCAAACTACGCTAGACCAATATCTGACTGTTACGCTACTTCGATGTCAGTGTTTTATGTTAGATAGCGGGGCGATGACGTCTGATTATGTGAGCATAAACGAGATAAGGCTTGGGATCTCTGCAAAACGCTGGTTTTCAATAAAAATGGTCAGTCAAAGTCAGTTCATGGTTCTGCAGTTTCGTGTCTCCCGTTTGTTTTCATTGTTTGTGCTGTAGTAATTGTGAAGGTAGGTGGTACCTCAAGACCAGCGAGGCCTGCAGAGCTTTCAGTCTCGAAATGTCTCACATTGATTGTGACAGGTGTGACTTGCATTCTACATCCGCATGACTGCAGGCTCCCATGTCACACGTCGCAACGGTCTCGCCATCGTGGCAATTGAAATTATGGATTGCCTCATGGAGAAGTGCTTGAGTTTTCAGCCGCTGTCAGGACAGTCATCAACGAGAGCGATTTGGCGTTGGCATCGATGTCTCCATGCGGCAGGACAGTCTTAATGTTTTCCGAAGTAATAATGCAGCTTTACGCTAATGAGACCCTGCTCTAAAAAGTTGTACTTTAGGAGAAGTTCGAAGAAGAAGTACTTGCTGCCAAAGGACCTAAGTATCAATGTGTATCATGAAATCCAAGGTTACGCAGAAAATAAAACAATCTCCAATAAAGTCGTCTCCTATAGCATGGCACAATTACGAACGATGCCATTCCATAAATTTGAGAGCTGTCAGATAGAGATTGCAACTGCCGAATACAGACATCAGCAAATTCGGTGGAGCTGTTTATGGCTGGCGCCACTTTTGTAATCATCAGAATGTATTCATACACATGAATGAACAACTGTCTAACCTGGGCAAAGAGCGACCTTTTTGTAAAAGTAGAAGAGCCAATATTTAGCCGCGTAACGGACAAAGCTGCCGAGTACACAGCAGATGAGTAGCGAGTTGGGAACTTTTCACTTTTCATAAAGCAGCGTGCACATACCTGGCTTGGCGCGCTTTGATTTGGCCTTACCGAGGCGCAGTTACAACGCAGGCAAACAGCTTGCACGGACAACGAACGCGCTTATAACACAGGCTTCCGAGAGCGAGGGTGACGTGGCGTCGCGGCTATGCCCTCTCCATTCACGCAACACTTGGAGCGCAAGCCTGGCAGCAGGTGTTCCCTTTGACCTGCTCGGCTACGCCGAGACGCGCTCGTTGCATGGCGTCGCAACCAATGGGAATTTAGGTGCGGTTTCTCGCTTGTCGAGACTACAGAAGCCGGATTTTTCGCTCAATGGGCCATTTGACGCTTTCGCATCGGAAATGCTGTTCCAGACAACCTTTGCATTTTGTATGCAGGAAGCGCCAATGTTCCAAAGACGGAAAATCCAAAAAGACATGCTTGTTCATTCTATATATGGGTATACTTTTATTGGAGATAACTTAGAAAACCTGTGCAAGTTATCAACATAAAGGCTTAAGAGCAGGAAGGGGCGAGTTCTCCCTCCCCAATCAGCCGTAGTTCTTTCGTAGCGCGGCCACTTCGTCACTCAGGAAGAAAATGCCCCCGAGCGCGACGAGAAGGCCATGCAGTTTCTTGGCCCTTTGGATTGCCCGGTGAGCCGGTTGATTGCCAGCCTGGAATGGGCGTGAAACAAGCCGCATGTTGGCAGACCCACTAAGCCTTGCCGCGTCTCCGTTGGAATTTTTGTAAAAATTGCAAGCAAACGGACCCTCACCAGACTTTGGCGCTTGCAAATTCCCGTAGGGCCATCTATTGCGTTACAGTGTGTGCACAAACCTTGCACGAATCACATCTGAAGTATTGCTGCTTGCCAATGAAAGATCGCTAGCACAGAACTCAGCTGTCCTTACCGGGTGCAACCTTCGAAAAACATAATAAACAAAAAAATAATAAGGCAATACTTATTGTAAGACCAACTGCACTCGTACATAATTAGTAACAGAATAAACCTACGCACACGAACACCAGTCAATGGCTACGAGTATACAATCATTGAGATGACATATACGCAAGGAGAGAAAAAAAGTTAACATGACAGGAAAGAAGTGTAGCAAAAAAGGAACGCCGAAACGCAAGCAATAGGATGAAGTGAGCAAGTCTTGAAACATAGTGAGACGAAGAAATTGACTGTTGCAGAGACTTTGTATTCTGGGTAGGCTATTGTGTGGTTAAAGAGGAAGGAAAGTGGAAGGTCCCTGTTTCCTGCTTGTCGTCTCAAGGATTCTTACTGAAGCTGAACCAAATACCACCCTCGACCTGCTGTACTTCTGACCTGACCAGCGAGCAGAAGGCCAGCGCGCCTGTTGTAGCTGATATTTATGCCACTACGAGCTTTGTTACCCCACCTGCGCCGCACTTTTGCTGTCGTCTGCTTGCGCCAAGCCGCGATGTTTGCGTGGGTATGCACTATGTGCGACAAAGAAAATGTACTATGTACGGCAAGGTAAGACGCCTGGCATAAGCTTTATATTGAGTTCTCCGTTTACGCACGTCCGTGAAAAAACATGTGACCAAGGCATGCAGTTTCTATACAAGGTAAAGGTGCCCTTGTGGTATTTGGTGTGCCGAAAATGCAGCTACGTGCATTAAATTTTTATACGTACGTGTCCTATGAGTAACGAGATGTAACATACATTTATTTTCACTTCGTTCGTGGTATTTACTGAATTCATCCGCCGCTAGTGTCCAATTTTTTGCGAGGATGCAAGGCATGGGTTGCACGAAATACTCTTTCAACAAACATTCGGGCAAATAAGTTGTGACGCAGAAAACTAATTGTATTACCCTAGTTGACATATTGCGTACTCTTGTATTAGTTAATTCTTCATCTCTTTCAACGGCCCGACATCCCGTCAATCAAGTTCAGCTTGGAAGCATATAGGATTTACTTGAGATGGCTTTAGCTTAGAAGGTAACCTAAAGATTGAATGCGAGATGCACTGCTTTCAATACTTCTGTTCATTGCAGCCTAGGTACACGTGCGCGCCTGCTGTGCAAGAAGCGAGCCGCATGTAATCAGCAAAGTGGAACGACGTGCAAGCACGTACGTTATACAGGCGACTTTTTATGCAGTCAAATACCCGTGTAAATACATATTACCCGTGTCGCAAAGCCTGTCACAGAACGACAATTAAGCCATCAATCGGTACAAGCAGATCCATCGCGAATCTTCAATGAGAGTTTAGAATATTCCGAAGGTAGTTGATGGTGCCCAGGCTTGCACGCTGGGCCTTTGAATTTTATTATAGACGCTCTTGAACAGTACAATGCACTTGATAGACATTCACCGGGACCCAAAATAATTGTTAAAGTGTCCTGAACAAACCTAGCAGCATCATCAAAAATTCTGCGCCAGCTTTAATTCTAGTAAGAGCCACAGAAGATATAGCCATATTTTAGTGGTGCGTGGAATGCTATAGCTATAGGTCCCATGCTCTACCATACTACCTGCGACCTGCAGGGATCATTATTACATGAAAGGTGGGTTGCCGTACCCGAGACAGGACTTCCCTGTATGCGTACATGATGTACATGCTAAAGCTTATGCGCTTTGCCGGATTAGAAAAATAAAGAAAAAAATTCAACTACCCTCTAAGCCACCACTTAAAATAATATTGTGCTCTACTGAAGAGCGCATAATAAGGTTCGCTAAGTTCTTGCACGACAAATCAGCCCAAGTCTCACTTGCACGGTCAACAAAACAAAGAAACGTCCGCAACAGCAGTTATTTGCTGAAGAACCGAAAGTGCACCAGTTAAGGTGCTGTTGCTTATTTTGTAAATAAGTGCTTTGAAATGTTGGCTGGAGTGCAGATAAACATTCTCACCAGCACAAACATTAGAATAAATGAAAATATGCCTAAGTTGAAGCATGTCGCGCGAGTGAAGCACTTGTAGAGCGCGTTTGCGTTTGCTCTAACGATACGCCCGCCTGTGCTCGGGAGGGGTAACTCGAGCGCCCCCTTGCCGGCGAAGTCTGGAACGAGAACCAGCGCTGGCGGCTCCATAGAGAGCCGCCAGATGAGCAGGTCGGTATTTGAGTAGGTCGTGGTACCACCACTCCACAATATGTGCGTGAGTATAATTACATATTAATCAATCATATATCAATGAATCAATCATTTATTTACCGTGCCCAGGAAAGACAGTGAAGTCTTTGTGCTGGCACACGCAACATCAAAAACAAAAAGGAAAACACAAAAGAGAGACTTCAGTGGAATATCAGTAAACAATGCATTCTTGAAAAGAAGGGTGTATATACAAGAAGACGCATGGTGAATACAAAAGAAATAGCAAGTACTGTGAAACTTACACCACAACGCAAAGCTCGGAAGAGAACAATGACAGCGAGTTATGAAAATGTCAAAATCATGAAAGTGAGCATTATAAAGACTCTGTATTCTTTAGATGATTCAGTTATGGTGGTAGCAGGGTAGAACATGGAAAGGTCTATGTTATCTGGTGCTCTTGCGCGGAATACGAAGCCTGACACAACTGAGCAGATCGGGGCAGGTGAGGGTACCGTGAAAGAGTTTGCAAAACAGAAGGTTAGCGCAATTACGTGGCATCGAAGTAAGGGCTTTGACAGTAATCCAACAGTGCTGGTCCAGTGTATGTCTTAGTAAAGCTGTGATTATATATGCTTAGAAATGTTTTCTGTACCCGGCCTATAATGTCGCTGTTGGATCTAGAAATGCATTCTAGACGACGGACACGTATTCGAGGTAATGAAGACAGATTGCTGTGCACAACTAGAGAAATGGTGTAGGAGAATTGGTCTCTCAATAATTTGTAAACATAGCCAAGAGAGCGCATACCCCACATTGCAACACGTTTAACGTAAGCTTTAACGTGTAAGGTTGTATCAAAATGTACACCGAGATCATTGATCTCAGGGACCTTACAGAATAAGAATCTACAGAATAAGAATAAAAAATGCTTGCTGTTCCGCGCGTGAAAGTCTTAGCGGCATTCAGGGTGAGGTTGTTGTCTGTGCACCATTTAGAAAAAGAAAATAGGTCAGAATCCGCGATTCGACAGTCGTCAACGCTATGAATTGCCTAAAAAGCTTGATGTCATCGGCATATAGAAGGAAGAATTCCGAATAGCCAAAGAACGTCATTAATAAAGATTAAAGAAGGAGTGCTCATAGTACTTATCCTTGAGGGATGCCATTAGTTGGCTGTTAAAAAATACCTTTGACCATTGACCTTAACATAGCATGATCTATGAAGAAGATAACTGCACAAGAGATTTACAGTTGACGAGTCAACAACGAAATGCGTAAGCTTGATCAGAAGCAGTGAGTGGCTGACTACAGCAAAAGCTTTGCTGATGTCCCAGTTAACGGTGTCAACCTGCCCTTTTGAAGCAATGGTTGAAGATCTTTGTCATTAAACTTGGAAGATTGTTAATAGAGGAGGTGTCGGTGAGAAATCCATGCTGATTCGGAATTTGTGAGTCCTTCACACTATAAGACAATATGTTGTGAATGAGCAAGCTCAATGATCTTAGACGTGGAGCAAAGAGAAATTGGGCGGTAATTCTAGACATCGGTTTTACAGTAGACTAAATACAAGAAAAACACGAGCGGTAGTTCCACATGTGAGGGAAACTAGAAATATTCGAATAGTTATCAACTACAGAGAGAGAGAGAGAGATAAATGAGATGCGAAAGGCAGGGAGGTTAACCGGAAGGTAGATATCCAGTTTGCTACCCTAGACTGGGGAAGGAGTCAGGGGAGACAGAAAGATAAAGAAAAATGCACAAACTTAGAGAGGGAGATTAAAACACACACACAAAGGAACTCAGGAGCGTCACTAGTCGTTCAAACAGGTCGCTTGAGCGGAGGAATTTCAGTAGCGCCCTCGTCGCCTTCTTGAGTGAAGACCGCATCAGCCGGCATTCTAAAATCGTCTGCTCAGAAAACGCCGAGGCGTGCCAACTCCGTTAGAGTGACTGTCTCTGAAAACTGTAGCGGGGACAATGACAGAGGATATGTTGGACTGTTTCCTCGCCGCGCAAGTATCACAGGCAGTACTATCAGTCATTCGGATGCGATAAGCAAAAGCATCCGTAAATGATACTCCAAATCACAGTTGGCAGAAAGAAGTTGTCTCGATTCGAGGAAGTCCAGATGGAATACGTAGTCGGGGGGATTGGTCCAGGCGGTGCAGTCGAGTATGTTGGAAACCAGGCGTGTTCCACATGAATCGTGTGGCACTACGCGCGATTATGCGAAGCTTTGTTGCTGCATCGGCTCTTGACAACAGGATGGGATCCTTCACCTGCAGCTCCGACAGCATAGAAAGCTTACTCTACAAGCGCTTCTGCCCGAAGGCCATGAAACCCGCTCTGGGCTTCCACGTCGGGATCGCGTTGCACTCCGCCGTCTACGCACCGGCAGGTCCGTCACGCCTGCGTTCAAAGCCCAATACATTGACAAGTCGCTTGACCCCACCTGTGGAACTTGCACCACGGGTGCGCCAGCCACAGCACACCACTTGCAATGGACATGTCCTGGCCTATCCTCACTGCGAAGAATCTGCCTTGCTGGGCTGCTGAGCTCAGTCGTCACACTCAATGGCTGGATCCTTCCTAGAGGGACCCCTCAACACCGCAAAGCTATATGTGACAGCTTGATCACCTACCTTATAAGAAGTGAAACCATTAACGTAATCTAGGCACCTCACCGGAAAAACCACTGGGGTTGCCTTTTCATGCATGTACAATTTTCTATTTTTTATGATTTATTAAACGTATTTCTCTCTCTCTCAAACAGCATTTTCGTGAGCCCTCCTCGCAGCTTCATTGGCCTTTTGTTGCCCATGATGCCGCAGTGGCCTGGGAACCACTGTACAGATGTCAGTACAGGGGCAAATATGCTAGCCGTAAGCTTTTAAAATTACGGAGGGGGTGCCATTAGGGCCGCAGGACAGCGAAGGCTTCAAGCGTTCGAGGCATTCGCTGCTGAGCTTTTCATAGAACAGCACAGTACTAGATGTAGGAACCGTTGTGTGCCGCTGACACCAGCTTTGAAACCTGAAGCTGTATATAATAAATGAGAAACTGGCAGTAAAACATTCCGCGTCTGCTTATACAAATAGACAATTGATCAATTAGTGAATCAATCAATTATTAATTTATTTACCGTGCACAGGAACAACCCTGAGGTCTGAGTGCGGGTAGACGCATAAATTAAAAAACCAGAAACAAAAGAAAAAACTGTAGGGGAATGTAAATTAACAAAGCACAACGAATAAAAGGATCAATTGTTAAAAGAGTGTAACTACAACAAAGGGAAGGTAAATATAAAAACAAAAGTAGGAGAATGGCAGTTGAACAAGGCGTGAAACTAGGAGACAAGAAAAAGCTCAGGAAATAACAATGACAGGAGGGTAAGTAAAATGTCAAGACCATAAAAATAAGGGTTATAAAGACTCAGTATTCTATGCACGGTTGAGTGTTGGTTGTCTATGTTATGGAACTGTCTATGTTATCTAGTGATCTTTCGCGGAATGCGAAGCATGACACAACTGACGAGTTCGGGGAAGGAATGTTACTGCGAAGGAGATCGAAAAGAAAAAGAAGATCAGCGCGATTACGTCGGTAGTGAAGTAAGGTCCATGACAATAGTCCAACAGTGCTAGAACAAGGTCAACTGTATGTATTACGCAAAGCGCTGATGATATATGCTAAGAAACTTTTTCTGAACACGATGAATAATATCACTGTCGGATCTAGAAAACCCATTCCAGACAACCGACGCATATTTGAGTTGACGTAGGTTTGTGTAAATAACAATTATTATTTGTGCTAAGCTAGTTGTATGAATTTGTGGCACTTTTTTGCTGTGAGGCGTGCGTCGTCAATACGAGCACTCATTTCTCTTTCAGGCCTCTCAGAAGGCATGACACATCGACGGTTTTGGCTCAGTAGTGTATAAGGTGCGGTGTGTGCGTATTTTTTTTTCATAACGTGATAACACCTCTGCATGTAGTACGGATAAGAAAGCTGCATTTCTCCGAGCCTCTACATTCAGAATAGAACGTTTTCGACGCAAGGATTCTGAAAGGAATCCTAAAGAAAAATGAATGGCACTCAACAGCGAAATCCGCTACTTTTTGAGATTGGATCAGGTCACAGTGCGAAAGTTGATTCTGCGTACTAATAAAGATTCGCATTCGCATAGCATGAAACACAACGCATTGGTACCTGTAATTGCAGAGAAACTTTTGATCAATGGTATTTTATTAGTATTTCCAATGGGGTAGTATTTTCTCCTGACTCGCAGATGCCAATGGGAGACTAAGTAGCCAGTACTGTGAAGAAGAAGACGCACCTCCGTCCAGCGGCATCGCCAACGCTCGGCCCGCTCGGCTCGCGCTGTTGGTCGCTGGTGTTTTTGGAGACGGTGCTCCACGCTGCCTCGCTGTTCTTGGAACTCGTAGCGTCCTTGACGGACACCGCCAATAAACATCTTCTCAATTGGTGGAGGTTGCTGGCTTTCCCCCGCCGCTTGCACCCTGGAGCTTCGAATCCGCACGCTTCCACCCATCATGACCGACAACACCGACCCGCCGGCGCCTGCGCCCCAGCCCGTCATCTGCACCGGGGTTCCTCGGCAACGTGATCCGAAGGCCTTCAGCGGTACAGATGAAACGGACGCGGCGGACTAGTTTACGTCGTATGAACGGGTGAGCGCGCATAACAAGTGGGACGACGTCGAGAAGTTGACCAACGTCATATTTTATCTTACTCGCGTTGCTCAACTCTGGTTTCATAACCACGAAGTCGACATCCCGACATGGTGAACTTTCAAGACGTCTTTCACTCAAGTGTTTGGTCGACCTGCTGTGCGCAAACTACGCGCTGAACAGCGCTTGCGAGCCCGTGTACAGCAGACTGGTGAAAATTTCACTAGTTACATTGAAGACGTCGTCGACCTTTGTAAACGTGTCAACGCCGCCATGCCCGAAGCTGACAAAGTTCAGAACATCCTCAAAGGCATCGATTACGGCGCATTCCAGACGCTTTTGGCATCTGGAATGCGCCGAAGAACTGCGCCATCTTCGAACTGCCCAAGTCCTCGCTCTTCTCCTGCTAACATGGTCGCAATATCTGTCGAAGGTATTTTTATTTTTGCGCTTGTGGACACCGGCACCGCCGTTTCTGTTATAGCCGCCAAACTATTGCCGTTCGCTGCGCAAGGTGACCACGCCACTGTCTGGACTGTCGCTTCACACGGCAAGCGCGCAGCACGTGACACCTCTCGCAGCCTGTACTGCCCGTGTGCTTTTACAAGGCGTTTTATACATTGTCGAGTTTATTGTTCTTCCTGCCTGCTCACATGACGTCATCCTGGGCTGGGACTTCTTGTCCCGTCATAATGCCGTCATCGACTGCGCACGAGCTGAAGTTGAAATTTCGCCGTTGTGTGACGCACCATGCCACGACGCTCTTGATCAGCCGCCTAAACTGGTCGTGCGTGAGGACACCGACATTCCACTTGGCTCTTTTGCCCTTGTCCCAGTCGTCTGCGATGCCGTCACCGATGCGGCGGTCTTCTTTACGCCATCTGACATCTTTATGAGTCGCAAAGCCGTTCCACTGCCTTTTTCAACGCTTGACATTGCCGCCGGCATCAGCAATATTTTTGTGTACAATCCGCTTTCTGCGTACGGTTACGTTGCTTGTCGGCGAATGTATCGGCCGCGTAGGAACAACTTGACTCTTCGTTCTTTTTTACGGCACCAGACTGACTCTTTCCATCTTGACTCGCACTGAACTCCTCGCCCTTTCAACGCATGATGAGTCGTCGAGTGACATGTTTTCCGGTTCCATCGCACCTACACAGAAAGCTTCAGTGACTGAGAAAAAAGTCACAGGCCTGCGCGGCACACGCAGCACAGTCACACCGTAAGCTGGATGAGCCACGCAAGAGCAGCTCCAGTTTCGGCACCCCTCACAACAAGGTCTTCCCGGCAAAGTGTCTTCGCCTCGATTTTGACGAGAACGATCTGAACTGTCCGCCCGGCGTCCGCGTCGACAGCGAGCTACGGCTTGTAACGCTTTCTGCACAGCAGTCTGCTGAGCCCGTTGATGCCTGGTTATAGCCGCGCACGTAGCTGTACGATTCTCTTCTTCAGCAGAGGTTCGTACCTTGCGAGTAGACGCCATAACGTGTACCGAAGAGGTAACCAGAATACGTGGCGCACATCTAACTTCGGGATAGCGTTGATTGCGCGCCTCGTCTAAATCGCATCTCGTCGCACGCGGCGCTTCCGGGCACGTTAACTAGATGAGGCCCCCATACTGGCGAAGGTTCAGGTCGTCTGCGCCTGCCTATAAAGGGAATTTTTCTTCGGCCTGATAGCAAGCGATTGCATGGCTCAGGGAGGAAGAAGACGCCGTTTCGAACGGCTGTATTTTCTGATGCTCTCCACCGACAAAGGATCAATCGGCCTTGGGCCGAGGTACTACTCAGGCGTCAGCCAGTAGTAATAGTTACCGGACCGTTCTTCCCCGTCTACCTGCGGGTAAGCTTGTTGCGAATTCCGTCTTTCTTCATGCCGACCTTGCTGGACGTCCATACCGTGCCCAGGATTTCAGAGATACTCTACGTAACGCCATTGACCTTAAAGAGATCAGCTCTATCGGACAGTTTCAGATGTCGCATGTTTGGATGGTGACGTGCAAAACCAGTGTGGCATAAACAACACTTGTGAACTATGGGGAGCTCCTAGTTAAAAACCGGCGCTGCATGGTGATAGACCCCGAGCCAAAAGCCGTGAAAATGAAGCTCCTATGGCTTCCTGGGCATTTAGAAGTTGGCTATATAAGGGAAGCGCTTCAATTCTATGGAAAAGTTAGGTCAATCAAGCTTGAAAATTGGAGAGTCGCAGACATGGAAGACATGCGGACTTTGAACCGGGACGTCGTGCTGTCATTGAGTGATGGTGTCTCTGTCAGCGAGGTGCCACATCTTTTGACAGTATGTGGCATACAATGTCTTGTTTTAATCCCCGGAAGGCCACCACTGTGTCTTCGCTGTAATAAAGTGGGACACATACGCCGTCAATGTCATACGCCTCGTTGTGATAGTTGTCGCCGATTTGGGCACTCAGCTGATGAATGCGCTTTGACGTATGCTGATAAGCTCCGGCATGGCACGCGTCCACCTGATGAGGTTGTCCAAGAACATCTCATGGACGCGACGGAAGTCCTCGACGCAATAGGAGGTTTGTCAACAGTAGGAGCAATCGGATCAACGACATCACATGTGGCTGAAGGCACATCAGCGTTACCTAAGCAGGAAGTAAGCGGAGTTACATCAACCGCGCTTCAAGATAATGCACCACCGCAACAGGACGTGTCTGAAGCTGTGCAGACAGTGTCCTCCCACCGTCCCCAGCAAGATGTAGTGGATGCCTCAATCGTGTCGTCGCACGCAGCACAAGAAAGTTTTGATGTGCGTTCCTCTACCGTGTCACCGCTTGCTCCGCAAGAAAGTGGTGATGTGAGTGCCTCTGCCGTGCCTGCACTTGATCTGCAGGTCGCTGGGCCACAGCCTAACGAGCATCCTACTGCAGGTGTGCCTCGTTCTGGTGCAGTGGCAAAGCGTCGTGCGATGTGGGAGACAAAGTCAGGGGAGACGACGGAAGGCAGCGATTCTTCCTTGAAAGGACCTCGTCGTAAAGGATCTAAGAAGATGGGAGGATCTCGACGATCCAGGTCCAGAAGCCCAGGTGTCTCCTCTCGATAGGTGTCACCGAACTTGATGCAACATACCTAAAACAATTGTCAGTAACGATGGCGCTGTCACAGCAACTGAGCTTTGCAACTTTGAATGTACGAGGGCTGAGATCTCGACAGAAACAGGTACAGCTGCGCCGATTACTATCTCATGACCGCTTTGACTTTGTCGCCATTCAGGAGACAAAGTTGGAGAGCGATGAGATCACTGGAAATGCCCTGCAGCCTTTCCTCACAGATTACTTTGTTTGCGTATGACACTCTGTTGGCCTTTCCGCGGGTTGTTTTTTGTTTCTAAAATCTTCCTTTTTCTTATCTCATTTATAACGTCGACAGCCAAGGCCGCTTCATAAGTTGCGATTTTCAGTTGCATGGTGTGCTGTGGCATTTACTTAATGTTTATGCTTTCAGTGATGAAGCTAATCGAGTTAAGTTTTTTGAAACTATGGGTAACGTGCTAGATTGCGATCGTTCTGTCGTTCTCGTGGGAGACTTCAATTGTGTATGCAATCCATCTGATCGTGCTCAGTAAGTGAACAGGCGGGATAGGAGTGCTGAAGTGCTAACACGCATCACTGACAACGCTGGCCTCATTGATACCTGGTCTTGTGCTAGGAGTTCGTACTCCTACACACATTTCCAAGGCCGTTCCCATGCTCGTCTGGATCGCATATATGTTTCTTCAGCACTCCTAAATTGCCGGATTTCATGTGAAGTGCAGCCTATTTCATTCTCTGATCACTGCATGGTGAATGCCCGGTTTGGTGATAATAGTCGCACTAATTTCAAACCAAAGTGTAAACTATGGAAGCTTAATGTAAGCCTAATTAGTGATAAAGAATTCATATCCCGAGTACGTTCATTGCTATCATCTTGCTTTTCTAAGAATTTACACTCATTTGCAGCCTGGGAAATGTTTAAACTGGAAATTCGAGACATAGCAATCGAAATTAGCTCGATAAGGTTGTATGTTAAAAAGTGCGAAGAAGAAATGTTGCGGAAAAGCCTTTATAACCTTCATGAGCTGGAATCAGAAACACCTGGCACATATATAAATGAAATCACTCTTGTTAAAAGCCACCTTCAAAAATACGATGCTGAACGCTATAGAGGTGCTCGCATTCGCGCTCGTACAACCCGTGCCTTGCACTCAGAAGAACCAACGCGCCAGGCGTTACTTGATGAGCGTCGGCATGCAAATTCAAAACATATCTCAGATATATATTCTAGTGGCGTGCTTATGACAAAAACGGAAGAGATTATCAAAGAATTTCAAAGATATTATACAATGCTGTTCAGCTCAGCTCATACGCCAAATCCTGATGTTCTGACACATTTCGTCTCCCTAGTTAACCCTCTCTCAGAGGATAATGGTTCTGTTATTAGTGGACAATTTACCCAACAAGAAATAGAACTGGCCATTGATCAGTTACCGCTTTCCAAAACTCCAGGTCCTGATGGAATCTCTGGAGAATTTTATAAAGCCTTTAAATTTATATTAAGCCCTGTTTTACTTAGTATATTTACTGCTAGTTTTGATGAAGGTTGCCTACCACAATCTTTTGCTAAAAGTCATATTACCTTAATCCCTAAAAGTAGTGAGAAAGAAAAATTGCTGTTTGTAGAATGCTATAGACCCATTACACTGACGAATGTAGACTACAAAATTTATGCAAAAGTCTTATCTAATCGACTCCAGTATGCAATGACATTACTTATTGGACCTCACCAGACTTGCGGATTAAAAGGCCGTTCCATACAAACTTGCATCTAGTTCAAACAGCTCTTCAGTACTGCTCGTCCCACTGTGATCATTTTGCATTGCTTCAGATCGATTTAGCAAAAGCATTTGACCGAGTGAACCATACGTTCCTTTTCAAACTTTTAGAACACGCCAATTTTGGAACCGTTGTTTACAACGGTGTTCGCATGTGCTACACTAACTATTCTACCAATGTAATTGTTAATAGAAATCTGTCCGAGCCGGTGTCTATTCTTTCCTCTGTAAAACAGGGTTGTCCGTTATCACCACTTCTATTTGCCCTTTATTTAGAGCCATTGTCTATAAGCATTCTAAAATGCAGTGACATTCATGGCTTTAACATTTTGGGCAATGAACTCAAAGTATTGGCTTATGCAGATGATCTTGCCTTTTTCTGCTCAGACAAACCGAGCATTGACAAGGTGCTATCATTGACAGAACAATTTGGTATGGCTTCTAGTGCCCAGATAAATTGGTCAAAAAGCTCAGGTCTTTGGTTTGGTTTATGGGGATGTACGCCGACCCAATATGCTGGTATAGAATGGACAACCGTGCAACCTAAATACCTTGGTGTACCTTTTGATGCATATAAGCTTAGTGCACATTTCTGGCGGGAACGTGCACCGGCACTTCAACGCCATGCGGATACCTTTACGCCACACCGCCTTTCAATATTTGGTAGGGCGGCGGCTTGTAACTTGTTCCTGGCTGCAAAAATATTTTATGTACTGCAAATACTTCATTGTGCCCGGACTTATATTCAACGATTTCATAGAATATTTGCTACTTTTGTGTGGTCCTCCACCTTTGAGCCTATGAGACGAGATAATATCTTTAGACCCGTATGTGCTGGCGGACTTGGCCTAGTGCATCTATATGTGCGACAGATTGTTTGGCGTTTCTTCCTTTTTCGAGAGACTTCACATCCGATACTACGTATATTCATACAAATGAACTTATTCAATGCATTACCCAATCTGGTAGTTTCATCCCAATATTCTGAAAGACCTTGTTTGTGGGGTTTTATGTATGAAGTATATTTCGCTGTACAGTTCCTCATGGTTCGATTTTCTACTGAGTATCTCTACACAGTGTCCAGAAAACAACTATACAAAGATTTGATATTAATGATTTTCCCACCTCCAGTTTACCGTTCTACATTCTCCAGTGTGCCAGGGAAAGACGTACTTAAACGAGTCCGCAAGATGCCTCTATCGCCATGTACAAAAACGTTTTATTTTTTTTTTGTATTACACAGTGAAACATTACCTGTCAAAACTTGGTTGCACAAAAAAGGAATTTTTGTAACCACTGTGAACTGTCGCCTTTGTGATGTACCTGAGACTATAGAGCATTGCTTCATAAGTTGTAAAGACGCAATATTGTTTTGGGATGTGCTCCAAAGGACTCTTAAGAAAGACTTCATTTTGAATCACCATACCATCCGATACTTGATTGCACCCCACGGAGAAGACGTGCCTTTTGATATGTTTTTCTTAATTGGACTACACAGCTTATGGAAGACGCGCATGTTAGACAGAAACGCTGTACCTGTTGTTTCGTCGAAATTTCACTACGCTCAAATGATTGGTCACTTGAAGGACATGTATGACTTGACAGAGTTTCAACCGGACTGGTACCATCTCTTGTTACGTTGCTTGTCGTTGCCACCTTTTTAGGATCAAAGTTACTTGCCACCTGTTTAAGAACAAAGCTACTTGTAGTTTTGTTCGTGCAGGGTGTGCTTAACGAGATTTTAGGCCATTTCTAGGCCATTAATATGAGATGTGTTGGCTGGTGCTTGCACGTTTTCCGCAGATAGTATTTCTCTCGCATATACATGATGCAATAAATACCATGTGAGAAAAAAGAGATTGCGTGGCTCAGTGGCAAAGTATCCAACTCCCAAGCAGAGGGCCTGGGTTCGATCCCGGCGGAGAGCGGGTACTTCTTTCGCATTTCCGACTATACCGGTTACGCCGCCAAACGCCGGCGGCGGCATCATCACGAATCGAAACGGCTATTGGAATGAGCCCATAACAGCTTACGCTGTAAAACCTTATCAACTGCTACACTACGTACACGTAGTGTAGAAATATTTCAGTGCTGCGAACCCATTTTTTTCAGGAGGCGAGCGTCGCTGCTAACATAGACATTTTTTTTCACTTGTTCCCGGCTAGCCTCCGCAAGCGAAATTGCTTCCCTGCGTTCTCCCACGCCGAAGCTGGACGATCGCGTGACGCATGCGTCACGGGCCCCGTCCTCTTCTTTTTTTTCTCTCGCTTTTTTGCTGAGCGGCGCACTTCCGCTCACGGTCTCGCGCGCGCGCAGGATTTTGCGCGCTGTGCACCGAACACCTGGCTAGCGGTATAAGTCAGTGCTACGCGAACACTTAGGCAGACACAAGCAGATGAATAAAAAAATTATTTAGGAGCGTTACGTGCGATAACCACGATCTCACTATGAGGCACGCCGTAGTGGGGGGCTCCGGAATGATTTGGACAATCTGGGGATTTTTAAGGCTCCTCTAAATCTACGTACATGTGTGTTCTCGCATTTCATCCCCATCGCAATGCGGCCGCCGTGGCCAGGATTTGATCCCGCGACCTCGTGCTTAGCAGCTCAACACCGTAGCCACTATAAGCAAACACGGCGGGTCGTAAGCGGATCACAGAGCATGATCGCGCTCTGGAACACGGTTGAAAATGACATAGTGTAAGGAAGATAACGAACGTCGGCGCAGAGTCAGCAGCATCGGCAGCATCAAGCGCTCAGCAGAGGCTCGAGCTAGGGGACTGTGCTCGGTGCATCCTACTACCGGCTGTCGCTACCAAGCTCAATAAATCTCATTTATAATAATTTCGCTCTCCGCGCGCGACTGCACGACGTGGCAGCATACCCGCCGTGGTTGCTCAGTAGCTATGGTGTTGGGCTGCTGAGCACGAGGTCGCGGGATCGAATCCCGGCCACGGCGGCCGCATTTCGATGGGGGCAAAATGCGAAAACACCCGTGTACTTAGATTTAGGTGCACGTTAAAGAACCCCAGGTGGTCCAAATTTCCGGAGTCCCCCACTACGGCGTGCCTCATAATCAGAACTGGTTTTGGCACGTAAAACCCCATAATTTAATTTTTTTAACGTGGCAGCAAGCAGGCGAAAAGGATCTTGATACGGTACGAAGTGAATTGAAATGAAATTGTTCATTTGCCATCCTGTAGAGTTACAGATGGGGGACTGTCGAAAAACGCTATCCTTCAACAGCTGGACGTATCTACAATCCCTGTTTCTGCAGTAAAACAAGAGCACGCAGACTTTCAGTTTTACGCTTTATTATTTCTCTAAACTTTATTTCATCTACTGAAGCAGCAGATTAAACAAATAACTGTTTGCGTTGAAAACTTATGGAAGTCACGTGTCACTATGAGTGACGTCACAGCAAAACCATGTACGTAAGCACCGTTGCGCGATTGACGTCGACTCTCCGGCGATCAGAAGGGCAACCGAAGTTTGGTTTGAAATTTAAGCTTTCCGCAGCGCGTAGGCATGAAATACTTAGCAGACACGATCGTGAGCGCGCATTGTGTGCCCTACGGACTTCAGCTCTAAATGGCTAGACCTGGTGAGGCACCCTTTAAGAAGGAGAGAAAGAGTAAGGAGACATAGACTAAACGCTTGAGAGAAAAATGTCTATCTATTATGATTAGCTCAAGCAGAACCAGTTTTGGATGCGCCATTTCAAAGGGGATGCCAACAAATGTTGCGGAACCCATCTCTCGATGACTGTCGGCGGTAATGCGTTTAGCAGTGAATAAATATAGCGACACAACGTATTGCCGCCTTCAAAAAGAGTTACGTGTAAGGCATGCACTGCTGCACGATGCCTCTTTTGCACTTCCCAGAACACTTGGCGCCATCTTACTGCGCCTTTGCGAACCTCGCACATTGCCTCCAAAATGCATGCGTACCGGTTCGTGCGAAGGCTGTGTTCATTCATGGCGAATCTTGCTAAATCGTCGGCGTGAAATGCTTTAATTGAAAGCTAGACACATCCAGTGCGTTTGTGACGCAGCCTTTTAATGCCTCCGCTTGCTGTCTTTGAGGAACCTTTGTGACGTGGGTTCTATTCTGCTCAGCATGGAAAAAATTTAAAGGATCATTTGCGTCACTATAGAGAGGCACATTCCCCGCAGCACATACCTAGTTACCAAAGTTGGAATGAAAGAGGTGCTGTGACGACCAGCACAGAGCGAGTGGAAAAACACAGTGCTCCTAGTCGGCGTCAAAGAGTGTCTACACACAGCAGTGCCAAACAGCAGTGCCAAACAGCAGTGCGCAGTCCCACATGTACAATGATCCATCTACATCCTACAGTGAAAGAGGTTCGTTGAAGAGCTGCACGTATGTACACATTGCCTCATACTCAGTGACCCAAGTTGGTTCCATGATTGGTTTAGAACCCTGGTCACTCAGCACAGCTGCCCCACGTGTGACCCATTCGACCACGGACTGTCCAATGACCGAGGAGGGCGGTCACTGTCATTATCAACATCGGCACCGGACCTAAGCGAAGCGTTCTTGTATTCTTTCCTCGTGACAGCTAGTATCTTCAGACGCAGCCATTGAGACGATGCGCCTCTGGTTGCAGACGCTTATGCTGTCGTCCCAGACTCTGCGGGCCTGTTAGAAAAAAATTGGTGTGGTTTAGCTTTCGTTAACCCTGGTTGTTAGTCAAAGCTTCACTGCCATGACTAGGCCCATTGTCGATCTGTGGCCGAGATCTGGCTTCGCAATGATATACAGACATGTTTGCAATAAATACAGTGTTTATTCATCATTTTATGCCTATGAAGACACAGCGGTGATCAGTAAAGTAGTGATACTTGGTTGCAACTCGCAGCTGGGCCCAACTCCACTCGGGTAACGGCAGCAATATCTCCTTTCAGGGCTCCGTAAAGGCCTAAATATAGTCCGACGTAGCGTGAACGCACGCACACGTTATGCCACGTTGGCGAGAACAACAGCGGCTATAGCTCTACCGATGGTTCGACGTACTGGCGCCGCCAAAGCAAGCGGCCAATGCGCTCCGACGCGCCCGGCGTCTGTAGACACTCGCCCACGTGCCGATAACGCCGGACTATAAATTCGCCTTAATGCTCTCCTCTGGTTTGATCTCTAGCTCTCAAGGTAAAAATTGTTGAGTCGCCGACGGCTGCCCGACGTAGTGTAATGAAGTTTTCGCTTCAAAAGTAACAATGAATTAGAATGAAAATGTCAAGTAACTTAATGAATGTCACTTGAGCGCGCAGGCTTTCGCATTCACCCTATTTGGCGTATTCTAAAGTTATGGTAAATTTTTTATTTCGCACTTTTAATATTTAGTTTGAGAATATTTAACATAAAAGGCATACGCTGCCGGTGTTTTGTTTCATTCTATTTGCTCGTGGGCTGTCATACTCAAACATTCGAGGAATGAGTTCGTAAATAATGCAAGACAACGATAACGTCGGACTATAAACGCACCTCAATGCTCTCTTGTAGTTTGACCTCTAAATCTGAAGGTGAAAACTGTTGTGTCGCCGACGGCTGGCCGAGGTATCATAACGAAGCTTTCGCTTTAAAACTGTATGGCTCATATGACCAATTCTCACCCACAGCTGACTCACGAAGTCTTTGTGATTCATCGGCAACAACTACAAGTGGAATCGCCATATCTGCCGTGGGGGCATAGTGGCTTTGGCATAACGCCGTTAAGCCGGAGGGCGAAGGATCTAATCCCGGCAGCGGCAGCGTCATTTTAATGGGGGCGAAATGCAAAAACGGCCCGTGTACGGTGCATTGCAAGTAGGTTAAAGAACCCCAGGTGGTGAAAATGATCCGGAGTCCCCACTGCAGCGTATGTCATAATAGTATCATAACTTTTACACATAAAACCCTGGAATTTATTTTGGCAAGCATGTGAACCATTGAAGCTTGAAGAACAATTGGCAAGCTTGCTTGATATTTCCACCGTTTTGGTTGGGTTGTGGAAATTCCAAAGAAGGTGAACATCTTTAGTGTCACGTCACTGATAGGTTGCGAACATCTAAAGCAATCTATAGCAGAAAGGACATGAATGTGAACGAAAGCAACAGTGATGAAGATCTTGTAAACGAACCAAGAATTTGGCGGAAAAGGGGGCGTTCGTGGCATTCTACGACCTGCAGCTTCACAGTGCGTAGCTCCTGCGTTTCCTCGCGAAGTTTGCTGTGAAAGTCTGCAAAATAATGTTAGCTGCAATCGCACATTCTGAAGAAAGGGTGCACCATAAATAAGTTTTTTTATTTTCCTAAATGTCTTTCCAACTTAAGTTAAATAAATGTTTTCTTCTGTTAAATGTGCTTAGCTTGCTCTGTTGTGATATTTAAGGTGCTTGTACAGCGAAGGGACTTGTATAACGAGTACATTTCCAGGTTTCGAGCAACTCGTCTTAATGGCGTTCGAATGCATATGCGAGTGTACGGTTGTATGTCTTTTACTATGGGTTACACTCTCTCCAATGTATCGATGTAGTTTACTGAAACCCATCCTGTGGGTGCATTTGTGACTCTTGATTGTTTAACCTCCGAGTATTGACATAGCATAGGACAGGTCGTGACAGGACACGCACTTGTCCTGTCACGACCTGTCCTTCGTTGTTACTGCAATATTTATTCTGTATAACGATGATTTACCAACTTGTCCAACCTATTCCCTTCTGAAGCAGTGAGAAAGCTGTTTTTGAACTAAATTTATTACAGTCTATCTAAGCAATTTGGTTACACAACAAAATTTTAGAATCCCAGCCAGTGAAAGTATATGGCACGTGGACGGAATGCTTAGGTGATAGCAGTAGAGTTGAGGTCCCGAAATGTATGCTTGAATTAGTGCTTTTCGGATCAGTCATTTAGAATTAAAGCATTAATTACTGCCACACCCTATAATGTGCAAGTTCGGTGCATTCCAGGTCATATTTCTTCGGTACGCCGTTTAACTTGTGAGACTCTCTGGATAAAGGCCAAAGAATACATTGTGAATACTCTACAGCTCAATTGCTCTAAACAAGCCTCGTGAGCCATTGCCCATGTAATGGTTACACTCAACATATTTTGCTTTGTTTATTTGAAGAGATGGAGATTACGCATATTAAAAGTAACATTGCTAATACTGAAATGCTACTTGCAAACGACTAGCAGATATCTGAGCTAAATAGTGACACGTAGTAGTGGCGGTGAAGAGAGCATTCACAAAACTGTGAATGACGAAACCGACCTTTTGACACATGTACGGTGTCGGCGATGGTCTTATTTAGGCGCTCAGTGAGCCAATTCGTCTGCGGGTGGAAGGCGGTGGTGCGGCGATGGCTTCTCTAGCTGTATTGCAGGATGGCTTGAGTTAGATATGCCCTAAAGGCCGTACCTCTGTCGGTGATGTGGACTTTTTGGGCACCGTGAGGCAGGGTTTTGGGGCACCGTGAGGATGTTCTCAACAAAGAATCTGGCTACCTCGGCGGCACTGCCTTTGGGCAAGGCTTTTGTTTCGGCGTAGCGGATGAGGTTGTCCGTAGCAACGACAGTCCATTTATTCACGGATGTCGACGTCGGGAAAGGCCCCAGTAGGTCCATTACGATCTGCTGGAACGGCCAGCGAGGGGGTTCGATCAGCTGTAGATGTCCGACTGGCCTTGTCAGTGGTGTTTTGCGTCGCTGACAGCCTCGGCATGTCTTTAAGCAACGAGCGACGTCGGCAGTGACGGGAGGCCAGTAATATTTTTCTTGTATCCTCGCGAGCGTGCGAGAAATAGCGAGGTGTCCAGCCGTTGGGTCGTCATGGAGCGCTTGCAGAATCTCTGGACGCAATGCTGAGGGTACCACGAGGTGGTAGCTGGCTCGGAGTGGCGATAAATTCTTCTTTTCGAAAATGTCGCTTTACAAGAAAAAGGACGTCAATACTCGCCCGAACACCTTTAGCACAACGACAATCTTGCCTTCCTGGTAGTCTACAAGGCTCCTTAATTCCGAGTCGGCTCGTTGTTGTTCGGCGAATTCGTCGGCTCTGATGGGTCCCAAGAAAGTGTCATCATCCTGGTCGTCCTGTGGCATGGGTTTGACGGGGGCGCGAGACAAGCAGTCGACGTCAGAGTGCTTTCGCCCGGAATTGTAAACGATGGTGATGTCGAGTGCCTGGAGTCTCAGACTCCATCATGCGAGACGACCTAAATGATCCTTGAAGTTAGCTAGCCAACACAAGGCGTGGTGGTCGCTCACAACTTTAAAGAGCCTGTCATAAAGCTGGGGCGAAACTTTGATGTAGCCCAGATGATGGCGAAGCACCCCTTTTCTGTTGTGTAATAATTTGCTTCCGCCTTCGACAGTGATTGGCTAGGGTAACTTACAACTCTTTATAGTCCGTCAGTCTTCTGCACAAGCACGGCGCCAAGCCCTACGCTGCTTGCGTCGGTGTGTACTTCGGTATCGGCCTTTTCGTCGAAATGCCAAGTGGTGGCGCCGATTGCAGGCGTCCCTTCCGTTGTTCAAATGCTTAGACTTGCGCACTTCATTGAACTCGACGTTGGCCTTCGTGAGGTACGTCAGTTTCTGGGCGATTCTTGAAAAGTCATTGACGAAGCGCGTTTAATAGGCGCACAGTCGAAGAAATCTACGCACTGCCTTCTTGTCGGTGGGCGGAGTAAAGTCAGTGATGGCCGCAGTTTTCTGTGGGTCAGGGCACACTCCAGACTTCTTGATGACGTGGCCCAAAAAAAGACCTCCTCGCATGCGAAGTGGTACTTTTGTGACTTCATTGTGAGTCCGGAGGACTTGATTGCTTGAAGAATTGTTTCAAAGCGCCGGAGGTGTTCTTCGAAGATTGAGGCAAACACAACGACGTCGTCCAAGTAGACGAGGTTCAAGCCTGCCGGTACTGTATCAATGACGCGTTCGAAAGTCCCAGGTGTCGAGCAAAGACCAAGCAGCATGACCATGACCTCAAACAGTCCGTCTGGTGTTATAAAGGCAGTCTTCTCCCGGTCCCTCTCGTCGACTTCGATTTGCCAGTAGCCGGTTTCGAGGTCCTTCGAAGAAAAATACTTTGCGTTGTATAGGCGATGCAAGGCAACGTCTATCCGTGGGAGAGGGTATACATCCTTCTTGGCGATTTTGTTGAGGGGACGATAATCGGCGCAGAAACATAGGGTTCCATGCTTCTACTTGACTAACACCAAGAGGGACGCCCACGGACTTTTGTATGGCTGGAAGATGTCATCGCATAGCATTTGGTCGACTTGTTGCGTAATCGCCTCGCGTTCGCGCGCCGAAACTCGGTACGGGCTCTGGCGGAGTGGGTGGACATATTTGTCGGTTATGATGCGGTACTTTGCGACAGGGTGTGTCGCATTTTTGACGACGACGACAAGCAGTCATCGTACTGCTGCAGCAGGGCAGCAGTACGATCTGTCCTTCCTTAAGCCTGGAAACGTTCTGATTGACGTGGAAGCTGGTTCAGGTACTAGAGTCGTCGTTGCAGGTGCGCTAGAATCCGTGAAGGCGAAAGCATTGCTGGCTTGTACTATTTCGTCGATGTAGACGACCGTGGTGCCTTTGTTAATGCGCTTGTATTTGTGGCTGAAGTTTCTGAGCATCACTCTTGTTTTCCCTTCACGTAGCTCAGCTATGCATCTAGCGACGCAAATTTCCCAGTCGAGCAGTAAGTGATGATCGCCCTCAACGACGCCCTCCATGCCTGCGGGGACTTCGGTACCGACGGAAATCATTAGGCTGGAGAAAGGCGGAATGGTCACTTGTACTTCAAGCACATTCAAGGCATAGTAACTGATGTTTGTATCCGGTGGTATCGCTTTGTGCGTTGAAAGCGTTATCATGACTGCTCCGTGTTGGTTTAGAAAATCCATGCCTAGGATGACATCCCTGTAGCAGTGCTGCAGGATTACGAAGCTCACCGGGTAAGTGCGGTTGTTAACCGTGACTCGCGCTGTGCAAATTTCGGCCGGCGTTATTAGGTGGCCTCCCGTTGTCCAGGTCATTTTAATCTTCAACTTGGTGGTGAACGAGCCACTGAAGGAGGAATAGTCGGCTCCGGTGTCGACGAGAGTGGTGACGTTATGACCATCGATTAGCACGTCTAGGTCGGTAAACCGTCGTCTGGCGTTGCGGTTATGTCGTGGCGT
>NC_051160.1:147473001-147520053 GCF_013339745.2 Dermacentor silvarum
GTCTCTGTCAGAGTCTTTGCAACGATAAAGGGTGAGATCACGCTCACGGTCTTTTCAGTTTTCTCACTCTGTACCACGTGGTAGCGTGGAAAGTTTTCAACTTGTCGGCCAAAAAATTAAAAAACTTCTTCGGTGCGCCTCGTCTTTTGGGGGCGATCAGAAAGCGCGGGAAAAGAATTAGCCATAAAATATTCATGTTTCGGCAGAAACGCCAGCCACCCACCATGGAGTCCTACTAGGGGACGCTGCAGTGCCTGTAAACATAGGCCCTGCAGACGCCAGCTGTACGTCACCACTATAACCGAATATTAAATAACCTAGGCAGGCTACCCACACAGGGTTAACCCTCGCTGCCAAGAAGATCGGAAGGAATATAGAAGAGAGGAGAAAACAGGAAAGATTAAAAGTAAGAGAGAAAGACGAAGGTTGGAGAGGAGGATAGGAAAAGGCAACTACCGATTTCTCCCGGATGGATCAGTCCGGGAGTGCCGTCTACGTGAAGCCGAGGCCAAAGGGGTGTGTTACCTCCGCCGAGGGGCCATAAAGGTCCAAGCACTCAGCATCGGCTCAACCCCCAGGATCCCCTTTTCCCCGGACACGGCTAAGCCACGCACTGTTAAACGTGGGAGGGTCCAACCCTCGTGTGCTCGGGTCCGCGGTGTCGCAACACACCAAACGCCTGCTGACGCGGACGCCCCTGCGGGGTACAGTGGCACTTGTCAGCTAGGCGGCGATGAGCTGTGTATAGGGCCGACACGGAATGATTCCCCAAGATATTTATTTCTGTAACATTAAAAAATTAATTATGAGGTTTTGCGTGCCAAAACCACGGTCTGATTTATAAGGCACGCCGTAGTAGGGGAAATTTGGCCACCTGGGGTTTTTTAACCTGCACCTAAATCTGAGTACACGGGTGTTCTCGTATTTCGGCGCCATCGAAATGCGGCCGCCGTGGACGGGATTCGATCCCAAATTCTCTAACATTGACTCAGGCAATAATAACTATTTTAGTACACGCATGCACATATAGAGTTAGTATGAAACATGGTTTTACAGCGCAAACTTATACGGGACACAGCGAGATACATACATAATACTCATAACCAACTAGCCCACCTTAGTTCCTTGAATACAGATAGAGATAATGCGCAGCCATAATATTGTAACACACAGTTGGTTAAAGTTGGTTTAATTGATTTACGTTGGGCGAACTTGTGCCCGACAAACAGTTAAGCAAGAGTCTCGCTCCAACGTACACGGTCTTCTCACAAGCGTTCCACGCGTCTTCTTCTTCTTCGTGCCCAGCCTGATGATCTCTTGCTCCGATCGCACGTGCCTTGTGCGCACGTGTTGGCCGCTTCGCTGCTGCTATCTTTCGTACGTAGCAACACATGGACGGGCGCGGGAGACGGCTGGCGCGCGAGATTTGAAGGCACCTTGTGTCATTGTCCCCCTTCCAAGAATGCATCGTCCCGATGCTTATAAAGAAGGCGGTGGTTTCTAGGCTGTCATTCGGAAAGCTTGTTGGCCAATTGTCTGTTATTGTCTGTCGTAGTAGGGTTTCATTCGGACGACATTAACGACTTCGGTGCGATGCCGCCGTCGTGAAGAGGTTACTTGACCTTCTGGAAGAACTTCGTAGTTCAAGTGGCTAAGTCGGCGAATTATTCTGTACGGGCCAAAATAACGACGAAGAAGCTTTTCAGATAGGCCGCGCATCCGTACAGGAGTCCACACCCATACCCTGTCTCCAGGTGCGTACTGGACGTCTCTTCGTCGCAAGTTATACCGATTCGCATCGGTTTGCTGTTGCTGCTGAATGCGGTGTCGCGCCAGCTGCCGTGCCTCTTCAGCTCTTTCTGTGAAGTCGCTGATATCATGGTCATTTTCCGAGGTCTCATCTACAGGTAGCATTGCATCTAAGGGTGTGGTGACGGTCCGGCCAAAAACGAGTTGGAAAGGTGTCATTCGAGTCGTCTCTTGCACTGCGGTATTATACGCGAACGTTGCGTATGGTAGGATCTTGTCCCATGTTCGGTGCTCCATGTCCACGTATATTGATAACATATCGGTCAGCGTTCTGTTGAGTCGTTCAGTCAGTCCATTTGTTTGCGGATGATATGCGGTGGTTTTTCTGTGACTGGTGTGCGTCAGTTTCATAATGGACTGTGTCAAATGCGCAGTAAATATGGTTCCTCGGTCCGTGATCAGAACTTTAGGAGCGCCATGCCGTAGTACAATGTGCGTGACAAAAAATTCCGCTACTTCAATGGCTGTACCCTTAACAAGAGACCCTGTCTCGGCATATCGAGTTAGGTAGTCAGTTGCAACCACGATCCACCGCTTTCCTGACGACGATGTGGGAAAGGGGCCAAGTAAATCCATTCCCACTTTTGCAAATGGAGTTTCCGGAGGCTGTATGGGTTGTAGGAGACCTGCTGGCTTCAATGGTGGCATTTTACGTCTTTGGCAATCCCGGCAGGTTCTCACATAGTGTTGCACAGAATTCAACAACTTTGGCCAGTAATACTTCGCACGGATGCGTGCGAAGGTTCTGCTCACTCCTAAGTGTCCTGCTGATGGGTCATCGTGGCACGCTTCCAATATCTCTGGGCGTAACTTTGAAGGTACGACGAGCAGAAATGTCTCAGCACTATGTTCAAAATTTCTTTTGTACAGGACGTTATTTCTCAGTACGAACGACGACAAGCTGCGGATAAAAGCTCGTGGAACGTCGACAGTGTGTCCTTCTAGGTGATCAATGAGCAGACGTAACTCCGCGTCAGAGTGCTGATGCTGCGCCATTTGCGATGATGTCACAGCTCCTAGGAACGGGCAATCCTGTTCATCTTCAGCAGGTGTAGATTTCGTGGATTCAATCGGTGCACGCGACAAGCAATCAGCATCACTGTGCTTGTGACCGGACTTGTATACGACGGTTATATCGTATTCCTGCAGTCGCAGGCTCCATCTTGCAAGCCGTCCAGATGGGTCTTTAAGATTGGCCAGCCAGCACAACGAATGATGGTCGCTGATAGCTCGAAATGGTCTGCCATATAAGTACTGGTCTGAACTTGCTAATGGCCCATATCACCGCGAGGCATTCTTTTTCTGTCGCTGAGTAGTTCACCTCAGCCTTTGAAAGAGTACGACTAGCATACGCAATCACTCGTTCCTCTCCATTCTGCCACTGAATGAGGACGGCCCCGAGGCCTAAATTGCTTGCGTCTGTGTGGATATCAGTCTCGGCTTCCTGGTCAAAATGCGCAAGAATTGGATGATTCTGAAGACGCGTTCGTAGTTCATTGAAGGCATCCTCCTGTTCACTTGACCAGACGAAAGGCATGTCGTCTTTTGTTAGCCGCGTTAGCGGTTCGGCAATCCTTGAAAAATTTTTCACGAAGCGTCTGTAGTAGGCGCAGAGTCCTAAGAATCGCCTAACGGCCTTTTTGTCGGTTGGTTTCGGAAATTTTTCAACAGCCGCAGTCTTCTCAGGGTCTGGGCGAATGCCTTCTGAACTGACGACATGGCCAAGGAAAAGGAGCTCGTGAAAGCCGAAATGGCATTTCTGCGGTTTTATCGTCAAACCTGCTGATCTAATAGCTTTCATCACAGCCCGCAGTCGTTCTACATGCTGCTCGAAGGTAGCGGAAAAAACCACGACATCATCAAGATAAACGAGACAGGTTTGCCATTTCAGACCGGTGAGCACAGTGTCCATCATCCGCTGAAATGTTGCGGGTGCCGAACAAAGACCAAACGGAAGTACTTTGAACTCGTATAGTCCGTCTGGCGTCACAAATGCGGTCTTTTCGCGATCTCGTTCGTCCACTTCTATCTGCCAGTACCCATTTTTGAGGTCCAGGCAGGAAAAGAATTTTGCATCTCGTAGTCTATCTAGAGTGTCATCAATTCTTGGAAGTGGGTAAACATCCCGCTTTGTGACGGCGTTCAGCTTCCGGTAATCGATGCAGAAGCGCAAGGTCTGGTCCTTTTTTTTTACAAGTACCACAGGCGACGCCCACGGACTTGCCGACGGCTGAATTACGTCGTCTTTAAGCATTTCCTTAACTTGACTTCCGATGGCTTCTCTCTCTTTTGGCGACACTCGGTAGGGATGCTGGCAAATAGGCCTCACTGATTCATCGACAATTATCCGATGTTTGGCGATAGATGTACGTCGGACCTTGGATGAAGTTGAAAAGCATTCGGCGAATTCTCTTATGAGGTTCTCTATTTGCTCCTTCTGTCCGGGCAGTAGACCTGGTTCAATGTCGATTGATGCAAGGACAGAATCCACATCTTGGGAATTCGATAGTGCAATCTCGGGAATGCTTAGGTCCGTAACTTCGACGAAGTTATTAAGGCTTGCAATAACGGTTCCCTTCGCGACATGTTGCACCTCATTTCCAAAATTAGTGAGGAAAACATTGGTATATCCGCCACGTAGCTGAACAAGGCCTCTTGCCATGCAGATCCCTTTTTCGAGCAAGAGCCTGGTGTTGCTGTCTGCAATCCCTTCGTAGTCACTGAACTCGTTGCTCCTTACTGCAACAGCTACGCTGGATCTCGGAGGAATCATCACGTCGTCGTCAGCAATGCAGAGGGCATCGAATTTTTCTTCAGTGTCAAATGTTGCGAGAGCGTGCCTCGTTGAAAAGGAAACACGTGATTCCCGCAAGTCGATTACGGCACCGTTAGCCTGCAAGAAGTCCATGCCAATAATCAAGTCTCTTGAGCACTCGGGAAGCACAATAAAGCTAGCGACGTAAGTGAAGCCTCGTATTCCTATTCTAGCCGTGCACTTGCCCGTCGGGTCGATGAGGTGTCCTCCCGCAGTGCGTACTTGTGGCCCTTTCCAAGGAGTCAGCACTTTCTTCAGTTTCCTGGTAAGCTCACTACTTATTACCGAGTAATCTGCACCTGTGTCCACTAACGCATTCACTTCGTAACCGTCAACAAACACACGTAAATCGGAAGCGACGTCGCTATTACGGCACTGGTTTCTGAGTCCCTTGTCGTCGTTCGGAGTCGTCGATGGAGGTTCTTCTGTTTTCGCACCGGCAGCGGCCTTACCTCCCCAGGTCGCTGAGTCTAGTTTTCCCGACGCGGGCTTTGCGAATGGCGTCTTGGGGAGCTTGATGACGGACGGGGGCTCGGTGAACGATACCTCAACGGTGCTGTTGATCGAGGTTGGTGTTGCTGAGAGCTGTATGGGAAGCTTTGACGAGTCGACAGGTATTCTTCGATTTCGAATGGACGCTCACCATTTCGAGGGCAAGGTGCGTTTACCGGAAAACCACGGAGTCCTGCCTGGCGATAGGGGCACATTCGGTAGAGGTGGCCAGCTTCACCACAGTGGTAGCAAAGAGGTATTCGCTCGGGAGTGCGCCATACATCGGCCTTCCTAAATCTTCTCTCGGGTGGCGACAGCGTATTTCGAGGCATCGCGTTGTTAATAGATGCAGTGGCTGCGACATGAGCACGTCCGGGAGTTTGCCGCAGTACATCGGCATATGAGAGGCTCGGCTGGCGCAGTAATGGCGCTTGGGGGTGTGCACTGAGCTGTGGTTCCCGGATCACCTGTCTGACCTCTTCTCGAACCACGTCTGCCAGTGAAGAGGGCGTTGGAGCGTTCTGGTCAAGTCGTAGCCTCTGAAGCTCTTCTCGCACTACAGATCGTACGAGCTCCCGTATGACTTCCACGCTGCTTCCGAAGACTGCTGGAACTGCGTCTACAGAGGTGACGTTCATTTCCCGGTTGTAGATCCTTGATCGCTGAAGCAACGTTCTTTCCATTGTTGTCGCCTCCGAACGAAACTCAGCGACCGTGCGCGGTGGGCTACGAACCAACCCTGCGAATAGTTCCTGTTTTACGCCCCGCATTAGATGGCGAAGCTTCTTGTCCTCGCTCATGTTGGGATCAGCTCGGCGGAATAGGTGGGACATGTCTTCTACATACATGGCGACGCTTTCATTGTTTCGCTGGTTTCTTGCTTGTAGGGCAGCTTCGGCCCTCTCCCTGCGGTCCGTACTCGGGTAAGTGGCAAGCAACTCCCGTCGGAAAGCATCCCAAGACACAAATGTCGCTTCGTGGTTTTCGAACCACGTTCTTGCGCTGTCCTCTAACGCGAAGTAAGCGTTTCGCAGCTTGCGCTGTTCGTTCCATTCGTTGAACTCCGCGACGCGCTCAAAGCGTTCCAGCCAGTCCTCTGCGTCTTCAAATGTGTCGCCATGGAAACGCTCAGGCGTCATCGGCGGATTCACTACGATGTGAGTTGGCGCGGCCTGAGTAGTCATCTCGGTAGCGTTTCTGTTAACAGATGTTGACGCTCCGAGAGAATCCGGCAAAGGGAAAAACTCGGGGGGCTCACCACGTAGGCGACGACTGCTGCGTTGGTGAACAGGAGTCAGTTCGTTGGGTCCGAGTCGCCGTGCGTCCGGGCTGCTTTCTCTAAGTCGAGAAGGGCTTGAAATCATACCCAGCACCTCCACCAGAATTGTAACACACAGTTGGTTAAAGTTGGTTTAATTGATTTACGTTGGGCGAACTTGTGCCCGACAAACAGTTAAGCAAGAGTCTCGCTCCAACGTACACGGTCGTCTCACAAGCGTTCCACGCGTCTTCTTCTTCTTCGTGCCCAGCCTGATGATCTCTTGCTCCGATCGCACGTGCCTTGTGCGCACGTGTTGGTCGCTTCGCTGCTGCTATCTTTCGTACGTAGCAACACATAGACGGGCGCGGGAGACGGCTGGCGCGCGAGATTTGAAGGCACCTTGTGTCAATATGTCGGCGACACGGCCATTTCCCCATCTTGTAGACAAAAAAAACGAGAACTTTCATGCTCGGAAAAACACTTTTATATAGCACGTATTGAGCAACAGAAATATTTATCGGGAGTTTTTCATGTTGCTCTACAACTTTCTCATTGACACTTTGATAATTAGGAGAGTACTTCTCGAGTTAGATAATTAATAAAACAAATAATTAAATCTCAGTAACGAAAAAATACTGGCGGCCACTCCACTGTACTGGAAACAATACGCACTACGTTTGGTTCGCGTAACGTCGTTCATCTTTTTAAATCGGGCTCCGTGATAGCTGGGACACCCTGGTAGCTGGGACACCCAGAAGAGACACACTCGTACTTGCCACGTTGTACTATTCACATCTAACATCTGCAAGATAAACTCACCACCTAAAATCAATTCGTATCGATTCATGTTCACAAATTAAAAAAACGTACCTAAACACGGAAAACAAGTCTCGAAATTCGCCACAGGGGCCGGGGGGGGGGGTATCAAACGGAGAAAATTGGAGCTCGACTCGAGACTTTACTGTTAGTACTTTATATCTGGGAGTTACAAAACAAAAGTCTAAAATAGTTCAGCGTCCAAGGCATTTGACACTAGCGTAGATACACCGCCTACGCATTTTCCAGAACGATTCATGTAACACAAATTGTACACAGGAAGAGCGTAAACGTCGTGCTCGAAAGCAAACCACATCTCAGAGAACATAACTACATTATAATCCCTTGAACCACACCAAAACAAAGAAACATTCAAGTTCCTCGCGCTTGTTACGGACTGATTGAAGGTTGAAGTGTAATCAGTGTAACCAATGTTGACCATCTTTCGAAAGAAAACTGCTCAACTTCGATAAGCTTGCCGGTTGTGTAAGAAGGTGTTTTATAAATTTAGAATAAGGCAAAATACACACCGTTAATTTACGTGCTGTCTTTATTGCGCGGCGAATCATTGTCCCTCCAACTCCAGATGACTATCGTTCGGTTACGCTCAGTACGACATTCAAAAGCTTTTCGGTTTTCCTGCCATCTGAAGCGAAAACCGTTGTTCACTGTCCAGCCGCTGACATGGCGCCGCACATCGTGACGTTTTTTGGCCATCTTTTCAACAATTTGGACATTAAATTAAGGAGCCCACCTGTCTTCGTGCTTGCGTAGCCATGTCGCCAGTAGACTCCCTTACAAAACGTACGACATTCCCAGGTGTTTCACCAATGCTAGATGCGAGCTTATGTACGGTGTCAACGCAGTTGAGTGTCAGGTGTGAAATACTAAGAGAACTGGTCATGTCGTTGAACTTATCAAGCAGGTTTTCATTTTCATTCGATTGAATGCCATGAAACTCCAAGTTCAGCTTTCTGGTGCGCAACTCAAGATGAGTTGTTTTTAGATCCTCAAGAGTTTAGCACTCACGGCTTTCCTGGAGCTGAGTTACTCGCTTTTTGAAATTTCGGATTCCATTTTCCTGTGTCATTTGTCGGGGTTAAGAATTTACTCATACTTTTCTAACATAAAATCATTTAGCACTTGAACCTCTTCCATCTGCGACAGTAAATCAGGAAGTGCGCCAAGCCTGCGACATTGGTCTCTCCTATTCGCAGTTTTCTGACTTCGTTGTGCGGTGCGGTGCATCGGCATTACCGGCGGCCTTTTTCGCCTTTTGATTTAAATGTGGGCTCTGAGCAGCTACAGCGTTTGCCTAAATGGCAGACGTTTTTGCATTCCGAGCCTTCCATAGCACGTCCACCATCTCGAAGAGGCTTATCGGAATTTCCACACGTCTCTGTTATAGCTCTAATTCCATAATACAGGCTCACAAAGAACGCAAAAACAGGCAGTGAAATTTGGAAATGGCAAACGACAGCACGTAACACGGCAGCAGCGGCGGCAGAGAAAATATTTTATAATCAAAGGCAAGAACGGTGGCTTTACTAAGCTGGAATAGCGTAAATCAGAAGATCAGGCTGGCGTCCGTCAACCACCGCCCCTACCAAGCGTGTGATCCACCGTGTATGCCCTCCCTGGAATCCTACTTGTCGTTTAAACCCTGCAGCTTCACGAGTTTTCATAGGTGAACGCTGGTCATACTGTAATTTATTTCACCCTGAGTGGTACTTTAAAAAAAGGAAAGTGCTTTCAGGAAACTTAAGGCAGACAAAATAAGTGTGGCATTATGACTTCAATAATATGGCAAAGACGCGTGTCCTATGTAATGAGACATTATTACAGGGAAAAGAGCAATGACAATTTTGTCATCTAGTATTCTGTTGCGAACTTCCGTTTCCATTTGTTCTCCTCTGTAGCATGTTCTCTCCCCAGCGTTCTTTCATAAACATATTTATCATAGATTAGGAACAAAATGACACAAATCATGAAAGTGGAATTATTATATAGGTCGAAGAACGAAAGACATGCTTTAAATATAGCAGGAAAGTGTAGAGGAAGCTGACGGGTGCAAAGTAAAGATTCTATCATCAATATTGAGTTCACTATGCCTTAATCGGGACCACCTGTCTGTTTGGACAATCTAGGCTGTAAGGAGATCTTAGGTTTCAACTTCCATGTTACGGTTACACGTTTTATGTGTCGTCTAAGAAGTCGTTCGTATTAACAATTACTGATCAATATACAGAAACCTTGGTAACAGAAACTTTGGAGACATACTATTCTCCCTTCACTCCAGACTTCAAATTTTTTTTGTTTTGCCATAAAAAAGCATTGGTCTTCATTTATTCCTGCTAGCGTTGAACTCGAAAAATAAACGCTTGCTCGAGAAACTATTCGAAAGATTAGTTCTAGTCTATTTTCAACAAAAGGTATGGGAATATTACTCACAAATACTCTCCTGAAAGGAAGTTGAATTGTCATCTTCAAATGCCCAAAATATGTTCATACTTCGGCTGCAAAAAGGAAACTGAAACTTAGTTTTAAGGGAAGGAGCGGGACTCCTCCTGCCTTACAATTTTTCGGTAGGTACATATATCTCTGATGTATTCAGCAGCACGCCGGTGGTATTCATGTATACACGTTTTTGTCGCTTGCATGTACCAGTCAAATAGTCCGTTGAGTGGGTCGTCCATACATCTGGATGCTCGTCCCAAAACTGCAAAAAATTGCAGAAATGACCATTCGCGTTGTCAAATTACCCTTTTTTGAGTAAGAGCCTGTCTGGCGAAATTGCTGGACATCCAAATTGTGCATCCACCTAATGGCTCTTTTATTTTAATTTTACAAAATTTAATCTAACACTCGTTATTAGAAAATTTGCTTAAAGTTTCAAAATATTTCCTCAATTATCAAGAGGGTGCAAAATTAATGATGTTTTAAGTCTGTATCATATGCATACGTACCAATGATGAAATGGTCACAATTTGTTGTGCTCTCAAGCTTTAGAAATTATTGTATTATCTAAGAGAAATTATTTTTTACATAATTGAATTGTGAGCTGATGTTGCGATATCGTCAATCAGTTAATGTTACTTGCTTTTCGAAAAATGCTGTGATGTTCAAGGCTCATATTGAGGAAATAGAACTATGAAACAAAGTTTCAATTTATTGCAAGCTATTTGAAGGACCTTACCCATTTGCCAAAATAGTATACTCGTAATTACAGCGCGGAAAGATATTTAGGCAAAAAATTCAATAACCTTGCCATACATGACGGCTACTGTATTAAAGAAAACGAAATATCTGTAGGGAAGTACATCTTAACAATTATATATAGTGTGCAGGATTGATCATATATTTTATTTAAAAAAGGGGGCATTTCTCTTTACCTAGCCCTGCTTAGCAATGACAGCTCCCTTTAAATCATTCTAGTGCATCCTTTTCGCGTTAAATTATCGCGAACTTATCAACAGTTCCCTAACGCATCACAATAATAATAAAAATGTTTAATAACAGATTGCGGAATAAAAATTAGGCTGGTAATGAATTATTGCTTGTAACGGAGTATTGCTACAACAGCTGGTATTAACTGATCCCCACACAAACTCTACACAGGTTATGTTGGCCAAATTTGCTACACTTTGCGCAGATTATAGCTGAGTGTGGCTTTTGCTGGCTTCGCCGACAAGAAAACCGCTCAAGGAAATCTTCCACTTTCTTTAGCATCCCTGGAAAATACTCGTAGCCTTGCTACGGCCTCGTGCGGGCAGTGCTATGGACTCATCTACTCCTGGGACAAAGCTATGGCATGAGTTTTTTTTTTTGCATCCTGTGGTGGTATATGCAGGTAAACCATTAAGCACGAGACAAAGATCTGTCTGCTTCTAAAAAGAGTGCAAGCTTCTACCGGCGCCACGGGACACGGAAACATCGTCGTAGCAATGGCGACTAATGTGCCGGCGTTTTTGCAGGTAGTGGACCATAAATAATTTTGCATGAATTGCCTGTCTTTTTGTATTTCCATATCCGCGCACTTTGTATATGTGCAGGATTCAATCTTTCTTGGTAGAGAGGCTATTGAATTGTATGGGGACGTAGAGGCACAAGCGCCACCATTTAGTGGAGTAATGCTTATTGGACTATTTAGAACTCGGAGCGAACTCTTATTTTAAATGTTATATTATAAACACCCGAAGAAATGTCCACCCGACGGGATGTCGCAGTTGTAGTGAAGACGACGAACGCTGGGGAATCATCATCACCAGTGCTAGGCACGGCGTTCGCTGCTCGTGCTGGCACTCTTGCTGCTACTCGACTGGTGCGTTAGGCGCTCTCACTCCATAGCCATAAATAAACCCCTTCGCAATTGGTGGGAGGTGATGGGTATGTTGAAAACATCCACCCTGGAACTTCGATCCCGCACGCTGCAGTTTACCAGGTCCGACTAGGCATCCGCGCAGGTGCCTCCTCCTCGATCGGTCCTTTGCGCCCGTGTGCTCCGCCAAAGGGGCCGGGCTATTTTCAGAGGCGCGCACGACAACTACGTGGAGGATTGGCTCTCGTCGTACGAGAGGATAAGCGTGCACAACATATGGGACGATGCCGCAAAACTGAACAACGTGACTTTCTATCTCGTGGGTATGGCTAGCTTCTGGTACAAGAACCATGAGAGAGATTTCCAGATGGGGTCAGCGTTTAAGACCTCTTTCGTAGACATGTTTGGCTGCCCTGCTGTTCTCAAGCTGCCTTTGCGGGAACGAGCTCAGCAGCCGCGTGAATCATTCACAAGCTACGAGTACATTCAATACATTCTAGGCTTGTGCAAAATAGTCGACGCGACCATGTCAGAGTCGGACAGAATCAAGAATATTATGAAGGCATTAGAGGGCAACGTTTTCATTATGATGTTTTTGAAGAATCCGCGCTCTTTGAAAGAAATAATTACTTAGTGACAAAGTTACGAGGAGCTACGAACGCAGTGGTCATTGATCTGCCGACCTTCTTCGCGCGACCAACATCTCGCTCGATAGGCCGCCGTTTCCGATCAGTCAAACGTGCGCACAGAGATAAAGGCGTCTGTGCGTGAGAAAGTTTCGCGTCAGCTCTCCTTAATACCATTCGCTTAGCCACAGCATATGCAGCAGTCTGCTCCAGATTTTGCACCCCAACTCCGTCACGCGATTGAGCAAGAAATAGCTTACATATTGCATCTGCATCACCAACAGATCCCTTCAGTGGCGCCCATTAGTTATGCGGAAGTCGTCACCAGCCCTTGAACATTCCCTGCAGCTGTAGCCCGGCCCCTGTGCAACGTTGTACCCAGGCTCCGACTGCAAGCCCCCGTCCCGATGTTTCGCCAGACGCGTCGCCCACTGCGTCCTGCGACCTGGACTGGACCTGCTGTCGAAAACTCCTGGCGTACGTCCGACGATCGGCCAATATGCTTTGCCTGTGGCTACGCCGGTCACGTCGGCCGCCATTGTCGACGCGCTCAGTCGACTGGTGCCGCCTCACGCGTGACGCCCCGTGACACAGGCGTGCCAAGGCCATTTGGCAACTCTTACGACTCATCTTCGCCCCGTCAACTGTTCGAACAATGGCCGTTACTACCCAGGCGGCACGCTAGCTCCGGTCAACGTTCGATACGTATTGGCAGCTCAGGGCCGAATGGTGGCCTAAGGTTAACAGCATGGTTCAAATATGGGCCGTGCCATTGTGGTTGCTGGCTCAATCATGGCCTAAGGTTAACAGCGTGGATCGAATATCGGTTGGACCATTCTGAGAGATACAACGCTGGCCTTCTTTGCACATGCCGTCAACAATATTAGCCCTGCCGTGCAACAAGGCCGGAATTGTTGTACCGACATTCCTGTGGATTTTACAACATGGGCTATTAAGTTGGCTTTCTTCGAACAACATAGGGCTTGCAGTAAGCAAATTATTTGTTCGCGATTTTTTAAATTGACGTTTAGGGAACTCAATACAAATTTGTAATCTGTGGTTTTAGGTGCCTAAACTACAATATGATTATGAGGCACGTTGTAGTGGAGGATTCATCCTAACCACCTGTGTCTTTTTTTTAACCCTGCATTGTACACGGGCGTTTTTGCACTCCGCCTTCACCGAACTGCACCTCCGTAAAAAAAGTGGTCGCAGTTTCACCTGAAAGGCGAAGTATCAATTGCGATAGCAAATTTGTAGAGAGCTATACGGAGTAATGATAATAGCTTGATCAGCTGCATAAACTTGGACATGCAGCAGCACCGGCAACACGCAGAACTAATGTCGACGCTGTCGGCGTTTTGCCAGCGTTCACACAAAATGCGTGCGGCGTTGCTGACTGTTGCCGGAGCCTCTGATATAAATAGGCACTGGGTGCCGCAGCTAAACGTCACCTCCCTTTCCTCCCCCTCCCACCCCCCCCTCCCGGCCTTTCGCGCGTCGGAAGAAGGCGCGTTTGCTCTACATATATGGTGATTGTAAAGGAGGAAAGAGACGCCTACTTCTGCAGCCCTTACCGAAGCACGGCGCAGAACGCGCGTTTGTTCTCCTCCGTGGGTTCACTCCCGTGAAAGAGCGCGTCCCTCGCGCCCTTTCACTCGCACATACAGCGTTCGGCGGCGCGCGGCGACGATTTCATCTCCATTGACGTCATACGGAACCTCACGGCAACGGCGACGACGACGGCGACGCCGACGGCACAAATCTGCTTTGGAGTGTCCATATAATTGCTATCGCAATAAAAAAAAGCCAATACGCGACGTAGCAAAGAGGGGAAATCGTATAGCGGGCAAACTAGCCGCTGCTTTACGGATCACGCAATGGAACATGCGCTTTCGAAAAGAAACAACTGTGTGATGGAATAGTTGTTCAGGACGTATGTCTCTATGCAGTCAGGCGGTAATGAATGTCAGAGACGCGCGAACAGATGTAAACCAAAATTTATCTAACACGATAGGATTGAAACAAGACGAACACTAAACCAACATTACAGAGCAAAGGTTGCTAAAACAAACACGTTTACACTAAGTCTTACGCGCCGCGTTCATAGAAAGAGCAAGTAGGTTTCACAGCCTCAGTCCTGATGGTGTCGTCGCTCGGCGGTAGATCGTCCGAGTTGTCGCGACGATTCCGTTGGAGGCGAGCTAAGGTAGGATGACGGCAGCGGTCATCAAATTAGGCAGGCGACGGCCCACGGGTGCATTACCGTGGCCAGAGCACTCGAACGGGTGTAGTGCGGGTGGCTTCCACCACCACAACTTCACGTGCCACCTCGAGTAAGAGGCCGCCTCAAAGGCCTCGCCCAGGACACAGCCTCAAGCTGCTCCCACAGGCGGCTGCGAGCAGGCAATAGGCAGGCCTGCTCAAAACGGCGTCACACGAGGCGCCACTCCGCATCTGCACCGACAGGCAGGCACGTTGTCCTCAACGTTCATGCCGCGGCGCCTCAGGCGCCGCGGCATGAACTCCCGGAACAGCGCACTGGTCCTGCGTCTTCGAAGTCAAGAGCCAGTCCTGATGATGATATATGTTGTTTTGTGGCGCAAGGGCCAGCTATGGCCAAAGAGCGCCAAGACGTGGTGTACTGAGTCAGCAATGGTATGATCAATGACAGTGGATAGGTGTAGGGTGGCTGTAAAGGGGCCTAAAATCCTGCGCACTAAAGGTGCGTAAAAGACAAAAATACTAAGATCGTGACAATGACGTGATAGGGGCGCAATGAATAAAATATAGTATAAAAAAGTTGCAAGAGATACAAGGCCAAGGATACTGCCTCACAGGGACCCTTAGAAGCAAGGGCCTGGAGGAGAGTGCATTTCAAGTATGCTGTCGCAGCGGCGTCCTCTGAAAGAGGATGCCACTACGAATCTCTCGGGCGAAAAACTTTGTGTAAAACTTCATTATGTAAAACATCGCTGGGTGAAGGGGTATATTCTCTTTATAGGCTTGAACAAAGTGCTTTGTTCTTTCAGGTTCTATTTGTGGACACTGTACTAGGATGTGAAGTACAGTAAGTACTTCCCCGCATCTAGTACAGGTTGGGGGTTCGCCTCCAGACAACAGGTAATTATGCGTGCTGTAAGTGTGTCCTATTCTGAACCTACAGAATAGGACGTCATTTCTTCTAGATTTCGTGGTCGATGGCCAGTTTCCTAAATGAGGCTTAATTAAATGGAGCTTGTTATGAGTCTGGCCGTCCCACAAACGTTGCCAGTGGACTCGAAGTCTCTTGCGTAGATATGGCTTCATATCGGGAACAGGGACGGGCATAGATGTGCTGCCAGCTTGTGCCTCGATGGATGTGGCAAGCTGGTCTGCCAGTACATTTCCCTCGATGTCTCGGTTTCCTGGCACCCAGCACACCACAACATGCTGCCCAGACGCATAAATACTACATATGAATGAATAAAGCGATACTATTACTGTATTTTTGTGCCTTTTTAGAGATTTTAAAGCTTTTACTACGCTCAGCGAGTCTGTGTAGATGATTGCTTTGGGTATTTTCGAGTCCTTGATGTGTTTAAGAGCCGACAGTATTGCATAAGCTTCTGCTGTAAAAATGCTCGTTTGTGGGTGCAGGGCGTCAGCATCTGAAAATGATGGGCCAACCGCTGCATAAGAGACGCCAGTATGAGACTTTGATGCATCGGTGTAAAATTCCGGACAGGAGAATTTGTGCTGCAGTTCAAGGAAGTGCATTCGAATGTGTGCAACGGGGGCGTGCTTCATAACATGTAAATAGGACAGATCACACTCTACAATCTGCCACTGCCACGGTGCGACCTGTATAGTGGGTGTCATTAGACGATGTTCGAAAAGTTGGACATCCATTTCCTCAGCCAGACTTCTCCCACGCAACGAGAAGGGCTCCCTTACTGCAGGGCGGTTATGAAAGAGGTGGGAGCTGGACAAATCATTTACGGTGGAATATGAGGGATGTTCACTGTTTGCGTTCACTCTAAGGAAATACATGAAAGCTGTGTAGGTCCTCTGCAAGTGGAGGGACGACTCATTGGATTCCACGTAAAGGCTTTCTACAGGGCTTGTCCTAAAGGCACCTGTAGACAAGCGAATACCTAGATGGTGGATGGGGTCCAGCATCTTCAACGCGGTTGGGGTGGCTGACTGATAAATTATGGCCCCGTAGTCTAGGCGTGTTCGTATCAGGCTTTTATACAAGTTTAACAGACATTTTTTGTCGCTGCCTCATGTAGTGTGTGACAACACTTTTAAAATATTCATTGTTTTCATGCACTTGTTTTTTAGATATTTTAGGTGTGGTATGAATGTCAGCTTTGTGTCAAGAATTGTGCCTAAGAATTTATGTTCCGTTTTTACAGGTAGACTCTGTCCTTGCAGGTGAATGTCAGGGTCGGGGTACAGTCCTCTCTTACGAGAAAAAAGGACGCAGGTGCTCTTTTCTGGATTTAGGCAGAACCCATTCTCGTCTGCCCATTTAGCCACCTTGTTCAGACCAAGCTGAACCTGCCGCTCACAGATGGCAAGATTGCACGATTTAAATCCAATCTGTACATCATCGACGTACGTTGAATAAAACATGTTGCGTGGGATGCATAGACGCAAGCAATTCATTTTTATAATAAAGAGAGTGCAACTGAGCACCCCACCCTGCGGCACTCCGGTTTCCTGCACAAAAGGTCGCGATAAAGCATCGCCAACTCGAACACGGAATGTGCGATTCAGGAGATAACTCTCAATCACATTTAACATATTACCACGTATACCAAAGTGGGAGAGGTCTCTCAGTATTCCAAACCTCCATGTGGTGTCGTAGGCCTTTTCCATGTCTAGAAATACAGACAGAAAGAACTGTTTGTGAATAAAAGCTTCGCGTATCTGCGCCTCAATACGTATCAAATGGTCAGTGGTGGATCGACCCTCGCGAAAACCGCACTGGTATGGGTCAATCAGTTTGTTTGATTCTAGGAAATGTAGTAGGCGGCGGTTTATCATTTTTTCGAAGACTTTGCAGATACAGCTAGTTAGTGCTATAGGCCGGTAACTCGAAACAGACGATGGATCCTTGCCCTGTTTCAGGATAGGAATTATAATGGCCTCTTTCCAGGCAGACGGTATCTCGCCGGAAGACCATACAGCGTTGTAGAGGGAAAGGAGGGTTTTCTGTGTTTCATGGGGAAGGTGCTTCAGCATTTCATATATGACACGGTCAGCACCTGGTGCAGAATTATTGCAGCAGTATAGTGATGCCTGTAGCTCAGCTAATCTTAATGGTTCGTTATATGCCTCGTGTTTTTTGCATTTTCGTTCCAGCTTCTGTCCTTCTATTCTGGCTTTGTATCGTTTAAATGTTTCCGAGTAGTGCGATGAGCTGGACACATGTTCAAAATGTGCGCCCAGGAAGTTCGCTTGGTCTTCCAAGCTGTCGCCCTGTGTGCTTACCAAAGGGAGTGAATATGTTTGTCGTCCTCTTACCTTATTTACCCTGTTCCAGACTTTGGATTCATCTCTATACGATTTTATACCTGATAAAAACTTCTGCCAGCTCTCTCTTCTGACCTGTCGGCGCGTTCTCCTGCCTTGGGACTTTACCTTCTTAAAATTGAAAAGATTCTCCGCAGTAGGACACTCACGTAGCAGCCCCCACGCTTTGTTCTGTTTCCTACGAGCGCTCGTACATTCGTCGTTCCACCATGGGACACGGCGTTTGCATGCCACACTACTCATTTGGGATATGCATTGAGAAGCGGCATCAATTATAAAGGTAGTGAAATACTCCACAGCAGCATCAATTCCTAACGAAGACATGTCAGCCCAGGAGATACTACTAGTAAGAGTTCGAAATTTCTCCCAATCGGCTGTATAAACCTTCCACCGAGGGGCTTGTGGTGAGGACTCATTTTCTTTGGTTGTTCTCAGTAGTATTGGGAAGTGATCGCTCCTGTAAGGATTTTTGGTAACTTCCCATTTAAGTTCAGAAAATAGAGACGCGGAAGCTATGCTCAAATCAATAGAAGAAAATGTTCTGTTTGCAATCCAGTAAAATGTAGGTTCCTTTTTATTCAGGAGGCACGCACCAGACGAGAAAAGAAATTGTTCAACAAGACGACCTCGTGCATCGATACGAGAGTCGCCCCACAGACTGCTGTGCGCATTGAAATCGCCAAGAACAAGATAAGGTTCCGGCAATTCGTCTATAAAGGACTGAAATTCATGTTTGTGTAAGTGGTAATGTGGGGGTATGTAAAGCGAGCAAATGGTGATGAGTTTGTTTAGAAGAACAAGTCGAACTGCCACTGCTTCAAGGGGCGTTTGTAGCTGCAAACGTTGGCATGCTATGCTTTTGTGTATTATGATGGCAACACCGCCTGATGATGCGAGAGCATCATCGCGATCTTTACGAAACGTAACATACTGTCGGAGAAAGTGTGTATGTTTTGATTTTAAGTGTGTTTCCTGTACACACAGCACTTTTGGATTGTTTTGGTAAAGGAGTTCTTGGATATCGTCGAGGTTCCTAAGAAGGCCTCTGACATTCCACTGCATAATTTGCGTGTCCATAGTGAAGGTAAATTGGTGCTGCGTGTACGAAGAAGAACGTGTTTTAGCCTACAGAGCCGTTTGCGGCCCTGTAATTTTGGTTCTGTCTTTTCTAGAGCGGTCCAAAGAATTTGGCCGCTCTTTAGGTGCTGACTGCACCACCTTGCTTGGAGTAGTGTCCATAGCCTCTTCCGAAGCGCTGGACACTCGCTCTAACGAGCGATGTGTACGTCGTGTAGCCTTCGCCTCGAGGGACGAAGGCTGTGGCCTCAGCAGCCCGGAGGCCGATGGGTCCTCCTTAGCCTCTGAGCTGCGATGGCTGCTGCCAGCGCTAGTGGAGGCCTCTGGTGTGGCCGATTTTGAGAAGGGCAGGGCAGCCTTAGCTGCTCCCACCATGGGGGCAGGTGGCAGTCGCCTCAGTACGCTGCGCGTACCTTGGGCGACCGCCGGGGTCCGTCGTGATGCTGCCCCCTGTTGCACCACTTCGGCAAAAGAAGTTTTCGTTGAAAATGAAGGCGAAAGACGCTGTCGTGCTTCCCGGAAAGTGATATTCTCTTTGACTTTGATCGTAATTATCTCTTTTTCTTTCTTCCAGGCTGCGCAAGATCTGGAATATGCAGGGTGACTGCCATCGCAGTTTGCGCAATGGGCCTCAGCAGTACATTCATCAGCAAAGTGTTCTTTTGCAGCGCATTTCGCACAAGTTAGTTGTCCTCGGCAGCGTTGAGAAGCATGGCCAAACCTCTGACACTTGTAGCAACGTCGTGGATTTGGAATGTAAGGTCTTACACGCAGTTTAAGGTAGCCTGTTTCTATTGCATCTGGGAGTGTGCTAGAGCCAAAAGTAAGTACTATGTGTTTGGTTGGTAGTTCTTTGTTGTCGCGCCTGATTTTTATGCGTTGTACATTTATAACGTTTTCTTCTTTCCATCCGTTCAGGAGTTCTTCGTCAGTCAAATCCATGAGGTCATTGTCTGAAACCACACCCTTGACGGTGTTCATTGTTCGGTGTGCGCTGACAGATATGGTTTTATCGCCAAATGCCACCAGGTTTGTGAGTTTCTCATACTGCATTTTGTCTTTTACCTCAATCAGAAGGTCACTACTTGCCAACTTGGTGGCTTTGTAGCCACTTCCAATGACCTCCGTGAGACATTTTGACACTAAGAAGGGTGAAATGTTTGTCGCTTTTTTGTCGGTGTTTTCACAGTGAATCACGTGGAAACGTTGAAAATTTTCGGTGGCCTTTGTAAAGAAGTTGAAGGATTCATCGGTGCGCCCTCTTTTTATGAGAGGGCGATCAGGGAGTTTGGGGTATGAGGAAGCGGTGCCAGCCGCCCACCGCGGAGCCCAAAAAGGGGACGCGACAGGGTTGTTATGAACAAGACCTGCTAACGCCAGCTGTACACAACCACTATAACCAAATATGATATAACCAAGGTTGGCTATCTCACACAAGGTTAACCCTAGCTGCCTGGAAAATCAGAATATAAGAAGTAAGAAGGAGACAGGAAAGATTGAAAGTGAGAGAAAAAGACGAAGATCGAAGAGGAGGATTGGAAAAGGCAACTACCGATTTCCCCGGGTGGGTTAGTCAGGGGGTGCCGTCTATGTGAAGCCGAGGCCAAAGGGGTGTGTTGCCTCTGCCGGGGGGCCATAAAGGTCCGAACACCCGGCATCGGCTCAACCCCCAGGATCCCCCTTTCCCCAGACACGGCTCAGCCGCGCACGGCTACACGCGGGAGGGTCCAACCCTCATGTGCTCGGGTCCGTGGTGGCGCAACTCACCAAACGCCTGCTTGCGCAGACGCCCCTGCGGCGAAGAACCAGTCCTGCCCGTTCGGCACCTGCCTCTCTTCTTCTTCCGTTTCTTCTTCTTCCGTTTCTTTTTCTGAACGCTGCCAATCACGCAAGCTGCCCCTTCTTTCTTCATTCACAAGTCTCAAGAGTTCTCAAGCACTCCACGCACATAAACAATACTCATAAGGTCCATGCACTACAAAGAGTATTGCGCATTTTCCTGCTGAATGTACAATTTGTATGTGCGCTTTGCGGCTTTCGAGGATCAAGATTCTGGGCAGAATCAAGAATTCCACTGCCAGAGAGCTGATGGAACCGTTTTATATTGCCTCGAGATGGAGCGCATGTGTTAGGGAAACTTCTATTTATTTGTTTAGCAGCGAAGAAAGGTTCATGCGGGGCTTGTTGCGGTGACGTAATAATCATGCTCATACTTCAAAGGGTTCGTTTGTTGCTTCATTACGCATGTGTGGTAAACTCCTTATATGGACACCTCTGACGGAAACGAAATTTAGTTTAAGGTCCGCGCTTGTCCCTTTCGATAACCTCTCGTCCTTGCCTGTCTTTGGTGCATGATGTTAGTTTCGCTTTTTTTCTGCCTAATTTTCCATGCTTCAACCTTGCCGCCCCCCCTCCTTCACGCACACACATAAATCTGGCCAGCGCTATGAATAAAGCACTCAGGCAGCTACATGTTGCTAAGTAGAATCGGCTGCGCGTGCAGGCACGGTGGAATATGGGGGGAGAGGTCAATATTGTCCCTCTTGTCTCTCTCCATTGCTGCCGCCCGAAGATCGCGGTGTGTCTAGGTCCTGCTTAGGAGAGGGTGGCGTTTACGCCGCTTTATTCATTCACCCTTTCCTCGTAGCCATTCCTTCTATGCATAGCTAGCATACCGACGGGTGGCGTGACTGCTTGCAGTCTTGTCCGCTCTTGTCAGCGCACTACTATCGTGAAAAATGCTCGCTTGTGGTCGTCATTCCTACTGCAAAGCCTACGTCCTAAAATGCGCAGCAAAGTTAGCACGGAACTTTGTGAGTGCTAGGACTAATTATAGCCAAAGGCAACAAATAAAAAAGTCGGCGCTGGCGGCAACAGTCTTCGATTTGGGATGAATTCGGAAACACAGGAACGTGGATCTTACGACAGTGAATGCATTTGTTTTAAACATGTAAATTTTCTGATGCACTAGATGAAGTGAACTCAATGCGCCGTTTCCTAACGGCGCATTTAGTTGTGTGTTTTACAAGCAAGATTGTTTCAATGAACTAAATTTCACTATACTGCATGTTGCCTTACAAAATGGAGGTCGCTTAAGCTTCGCCTTTAAGAGTAGAACGCGATACCGTTATAGGGACCCGTTCGCATCGCATCGTACGCGTACGGCAAGTAGGCTGCATTCACTGCAGCACTGAACGTGGGAAAGCCAGCTTACAAAGACCAAGCTTACACCGATCCCCTTAAAGTCGGCTTCGCTTTTAAACTGAAACGCATTGAACGAAAAACGTTTTTTCAGTAGCAATAGAAGTGGCCTTATACTAAAATGTGAAGGCCCTAGCACCTTTTTATTATTCTATTATTTGCTTGATATTGCCCCGACGCGCGCAGGTACGGTAGAAATGCTGGAAAAGGGGTTTGTGTTTGAGTTTCCTCGTAGCAGAATTAGGTTTTCTCCTACATTCAAATTAAAATCCGACAGCGAATCCAACACCATATGGTAAAGTCGTACTTTACCATTTTACTGAAGGACTTCACTGTGAGAAATTCAAATTTTGTTCACCAAAACCTTGCACCACGTGGAGGGTGTACGCGGTCGATGTGGTTGGATAATTTTCTCCGCCACCCGCGATTACATGCCGGTTGCCGACGCCGCATTTTCTGCGACATGTGGCCCTAAACTCTATCGCGTTAAAAATATGTCCAGCTACTCAAAAACTTTTTCTTATCGCTTTAATTCCACGATTCGCGTGCATATTACTGTTGAAGTTCTACCAATTGTTATAGTTCACGTCACGTTGTCACGTTGTCAATTGTCACGTTGCTCTACACTGCATCGATTTGTCGATTTGGGACGGCCTAGAGCACGGCGTGTCGTGGTAATTGCAATGCTATCTTGCGTTTGCCTGCTATAATCTTGGGGCAGTGATGTGCGGATATAGAATTAGGTTGAGTAGAAATTTAAAACAGCTATTTATGTGTGGTGATTACATTTCAAATGTGATACTATATATTTTATAATGCCATTTATTTACACGGATACATTTTTATATAACTGCTAGGTCATTGTCGAATTCCCCGTAGTGGACGAGCGCAATTATTTCAGGAAAAAGCTTGCAATTGACATTAAAATAGTGGAATGCTGCAAATTATGCTATCGCAGTAAGTGAGCGCAGAGCCGGAAGAATAATTGAAATCTGCTATCGTATTTTATTTATTTTTTGCCCACGTGAATTTAGGTGCTGATACATTTCTGGTGTATATCCATACAGGTTGACTGAACAAAAACGCTATGAGCTGGACTGACGATTCTTTTATACTGTATTATGATGAATGCTATAAACTACTGCCAATCCAATTATTATCACGCGGTATATATACTACAGAAACAGCCCTGACTAAGGTAGAGTGCCTGTAATTGCCTAACTACTTTTATTACCAGCCTTTGAATAGCGCCCAGCATAGAAATCGCGTACATACCTGTTTTTCAATTTCATCAAAATTCCAAGACTTTGATTTGGCGTGGGTGATGCCTGATCCAGCTAGTCATTCCGAGGAACCGTGCTTGTTCTCACTGTTCTAGTTCAAGCATCACTTCCCGCAAGCGCACGCGGCAGTATTATTTTTTCTTTCCGTGTAATACATTCCTATTTTTGCTAGTGCTTCCTGACCCAACTTCTAGAATTTCACATGTAAAATTTTGCACGAAGGCCGCATTGAATTTACACTATTTAAAACTAGGCATTTCATGCTGTAATAGGTTTTCTTGCACTTCCTAAAATCTAAAGTGATCGGTTGACCAGATGGGGGGTGCACATTGGCGCAATCCGCCAAGCTGGTTTAAGAGGTTTTCCCTTAATTGAACCATGCTCCGAAACGGTGAACGGCCAGCAGAGATCGAAGAATACTTGTCCATGCGCCAAAGCCAACATGAATCACGGTCACCGTCGCCCATGCGCTACCGATCGCCTAGCCCACGCGCGTATCCAAGATTGCCTAGGCGTCGTTCACCAAGCCCACAACAGGAAAACTGAAGCAAGCGACCTGTGGAGGTGAGGCCGCTGACAACCAGAGTTTCGAAGATCCTCCAACACGGTTCCAGTGCGATGACGAGATATTTCCAGTAAACAGGTGCAGGAACGAAACGATTACGACACATTTGCGTTTGATAATAGACGGATGCGATCTGAATGCCTTCGTCGACACTGGCGCTGATTATTCGGTAATGAGCTTGAAGATGGCGAAGAACCTGAAAAAAGTTGTGACGCAGTGTACTGGACCGCAGATACGCACGGCAGGCGGTCATCTTATTACGCCCCTTGGCCGATGCACCGCACCACTTACGATAAAAGGCTTCACTTACGTTTCTGACTTTATTGTACTGCCAGAATGTTCACGGGAACTTATATAGGAATTGAGTTTTTCTCAAGCTAACGGCGCCATAATGAACCTACGTCGGTCCAGTGTGTCTTTCTCGACAAAACAAGCTATACCTGTGGAAGAATCGGAGGAGCGACGTCTTGCTGCCGTACGCGTCGTTGATGATTACGTAACTGTGCCGCCACGCTGCAGTATAATGGTTCCTGTGGAGAATGAAATATTTTGCGACCGCGAAGGCATAGCTGATGGAAACATAGAGCTCTTTTTGAACAAAGGTATTTGAGTGGCTCGGGGTCTTCTGCACTTAAGCAATGGCCGTGCAAATGTCGCACTTACGAATTTTGGAAATGAATTCCAACACATCGCACAAGGACCAGCTATAGCCTATTTCCACGATTTCTGTGTAGCGACCGAATTATGCAGCCTACCGGCAACGTCAATTGTTCTGCCAGGAACCTGCAGTGTCGACAGATCAATTATACCGTCAACCCAAGACTCCCGGAAGCCCAAAAGAAACAGATATATGCCCTGATAAAGGATTTTTCTGACTGATTCACTACTTACTCGAAGGTACGGCGCGCGTCTGTTGCAAAGCGCATAATCATAACATAGGACGCCACGAGACCGATATGCCAGCACCCGTATCGAGTTTCACCAAAAGAAAGGGAGATTATCAAGAAGCAACTAGAGGACATGCTTTCAGATGACGTTATTCAGCCTTCCAGCAGTCCATGGGCGTCTCCCGTAGTGCTCGTTAAGAAAAAAGATAACACACTTTGATTCTGCGTCGACTACAGTAAATTGAACGGCGTAACTAGTGGGATGTATACCCCCTTCCGCGTATCGACGATACGTTAGATCGGCTCAGATGTGCAAAGTTTTTCTCCTCCCTGGATCTCAAGAGTGGTTATTGGCAAATAGAGGTGGATGACCGGGACCGTGAAAAGACAGCATTCATAACCCCTGACGGCCTCTACGAATATAAAGCGCTCCCATTCGGCCTCTGTTCCGCGCCTGCGACGTTCCAGCGAATGATGGACACTGTGCTCGCAGGATTGAAATGACAGTCGTGCTTAGTGTATTTGGATAATGTGGTCGTATTTCTCGCAACATTTGACCAACATCTAGAGCGGACTGCGACTAGTATTAGAAGCTATTCGCGCAGCAGACTTGACAATTAGGCCGGAAAAATGGCAATTTGGCTTCGATGAACTTCTGTTTCTCGGACACGTCATCAGTGCTGAAAGCGTTCGGCCAGATCCCGAAAAGACAGCAGCCGTTGCTAGGTTCCCGACACCTACAGACAAAAGGTCAGTGCGACGTTTTTTGGGTTTATGCGCATACTACAGAAGATTTGTGGAAAACTTTTCAAAGATTTCTGAGCCCCTTACAATACTAAGAATAGAAGATGTACCTTTCATGTGGAAAAGCGAACAACAGGACTCCTTTGACGAGTTGAAGGAAAACGCCTACAAGCTTCTCCAATCCTTGCCCATTCTGATGAGACAGCAGACACTGAAGTTTATACCGATGCGAGTAACGTCGGCCTCGGAGCCATACTGGTTCAGTGGAAGAACGGCCAGGAGAAAGTTCTTGCTTATGCCAGCCATAAACTCTCGAAAGCAAAGGCAAACTACTCGGCAACCGAGAAAGAATGTCTTGCAGTCATGTGGGCAATATATAAATTTCGACCCTACCTCTATGGTAGATCATTCGGAGCAGTCAGTGATCACCATTAGTTTTGCTGGCTGGCGAATCTCAAGGATCCATCAGGACGACTAGCAAGATGGAGTCTTAGGCAGCAAGAGTACGATATTGCGGTCGTATACCGATCCGGGAGGAAACACAGCGATGCCGACTGCTTGTCACGCGCACCAGTCGAGACAACTGTGTCAGAAGAAGATGATTTCCCGTTCCTTGGCAATGTTGACGGGTCACAAATCTCTCAACAACAACGAGATGACCAGGAATTGCTACCACTTATACAGCGCCTAGAGGTACTCGACGTTCAACACTCGCGTGTTTTCTCTAGAAGGCTATCCTCGTTCTGTCGGCGAGGAAGTGTCCTCTACATGAGAAACTTAGAGAACAGCGAGACAAATTTTTAACTTGTCGTACCCACAGCTATGCGAGAGGAAATTTTGCATGCATGTCACGATGAACCTTTATCTGTACACATGGGCGTGAGCCGTACATTCGCTAGGATTCGTCTGAAGTACAACTAGCGTAAGTTATTAGTAGAGACCGGATTTGAGGCAAATGACTTTTTTGTTCCTTGCGCTCCTATCGCCCCACATTGATATATGAGCATGAATTAGAGGTTAGGAAGGGCTTTTATAGTGTTTTTATAGTGCCCATAAATCCCTGTTTTGACGTTTGTGCCTAAATGCCTATAATTGCCTATTTTCAATATCGGCGCCTATGTGCAAATTATTTACCCCCAAGTTTCGCTTTTGAGTGCAGTTAAAGACCGTTATTCAAGGTACCGCGCAACATTGACTGCTCGGAACTCTATGGGGTTTAACCTAGTCCTCTAGTTCAACCAACTCCTGCAAAACAACCGCTAGCAGCAGTGAAAAGGGAGGCGCCGGCCAGCACACGCCACCGCACTAACACGGCGCGAGCGTTTGACGAATGCGAAACCGCAGAGAGCCGTCAGGGGAAAGGAGAATGAAGAGCAAAAGAAGGAAGAAAACTGTGATGTGCATGCGGCTTTTGTTTTGTTTGTAATTTACTTTTTGAGGTGTTCACCACCGTCAAGCATTTTTTTCTCAGCGTACACGATCATTCTCAGTGACAAGAGGCACAATATTGAATCCAAAAATCTGGAGATGGTGGTTGTTTGCTTTTTGTTTCCACAATCTTCACAGTGATTCTTAGACTACGTTCCGCGTGTCCTCAAACAGATTTATTCAAACATGTGCACTTCAAATGGGCGGAAGTGTATTTGGCAGTGTTGGGACGTTTGATGATGATGATGATGATGATATTTGGTGTTTTGTGGCGCAAGGGCCAAGTGTGGCCAAAGAGTGCCAAGACAATGAATGGCATGTTTGCCATGATCAGTGAGTTCCGATGACAGGATGCAATGTGGCTGTAAAGGGGCCTGAGAACAAATCGCGGTATAGAAGCGTAAAAACATATATCGAATAGAATTATGGCAATGACGTGTGGAATGATCTATGGGTAGTGAACGGATGAGAAATGGTCATGGTGCTTAGAGTATTAAGAATATAAAAGTAGCACGACGCCTCCAGGAAGCCTTTGTAGACAAAGACCAGGAGGCACGTGCTTTCTTAAAAAAAAAAACGCAGCAGCGGCCTCTCCAGAGAGGCCGTGCTACAAGTCACCTGCATATATAACACGAAAGTTAGGTATATCCTTTAAAAACGCGATAACGGATTGGTATTTAAAAAGAGGTTCATTGCCCAAAAACATACATGGATGTAATGGTAGGTTCTGCCGTAATGATAATGAAAAATGTATTTTCCTCTGAGGCCCCAGTTCAGGGCATTGCAGGAGGACGTGAAGTACACTGAGTGGCTCGCCACATTCATCACAGACAGGCGGATCGCCACCGGACAATAAGTATGCGTGTGTACTGTATGTGTGTCCTATTCTGAGTCTGCAAAGTGTAACTTGTGTGCGGCGTGTCTTCGATTCTGGTGGCCAATGAGCGAGATGAGGCTTGATAGTGTGTAATTTGTTGCTCGTTTCTCTGTCCCACAGACGTTGCCAGTAGGCCCTGACCTTTTTCTTGAGAAAGGGTTTTAGGTCCATTACAGGGACAGCTATGGGTGAAGTGGCAGCGTCTGTTTGAACGGATGTGGCTAGCTTGTCGGCCAACTCATTCCCTTCGATCTCGCGGTGCCCTGGCACCCAGCAGAGCACAATTTGCTGCTTCGATATATACGCGGTGCAAATGGTGGAATAAAGAGCTACAATTACGGGGTTTCTGTGCCTTAGAGTTTTTAAACATTTCAATACGCTCAAAGAGTCAGTATAAATGACTGCCTTGGGTATGTCTGTTTGATGTGTTTAACCGCCGCCAGGATGGCGTAGGCCTCCGCTGTAAAGATGGTTGTATTTGGGTGTAGAGCTCCCGCAGCCGAAAAGGATGGACCGACCGCCGCGTAAGACACGCCAGCGAGCGACTTTGAAGCGTCAGTAAAATATTCTGGACAAGAGTACTTGTGCTGCAATTCGAGGAAGTGCATACGGATATGTACGACCGGCGCATGCTTTGTGACCTCAATGAAGGACAGATCACAGTCAATCAGCTGCCACTGCCATGGCGGCAGCTGTAGAGGAGGGGGCATGACATTGTGCTCGTGGAGCGACACATTCATTTCTTCGGCAAGACTTCTTACTCGCAGTGCGTAAGGCCTTCTCACGGAGGGGCGGTTCTGAAAGGTTTGGGCACTGGACAGATCATTTATGGTTGTGTAGGTAGGGTGCGTATTGTTTGAGTTCACTTTTAGGAAATATGCAAAGGATAAGTACGTTCTCTGCAGATGGAGCGACCATTCATTTGATTCAGCGTAGAGGCTTTCTACGGGGCTTGTTCTGAACGCACCTGTAGAAAGGCGGATACCCAGATGGTGGACAGGGTCCATCATGTTCAAGGCGCTCAGCGTCGCAGAGTGATATATAATGGAACCGTAGTCTATACGGGATCGGATGAGGCTCTTATAGAGATTCAATAGACATCTTGTGTCACTACCCCACGCAGTGCGAGACAACACTTTAAGGATGTTCATTGTTTTCATGCACTTGTTTCTTAGGTACTTTAGATGTGGGATAAATGTTAGCTTCGCGTCTAGAATTACGCCCAAGAATTTGTGTTCTGTTTTTACAGGTAGACCCTCACCCTGCATCTCGATGTTGGGATCAGGGTGCAGACCTCTTTTTCTGGAAAAGAGGACGCATGTGGACTTTTGTGGGTTAAGCCTAAACCCATTCTCGTCTGCCCACTTAGACAGCTTGTTCAGACCAAGTTGAACTTGTCGCTCACAGATTGCAAGGTTACATGAGGTGAACCCTATCTGTACATCGTCGACATATACTGAATAAAATATGTTGCGTGGGATGTACAGACGCAGAGAGTTCATTTTTATGATAAAAAGGGTGCAACTGAGCACACCACCCTGTGGTACTCCAGTTTCCTGCACATATCGTACTGATAAGGCATTACCCACACGGACACGGAATCTGCGGTTAGACAGGTAACTTTCAGTGATATTCAGCATATTTCCACGTATTCCAAAGTGTGCGAGGTCTCTCAGTATTCCGAACCGCCACGTGGTGTCGTATGCTTTTTCCATATCGAGGAAAACAGACAGGAAGAATTGCTTGTTGACAAAAGCCTCACGAATCTGAGCCTCTATGCGTATCAGATGGTCAGTGGTGGATCGGCCATCACGAAACCCACATTGGTATGGGTCAAGCAGCTTATTTGATTCTAGGAAATGTATCAGACGGCGGTTTATCATCTTTTCGAAGACTTTGCAGATGCAGCTTGTTAGAGCTATGGGCCGATAGCTGGATACGGACGATGGGTCCTTGCCCTGCTTTAGGATAGGGATCACTATGGCCTCTTTCCAGGCAGAGGGGATCTCGCCGGAGGTCCATATAGAGTTATAGAGACAAAGAAGGGTTTTCTTCGTTTCACTGGACAGGTTTTTCAACATTTCGTATAGTATGCGGTCAGAACCTGGGGTAGATTGTTTGCAACAGGTGAGTGATGCATGCAGCTCTGCAAGAGAGAAAGGCAAGTTATATTGCTCGTTACCGGTGCTCTTTCGGTCTAGTTTTTGTTTTTCTATTGCTGTTTTGTATTTTATAAATGCTGGAGAATAGTGTGATGAACTGGACACATGTTCAAAATGTGCACCCAGATGGTTCGCTTGGTCCTCCAGGCTGTCTCCCTGCGTGTGTACCAGGGGAGGCGGATTTGTTTGTCGCCCTCTTACTCTATTGACCCTGTTCCAAACCTTGGCCTCATCCGTGTACGAATTGATGCTTGATAAGAATTTTTGCCAGCTGTCTCTTCTGGCTTGTCTGCGCGTTCTCCTACCTTGGGATTTTGTTTTCTTGAAATTGACGAGGTTTTCAGTGGTAGGAAAATCGCGAAGCTGCCTCCATGCTTTGTTCTGCTCCCTACGTGCGTTCCGGCATTGTTCATTCCACCACGGGACACGGCGTTTGCTAGAAAGTCCACTTGTTTGTGGAATACATTTAACAGCTGCATCAATTATGAAATTAGTGAAATATTCGACGGCACCGTCAATTCCGAGTGATGAAATGTCTGCCCACGAGAGCGTACTGGTAAGTGTTTGGAATTTCTCCCAGTCCGCTGCATCGACCTTCCACCGGGGAGCGTGTGGTGGAGATTCGTATTGTTTTGGTGTTCTCAGCAGTATGGGGAAATGGTCGCTCGCATAAGGGTTTTTTATAACTTCCCGTTCAAGTTCAGGAAATATAGATGGAGAAGCTATGCTGAGAGCTATAGAAGAAAAAGTTTTGTTTGCAAGACAATAATATGTAGGTTCTTTTTTGTTAAGCAGACAAGCACCGAATGAGAACAGAAAATCTTGAATTAGACGGCCTCGCGCATCGATGCGAGCGTCGCCCCACAGATTCTTGTGTGCATTGAGATCGCCCAGAACAAGATAGGGCTCTGGCAATTCGTCTATCAAGGACTGAAATTCGTGTTTGTGTAAGCGGTAATGTGGGGGTATGTAAAGCGAGCAAATTGTGACGAGTTTGTTTAGGAGAACAAGTCGGACTGCCACTGCTTCAAGTGGCGTTTGCAGCTTCAAACGTTGACACGCTATGCTTTTGTTAATTATAACGGCAACACCGCCTGAGGATGCACGAGCATCATCGCGGTCTTTACGAAACGTAACATACTGTCGGAGAAAGTTCGCATGTTCCGATTTTAAATGAGTTTCCTGTACACACAGCACTTTTGGATTATGTTCGTGGAGAAGTTCTTGTACATCATCGAGGTTCCTAAGAAGGCCTCTGATGTTCCATTGTATGATTTGTGTATCCATACTGAATGTAAATGGGTGCTGTGTGTACTAAAAAAGGAAGTGTTGCCTTAGATTACAGAGCCCTTTCCAGGCCCTGTAACGCGGGATTTGTCCTTTCTGAAGCGGTCGAGCGAACCTCGCCGCTCCTTAGGCGCTTGGTGCGCCGTCAGGATGGGTGTGGTGTCCATTGCCTCTTGTGAGGCGCCGGACACGCGCTCTTGCGAGCGAGAAGTTTCACGAGAAAGTCTCGCCGCGAAGGACGAGACATTTGCGCCCATCATCCCGGAGGTCGATGGGGTTGCCTTTGGGCCTGAGCTGCGCCGGCTGTTGCCAGCGCCAGCAGGGGCCCGTGAGGGTGAGGCAGCCTTGACTGCACCCACCGTGGGAGCTGCTGGCGGGCCTGCAGGTTCGTTACGCGTAGCGCAGGCTGCTACCGAGGGCTGTTGTGGTGCCGGCAACCCTAGGGTAACCGGCCCTGTTTGCTGGTTGGGTGGAGTAGACTTCGCTACTTCCACCCTAGGGGCAGGAGCCACAAGCGACAGCTCGCTGCGCGCGGGCTGGGCAGGTGGCAATAGCCGCTGCGACGCTGCCCCTTGACGCGCCGCATCAGCGTAAGTGGTCGTGTGGAATGGTGAGCACCTTTTGCGTGCTTCCTTAAACGATATGTTTTCACGGACTTTGAGAGTGATAATTTCTTTTTCTTCCTTCCAGTTCGGACAAGACCGGGAGTAAGCTGGATGCTCACCATCACAGTTTACACAGTGAGGTGTCGCTTCACAGTTGTCTGAGGCATGACCTTGGGTTCCACATTTCGCACATGTCAATCTGCCACGGCAGCTCTGCGAGCCGTGGCCAAATCTTTGACATTGGAAGCATCTTCTGGGATTAGGAATGTATGGCCTGACAGCTATCTTCGTATATCCGGTTTCTATGGTTTGTGGCAGATCGCAAGTGTCAAAGGTTAGGATGAGGTGTTTTGTGGGAATTTCTTTATTGTCTCTTCTGATAACGATGCGCTGTACGTTTGTTACGTTTTGTTCTTTCCAGCCTTCCAATAGTTCGGTTTCGGACAAGTCGATGAGATCTGCATCAGACACTACTCCACGTGCTGTGTTCATAGACCGATGCGGTGAAACGGTAACAGGTATGTCACCAAATGCCACAAGCTTGTTTATTTTACTGTGCTGTTCTTTATCACGGATCTCAAGGAGGAGGTCCCCGCTCGCCATTTTGGTAACCTTATAACCAGGGCCAAGGGCTTCAGTCAGGCCTTTTGCGACTAGAAAAGGTGATACGGTTCTATGTGGTTTTTCTGTTTTTTCGCTGTGAACAACTTGGAAACGGGGAAAGATTTCTCTCGGTTTGAATAGGCTCATTAGTTCTTCGGTGCGTCCCCTCTTGTGAGGGTGACGATCAAGTAAACGGGGAAATGCAGGCGTTCCCATATTATTTTCGTTTATTTCGGCGGCAATGGCGGCCACCCACCACGGAGCCCAACTAGGGGACGCTGCAGCACTTAACGTGTAAGGCTGCAGACGCCAGCCGTGCATTGCTGCTATAACCCAATATAAAATACCCAAGAGAGGGCACATACACAGGGTTAACCCAAGCCACCTATGAAAATGTAGAAGTAACAGAAGAGAGGAGATGATAGGATAGTAAAAGAAAGGAGACAGGAAAGCAAAAGTTTGGAGAGGGGGATAGGAAAAGGCGACCACCGATTTCCCCCGGGTGGGTCAGTCCGGGGGGGCCGTCTACGTGAAGCCGAGGCCAAAGGGGTGTGTTGCCTCTGCCGAGGGGCCTTAAAGGTCCAAACACTCAGCGTCGGCTCAACCCCCAGGATCCCCTTTTCCCCGGACACGGCTAAGCCGCGCACGGTTAGACGCGGGAGGGTCCAACCCTCGTGTGCTCGGGTACGCGGTGTCGCAACACACCAAACGCCTGCTGACGCAGACGCCCCTGCGGGGGTGTTGGGACGTTTGGCTGTACAATTCGGATAATGTCATTGTATATGAGTAAAGTGACAGAGTTGTACCTAACAGTCCTCAAGTAAGAACATGTTAGTTTCTTAATAAATCGTAGTCTCCCTTCCATTTTTATTTATGTTTTTGTTGTGTGTTAATTTAAATGCATCAGGCAGACATAAAGTTGCGTTTTTTTTAATCAGTATTCCCCACTTTCAAGTATTCTTTTTCATGCCTGTTTCACTATATGCGACGATCGAGTACAGTGGCCGTTGAACATGAATATGAGCAGTGTACTTGTAGAATTAAGCCAATTGATCGTCATTAGTACAGCAGGTTTATGCGGCAATTGCACGGCTATGTTCAACTATTGGCCCCTTTGTGCCTTCATACATAATAACATTTCCAGTTTTTGTTGTTTTTTTTGTCCTAGATACCGGTCGCGCACGCCTTCGTATGAAATAATATTTGCATTTATGTAATGATTTATTGTGCCTATATTTACGATGTTGGAGGCCTAAAACGTTGTTTTGCCTGCCTATTTTTGGCGCGTAAAACGCGTTTCTTTAATGCCTAAAGATACGGCCTCTAGTTATTAGCCTCCGTGCAGCACTATGTCAAGACTTGTCACAAGTGTCAAAGGCGCAAGACTCCATCTGTAAAACCAGCAGGCCTGCTCCTGCGAATAGAGCCAACAAAAGCCCCATTCCAACAAGTCGGTATGGTCCTCCTTGGACCCTTCCCAACATCATCTTTAGGCAAAAAGTGGATAGTTGTGGCCACGGACTATCTGACCCGTTACGCAGAGACTGATTCCTTGTACAGTGCAAGGGCTGTCGAAGTTGCAAAATTCTTTGTCAACAATATCGTGCTCAGGCATGGCGCTCCCACAGTTGTTATTACCATCGTGGAACAGCCTTTACTGCGGACCTAATGAAATGCTTGTTTCAAATGACACATACTGATCACAGGAGAACTACGGCGTACCACTCTCAGACAAACGGTTTAACTGAACTCCTCAACAGAACACTGGCTGACATGCTTTCGATGTATGTCGATGTTGAACATAGGCTGTGGGACGAAATTTTGCCGTACATCACCTTCGCATATAAGACGGCCGTTCAAAAAACAACACGAGTTTCCATGTTTGAACTAGTATTCAGCCGAGCAGTAACCACAACTTTGGATGCTATGTTGCCGTTAGATGATAAAAACAATAACTCATCTGACTTAGATGATTTCTTGCAAAGAGCCGAGGAGGCACGACAGATGGCAAGGTACCGAATACGCCCCAACAACGCATAGACTCTTGCCGGTACAACCAGCGACGTAGTGAAGTGCATTATCAGCCCCGTGACAAGGTGTGGGTATGGACCCCAGTGCGACGCCGTGGGCTGTCTGAAAAGCTTCTCTGCCTATATTTCGGCCCTTACGAAATACTTCGTCGTATAAGCGACGTCACTTACGAAGTGAAATGTGCTGGGGTGCTATAACATAAAATGATTCCTAACTGTTTTGGTTACAATTTCTGCGATGAGCCTCCACGATTGGTCAAAACATTTTCGGCCAACTCCCAACTTCGCCTGTCTGTCACGCGACATCACGAAAACCGCGATAGTTGATATAACGCCATCTGATATAACGTGTACACACTGATTATGCATGATTAAACCGCACAAAAGAAAAATGATCATTCCTGATCCGACGCCTTTTGACCACTAAACCTCTGCTATTGCTCCAATGTTTCCTGGCTACGCCTACTTCGCCTGTCTGTCACGCGACCCAAAAAACCGCGAAAACTCACCACGTCAAAGTGACTTGGACGCAAAAAATGCATTATTATGCGGAACAAAACTGAAAAATTTCCTGAATAGCTATCGACTGCCCCGTTCCGCAAGGGATAAAAGATGGCAACCCGCCGATCGATCAGGCCCTCGCTACTCGCACGTGCCGGTGAGCATATAATTATTTGCGCATGATAAAACTTTTGGCGTGGCGGTGAAACGTTATCGAGCCATTCGGCATGCATACGACATCGCTCTGCCAACTCTTCCTTGCTGAGGATCCGTTTCAGCGGCATTCTTGTCATTCCGTTGCACGCCGCCGCGATTTTCGACCAGCCACGGCAAGCTAAGTAAGGCGAAGCGGACCAATCAGAGAAGCCGGCACAACCCTCTTCATGCGATTATCTATTTTCACGGTGCTGGCTCGGCCCCATCGAAACCCTCTTCACTAGAGCGTGCTCCTCGCCTCCTGTCAGCCAATTAGATAAGAAAAACCGCTGAGTGTAGGCGATGTTATTGGTTTTGAAAGCTAACAAAGGTGACCTTCTATAAACGAGGAGAGTGTTTGATTGGGTTGTTCAGGCAACGCTGTGGGTCACCGCCCGATGCTTGCGTCGGTGGTTACGTAAATTTGACGTCAGGAGCTTGGAATCAGAACAGTTTGGGGCGCCTCTGGACATGAGAGTTGAAGACGGCGCAAGCTCACGGAAGTTGTACATATCGTCCGCATGAAACCCTACTACCAGAGATGGTGAAAAAAAAGTCAGAGCTTACAGGAACCACAACTTTCTCTCATGCATCGGGCCAATGTGTTGAGGGGGATAATGCGGCGACAACTTGGACACATTCAAGTTGCGCGCCCTTCGTATTGGACACTGTGCACAACAGCAACAACAGGCAGCGATCTTCGTGGCACGAGCACCCGGTTGGACCCGGCTCGCATGCGCCATACGAACGAGGCAGGACTCGAGAGGAAAGAAGAAGACGGTTGGATGCCAGTTTTAGAACGCGACTGCCGGGCATTCTTCACGACCGCCGTGACCTTTAGTCGTGGGCACAGGTTCGCCCTTAATAAATATCGTTGTTTCCTTAACCTGTGTTCCTCAACGTTATTACAATATATGCAAGATGGACGGACCCTGCCCATTTTGTTTGTTGTAAATGTTCTCTGTAACAACTTCTACGAACGATTCCATATATGCTGAAAGAGAAATTTTGCTTCATAAATTTCTTGCAGCAAAATTTATTTATACACCCCTTTGAACTATCTGCTCAATGTATATTGCACCTTGCCCAATTCCTATCCTCAGGGCTCTGCCTAATCCACAGTTATTCACATAGCTTCACGAAAGGTGGCGCTTTGGCACTTGCTTGCAAATAAACTGTTTGAAATACGCAACCCAGCATCACCCATTTAGGTAGACAAAAATGCATGTTTGTGCTTATTTATTTGTAAATAAACTATTGTATAAATGTTTTTCAGTACTTTTCATTATTACCCAGGCGGCACGTCAGCTCGGACCAACGTTGGATACGTATTGGCACTTCCTGGCCGAGTGATGGCCTAAGGATAACAGCGTGGTTCCAATATGGGCTGGGCCATTCTAATTCCTGGCCGAATGATGGCCTAAGATTAACAGTGTGGCGCGAATATAGGCTGTACCATTCTGATAGAGATCCAACGCTGGCCCGCATTACACATTCAGTAAACAATATTAGCTCGTCCATTCAACAAGGCGGGAATTATTGGACCAACTTTCATGTGGACTTGCCAACATGGGTTACTAAGTTGGCTTTCTCTGGGCTACATTGGTCCGTAATAAGCCAGTTTGCGCCTCATCAATTTTTAATACTTTCTGGTACGACTTGCTAAGGTTAAATAGCATGTTTGAAAGACTAATGCACTGATCACAGGCACACTGCGCTGGAACCAGAAATACGTTTGCAAGCTGTGACCCCTTCAACAGAGCGGATACCACGTTGGTTAATTAATTAGAATTCGCTTGACGATACTATACTTTCGTTCAGATTTAATAACAGCTTCGCTTATATGCTTATCTGTCACGGGGAACGGGCTGATCGACTTGCTGTGACAGACCGCGGGTTGTTCACAGCAGGGCACGGGTATATACTGGCGCCTGCCGCTTAAGTGTGCTCCACACATGATAATTAAGCAATAGTTTGTGAATGACCTTATGGTAAAAATAATTACAAGGAACGTATGCTTGCATTACGGTCAGAGGATTACGTAGTACAGTAATCGGTAGTGTCTGCATGTAAGGGCGGTTGCCGAGTGCTTGAAGCGTGTACATAAGCACTCAAAATTTGTTTCGCGTCGCTTTGGGCAGAAGCAAACAAAGCAGTGAGACCTTTCAATGTTCGCTAGAATGATATATGCTTCGAAGTTGTCGCACGACAGCCGATGACCTGACGTGCAGGAATAGCAAAGTCCTTTTCTTGGCGCCGTCGGCAGAAAAGGCACTCGACTCGATCATTGGTGTCGACGGCATGTCGATGTGATGTCTTTCTTATCTAATAGAACCTTAAAGAGACGTTTAAGCGTGACTGATTCTGTAAACCCAAGTAAACCGATGAAAAAAGAAATATATATATATATATATATATATATATATATATATATAGATATATATATATATATTACAACGTAAAATACACCTACTAGCTAATTAGTGTTTGTGGTCGAGTGCGTGGGGTGCGGTTACCTTATCACCATTCTCGATAAGACGCGTGTTCGAATCCTAACTCTTTTTTTTCTTTTTTTTAAGTTGCTTATTAATGCACGTTTAACGTTTGTAGTTCCATGCGTTTTCACCCCAATTAATCTGCGGTGATTAGGAGGAATGCCGCTGAAGTGCTAGCATTTCTCGGGGACTTCAATTATGGGGTTTTACGTGCCAAAACCACGATCTGATTATGAGGCACGCCGATTATGAGGGACTCCGGTAATTTGGACCACCTGGGGTTCTTTAACGTGCACGGGTGTTTTAGCATTTTGCCCCCATCAAAATGGGCCGCCGTGGCAGGGATTCGATCCCGCGATCAGGGACTTCCGAGACATGCTCACAAAAGTGTGGATGGATGGGTGGATAAGGCTGCACCCTTTAAATCGGGCGGCGGCACACGCAACCTAGCCGTGACTAATAAGTTATTTTGTTCTCAGCGGAGGGTGAGCTTGCAGTATAGGCCGCCCCCTGTCTTTGATAATTTTCGTCTCCCTCCCCGTGAAGCTGCCTTGGACCCACCCTTGAGTTGAAGGGATGTACTCACTCTACTATAACTTTATTAATTTGTTTTAGTTTATCTTGTCATATAGCAATTTAGCACTTACGTTATACACAACTCAGGATGGTTAAGGAACTGAGGTTTTTGATCTTGTGCATCCACACAAGTGAGAGACAATTATTTTTCTAAAGGCGGCTATTTACCATATTTATTGCAAATTTGCTTACATATTCGTGGTCATGGTTCTCTCCGTGCATTCAACAAAAGTTAACTAGTCAAAGTAACAGGCGACTATAAAGCAGCATTGGTGAAGTGAGGGTACGTGAGGCTAAAGTGCCTGGATTAAAACATGTTAGAAGCTTAATTCTATGGCAACAAAACATATAACACGAAACATACACATACTCATGTGTCATCACAGACTTTTGAATATCATTAAAAATGCCACAGTCATCCATTACACTGTGCACAATAATAACAGCTCATACAAGTGACCAAATGCTTTGTATAAAAAGATTTCATTCATGGGTTTGATATCCCTAAGCAACAAGTGCGTATGTAGCTGTTATAATGGTGTGGTGGAAGAAACTGGATTCATTTCGCCCTCCTGGAAGTCCAACATGAAGCCAAAGTGCATTATACACAAGCATTATTTTGCATTTTGCCCACGTTCATTGCATTGAGGCCACTGCTGGTAGGATCGAGTAGTATTTTCAGTGTTATCCATACCGAAAATCAATGTAAACTTCTATGGCAATTATATCAGAAGGCCTTTTTCCTAAATGTTGCACCATCTAACACATATGACGTAGTCACAACTCTGAACCCTCAAAGCGCTTGTCCATTGTCTACTCTTTCTTTCGTGCCATGTCTGCTTTTTTTTTTTGGGGGGGGGCGGGGGGGGCAAAGGTTTTTAAAATCATGTTTCATATGCACCAACTAGGTTTCTAAATGCCCTTTTATGTGAGCTACAGTTTCTTAAAAAGCTTGTTGTTTCTTTGTGTGGCATTCAACTTTAGCACTGCAAGCAGCTTAAAATCTGCAAAACTAATGACAACTGGAAAGTTTGTGTGGTAACATGATGAAACGGCACACACATTTCTAATAAACTTTAGTTTATAGTCACTGCATTATCTGTTTCTTCTTTAGTGTTCGTCTTCAGTACTGTTTCATCATGTTAATTACCACACCAAACCATCAGCTGTTCCTACTTATGTATAAATTCTAAACTGTTTACAGTGTAGAAGTTATGTGTGAGAATCCTGCTACCAGTTGCTTGAAGGAAGTGCAGTAGGTGTTTGCAATTAACATACACTTTGTGGTAGTGATAAAACATTTTGAAATTAACTTTGCTGTGGATACGGTGAGCTAGATGGCAGATTGTGCAATGCTGCATGTGCGAGCGAGTGTTAGTGTGAGTCAGTGTTTTATTACTATACAAAGACGATGTTAGCCTTGCAAAAGGTGTCGGCATGGTTGTGCCTGCTTGTCTGATATGTTGTTTCTGTGCAACAGTCTCCAAAGCTCACAGCATTATCTGTTTCTTCTTTTGTGTTCATCTTCAGTGCTGTTTCATCATGTTAATTACCACACCAAACCATCAGCTGTTCTTACTTATGCATACATTCTAAACTGTTTACAGTGTAGCAGTTATGTGTGAGAATCCTGCTACTAGTTGCTTGAAGGACGTGCAGTAGGTGCTTGCAATTAACATACACTTTGTGGTAGTGATTGTAACTAGACCTAAGAAGTGTAAGCCCAAGTGGCCATTGCATTCACTCTAACCAAATCATCATTATCTCCCATGCCAATGCACACTGGAAAATTCTCATGGTTCTGGTGTCTGTTTTCGTAACCATGAGACTGCAGCATTTTGGAACCAGTAAAGTAGAAATGCATAAGCCAGGCTAGTTGACGACACTTCATGGCAATGCACGCTACTAGCAGCACTTATAAACACAAGATATGTAATTGGAAGATATAGGGACAGGTGAAGTAAGTTGCAGACTCACAACTGTTTATTTTTGTACACCATTTCCTTTTCTGGCTAAACCTTGAAGATGCGATTTTTATTCATATAGATGTCCAGTCTCTCTGTTTTGGCACATGCATTACTTATTTCTTCAGCAGAGCGACCGATGGCATGCTTATACATTAATCACTTCAATGCATTTTATTTGCATCACCAAGCTTTGATACGTCGGTACACATCACACAATGTGAGGTTTGCGAGAAAAAAGGATGTTCCATATCTGCCGTCAAGGCCCTGAGGTGCGCTGGCTAACACTCCCAGCTTTAGTTCCAGTAGATAAAACCTTAGTACCCCAGAAAGCGGATGGGAAAACGGTGCTGCGGTAGCTGAAATGCTAAGAGCATTGCACGCGTTATGTGAAGACGTGGCTTCGTGCCTCACCTGCGGCCAGTAGTTTTTTCATCCACTTTCATTTCCATTAATTTATCACTTCCTGCTTCAATTAATACGTACATGTAATTTACCCTATGCTGTCCTTAGTGTACTTGTTTGTTACGATATAAACATCCTATTTTCAATTATTTAATATAGGTAGCACGTGAGGTTTATATTGTTTAACGAATGAGTATTTCCAGCTGGCCTTAGGCCCTTCTTTTTATGTTCGAGTTATTCATGATGCGATGAGGCTTTCAGCAGGTAAAACACTAATGATAAAAATCTTATTCTGACAAATAAACTTTCCAGAAAGTGATTTTCCATGAAAGCTCAAACTGGCAGGGAGCATATGCATGGGGTATGAAAGAAAATGGAGACAGCTACCATAGCACCACAGGCACATGCCATATCCCGTACTGAATGTGGTGGTGCAGTGCAAGTTCCAAGTCGTAATTCTGTCATGCAATAAAAAAATTAGTTTAAAAATCTTGCCCTGCTGTAAATAACTAATGCTCCATTAAGAAAAAATGCAGTGTTGCAACGCATATCTGCAGCCACTTGAAGAGCTAGAGGCAAAATTTGTAATATGGGCCCACTAATACAGGAGAAACACGAAGTTGCATTGATGTAACATTGCAGGAGCATAAAATAAAGCCAACGAACAACCACATAGGGGTCAGTTATCAACAGTGCAGCCACATGTTCGTTTAGGGAATCATCCATCACAGCAATGCGCAACTTCACCCCGCAGAAAATTACAGACATGTACCACACCAGATTTGATGAAATGCGCAGCAGTTATCCTTCCATTTCATTGAATGAAAAAGACGTTCTTAAGTGCATAAATGGTTGTGCTTTTTATTTTGAAGCTAGTAGTGTGTTGTCGTTTTTATGTTTGTTGTATATCTCACTATACACAGCATCTATAAAAACCTCAATTGCGAGTCAGTGCTTCTCCTTGCTTCTTTATGAGTCTTCTTTGTTTGCATGCTCGTTTCTATAATAAACAATGCTATCATGTCTCCAATACAGCCCCTCTACATAGGCAAAGGAAATGATGCCAAACTTCAAGCAGTCAATTACGCATACGCACAATTTTTGTTCTTTTATTGCTTCCACGTGCCCCCACAAGGAAGCTTGTCTTTTGTAATTCTACTAACATAGTATATCATATATTATGTAACTAGACCTGAGAAGTCCAAGCCAAAGTGGCTAGTACATTCACTCTAACCAAATAGTCATTATCTACCATCCCAATGCACACAGGGCAGTTCTCATGGTTCTGGTATCTGTTTTCATAACCATTAACTCACCTCAGAAAAGGCTCAACTGTAACAGCAATTTTACACTTTACATTATAGGTGCGCTAAAGGGGACTACCAAGTTAGGCTGTATTAGTAAATTCTGCACTGCAATAGCAAAAGGGCCACTGTTCACATAAGAGGCAGCTTGGCAAGTCCGAGAAGAAACAAATTGGAAGATAAGTGGTAGTGCTGCGGTGAAGTTCTAGCACCAGGCTCACTGTGATGTCTTGAATTTTGACAAGACCTACTCGGGTCTACTTGTTTATCTGGTCAAGAATGACATCATTGTAAAGAAGCGAAAGAATAACCTTAGGAACTTTTAAGTACTTCCCCTGAATATGAATATGAATATCTTGAATATGAGGGAACACACTGAAATCTTTCATACTACCACATTGATGCACCAGTACGACATTAAAAAAGAAAAAAAAAACATTTGGCCTTTATATTCTGCAGTAAAAGTCAACGTAAGTCAGTCTAAGATGACTTAGTATTGCTCTTTAGTGTCCCTATGCTATGGTGCGAGGCAGTGGTTATGCTGATGCTTCATTCATAAGGGACATCATGTCGAAGATGACATGTGCATGACTACTATAAGGACGTGCCATGCAGTAATCGTGCCATGTCTCATCTTCCACGGCACAGCTTGAGATAATGTAAAATTGAGTGTGGATTAATGTGGTGCTTCCATTGTGCTAGCCGCACACTAAACGGCTGCTCCAGTGACGATGTGCATGCTGCATGTATAGATGCAGATGTATATACTGTGTTCATGCTATCTTTCCACATGTGTGGAAGCAGCCAGGGCTGCTGCCGTTAAGATGAGAGGCTTAGATAGGCAAGGTGCTGAATTATGACCAACCTGCTCTATTGTGCAGTCACTGTCAGGCTTAGCCCAAATATGTTGCAATCTAGGCAGAACTACATCACTGCGCCTCACTGCAGCTCATTTTTCAAGCATTAGGCCTTGAAAGAGTGCTGCATTCACTCAAATGAATAGAGCTGTCAGCAAGGAATTTGTTGCCTGGAAGCTGATGGGCATCTCAGTAGTGCCACTGATGTGGTGGCACAGTGACCGTGCAAAAAAAAATGAGATGGGCAGCAATATGCACGCCAAGGTGATCACAACAGAGAAGAATAAATAACGAAATAATGTCATATTTGTGCATTTTTGCACAAGAAAGAAGAGAAGGGGCCCAATGTGATCGACTGTTTTCAGCACACAGCAAGCTTGATGGCTTCTGTAGCCATATCACAAACCAATTGAAGGGCGGCTACATGACAAATATGCCACAAAGTTCACACGCCACAGAAATAATTTGCAGAGCCCTTTTACATTTGGCAGGGTTCACATCCATTGATCAGCACATCAATGATAGAATGCATGAGCGTTGCTCTTTGCTGCCCATGAGCACACAGGTGGCCATTTATTCTTTCATTGTTGTTAATGCAGCTATACCACCAGCTTTAATGATGTACATGAGATAGGAAAGGCATGCACAACTCTTGAAAGTGAGCTTCTGGAAATGTACTAATTAAGAAAACAGCTCCTGACATGCGAGCATGACATCTGTTTGGCTCACTGATAAAGAATGCAGACATTTAGAATAACATTTGAACCTTGTTTAGGCGAGTGCAGACATTTAGAATAATGTATGAACCTTGTTAAGGTGAGATGTGGCTGCAGGGATCACGCACATGCAAAACATTAAGTTGTGATATATCCTTTGAATAACCTTAGAAAGCCCCAAACCCATTTTACAAATAATAATAATAATAATAATAATAATAATAATAATAAAGATTAAAAAACAACTGCAACTTTGTCGCCTGGAAAGTACATTTGTATCCTCCCCCCGCCTGAAAAAAAAAGTCTTTATAACTTTGTAATTGTTTATAACTTGACTATCTGAGCTACCTACAATTTAAACTTAGGTTCAGTGTGTCGAAGACACTAGTGTGAATTTCACGAACTTTCCCACACTTATATCAGCCTTTTGAGCTACCGAACTCTTGTGTGCCAAAAATGCCATGTTGGGAATTGTGAAGATAAACTAAAATCTCCAAGTCTAACTCTTGTTCTGTCACTTCTTTTGTTTCTATCCTCCTGAATTTTATGCTGGTTCGTTTCTAAAACAAAGCAGCTCTATTTAAAACATGCCAATTACAGAAATTAATCCCCGTCAGTTTTGAGAACATATTAAGCTAGCACAAACAGGGCACTTATCACTGGAACGCAGAACCTGTCTACAGCATAGCTTAACAGGCACTCACTGCTTGTGGAATGAAGTGCAACAATGACTTTACATTTGTCATTTTGGTCTGTTAGTCATGATCACAGAAAATGTGGAACCCTCTGGTTTCTTGTCATGTTGCCAAGTTTTTTTTGTTTTGTTTTGTTTCCCTTCATCCATAGTGGCATTATTTGTGATTACTAAATAGATGGTTTGTTTACTCTCTTGCTCTTTCCTTCTGTGTATTCTCGAAAAGAACTGTTCTGTATAATTTTTCTTTCAGAAGCACTTACCAAGATATTCAATGATATTTTATTCAAACACACACAAACGTAACCACATGCTAATTTTCTAGAGGGTGTACGAAGGCAGAGATGGGAGTTACCACGTCCCTGCCAGTCATATAGTTTGGGTGGTCCTGAAGAGGGCCGTTTAGTCTTCCGTGCTGCAACTTGTTCCAGATGAAGTGCACTTCAACACGTAGAAAGTGGAGATATCAAAGGCACAACTGAAGTTTCAGAAAGCTAGGTGCAGGCTCAGGTGGTATCCGTGATGCAGGAGAACTGGATGGCTCAGACGCTCTGCTGCGCCACTCGGTAACTAAGTCATGGAGGTTGTGATGCGCCCCAGTGTGAGCAGTGACTTCTGAAGAGGCATGGCAGTGTGAGCCTGATGCGGGGAAAAGACAGCAGAAGCGTGAATGACAGCTGGTGTAGCACCTTGTAGAATTGACATGCAATGTGTCCTGGTTGTACAGCTATCAGCATGCTTGCCGTAAGTGTTTGAACGGCATGCTATGTGGCAGTTGGACGGCTGACTAAGGCAGTTTGGGTCACTACAAGCCCAACGGCCACTGACAGCTTCAGTGAAAGTGCAAAAGAGGAATAGCAACATGTCCTTGCTTGTAGTTTAGCCTCAGGCACCGAGCTGTGTTCCGAAGGTCATCAAGATGCCAGACCTTTCTTTCGTTACTCAACGTATTGCAGCGCCAGATATTCAACTGAGACGACTTCAGTGGAAGTTTGAAAAAGTCCCTGGCATTTGGCAAAATCCCACCCTTGAAGTGGTCTGCCATTATCTCCAGAACCACCACAGGAGTACTGTCAATCAGGACGCAGTCTCCAGGCTTCACATGTTGCAGTTTCTGCTTGACTTGGTTCCTGGATGAGTGCCTCAGTTCAGAAATTCTCCTACTTAGCTGCGAAAGTGGCTTGTTGGAAGATCGCAGCAACTTTTTAATTCGTCCAAGGTAGCTTTCGAAAGGGAATGCACTAAACTTATCTAAAGGGCCATGGTCTAGGCACTGGTCAGCAAGATGAATTAGTGAGTGTACATTGTAACACGAGCTGTTTTTTCCCGTATAGCTCACTAAGTTCCTGAACAAAATACCTTAGCAATCTTTGGCAAAACATTGTACTCACGGTAGTGCTGAGGCGATGCTAAAATTCTGACCGCCACATGAAACATTACAAAATGCTTGTACTGAGAAGCAGGCAGAAGAGGCTTTAGGACAACAGGCCCCACATAAGGAGGAATGTCCGAAACTCTGTTGCCTTCCACCGATCAAGCTCTTCTGTACCCCTTGGTTTCCGCTGGAAACATGTTGGAAAGGCCTTGGATGCCTCTCGCAGGCTTTCATTCAGTTGATTGCGATACAGTCTGCTCAGTCTGTTACTGTGGCCTTGGCATACCCAATTCCCTTAAAAGTCGCCGTATGACTCCCAGGCAAACGAGAGGCATGTATTCAGATGGGAAGAATGCATCATGTCGACGTCAAGGGAAAGGAATGGTGAAACACCAGAATGGTGGTGCTTGTTCTCTTGAGATCGAAATGATGCATTCGTCCGTGCAGCTGCATGAAGTCTGGGAAATGTCACCCTGTTCTCAAGGTGCTGCCCTTTTTGGTTGCATCGCTCGCACGCATAATAGCCAGTGTGGCCAACAATACATTTGACATAGCTCCTTGCAGGAGCATCGCAAACCATGGCTCCAATGCTCACCCGAACATGAACATCTCCTATGCTTATCCCCTCAGAGATTAGGTCGGAGACCTCTTGCAAAAATGGCTCTAGATAATCCTGCAAACATGGCGGCTTCCCTGCACCACAGTACACACTGACAACAAATGGCGGTGATGCCTCCACATTTGTTATGCGGCACAAAATGGGCCAAAAGGCGAGCTGGCTACTTTTGTAAAGAGGGACTCCGTCAATGTTGCCCTGTAGCTTCAGTTCACTTGGAACTACTTGCCCCGGCTGCAACACTTGACGAATTCCTTCTGCAAGACCAAAGTGCACGAATGACCCATTTTGCTCCACCTGTGCTTTGCGCTCAGTTTTCAAAACTGTCCTAGCATCTTTTGGAAGGTCGGAGATGCCTCTTCGCCGGCGGAAATCGAGGACATCGTTAATGCACGCATGCGTCATATTATGTTTGGAAGCAATTACAGCAAACTCTTCACTTGCCGACTGTTGTTCAGAAAGTACATGAGTGAGCGTTGGACTACAAGTGAAGGCTATTCCCTCATCTGGCCCAGTGCAGCTGTCTGAAGCGACAAAGTCATCTGACTCATCACTCGATTCGCTTCCTTGGGGACCTCCTTTGTCACTTGAGCTGCTATCAGAGTCGCTTTGCTCACATGAGGACGTACCCGCACTCTCCGATTGGAATTCGTCGACACAAGGAGCTTCTTGTCTGCAGACGTCGTCGACAAAGGCTTCGCTACTCGACCGCTCGTTCAACCGTTTGAACGGAGGCTCACCACCGTCATCCGTGGAAAGTGAACTTCGCGATTGTCTGCTGGTTCCCGGCTTCAGAGGCGAAAGTCGCTCGTACGCGAGAACTGTCTGCAGAGGTGAAGCTTGCACCTTCGTTGTTGGACGAGGAAGGCCCAGCATTACGCGGCGCGAGTCCTAGCTCATTCATTATCTTGTTGTATTCTTTCTTACGGCTCGACATTTCCCTCC
>NC_051160.1:147520153-147587525 GCF_013339745.2 Dermacentor silvarum
TTAGAGCAACGTGAGAAAAAACTCCCGATACGGCTTTCTGTTGCTCAATACGTGCTACATAAATGTGTTTTTCCGACTGTGAAAGAAGCCCACGAATACACGCAGAATTGCCGCACGACTGGCCGGTCGAGGCACTATGCGTGTATTCGCGGGCTTCTTTCATTCTCGGAAAAACAGTTTTATGTAGCACGTATTGAGCAACAGAATTCTTTATCGCGAGTTCTTCATGTTGCTCTACAACTTTCTCATTGACACTTTGATAATTCGGAGAGTACTTCTCGAGTTAGATAATTTATAAAACAAATAATTAAATCTCAGTAACGAAAAAATACTGGCGGCTACTCCACTGTACTGGAAACAATACGCACTAGGTTTGGCTCGCGTAACGTCGTCCATCTGCTGCGTGATAGCTGGGACACCCTGTATAGATGCCCAGAAGAGACATACTCGTACTTGCCACGTTGTACTATTCAAATCTAACATCTGCAAGATAAACTCACCACCTAAAATCAATTCGTATCGATTCATGTTCACAAATTCAAAAAACGTACCTAAACATGCAAAACAAATCTCGAAATTCTCCACAGGGGGCGGGGGGGGGGGGTAGCAAACGGAGAAAATTGGAGCTCGAGTCGAGCCTTCACTGTTAGTACTCTATATCTGGGAATTACAAAAGTCTAAAACAGTTCAGCGTTCAAGGCATTTGACACTAGCGTAGATGCACCACCTACGCATTTTCCAGACGATTCATGTAACACAAATTGTACACAGGAAGAGCGTAAACGTCGCGCTCTAAAGCAAACCACATCTCAGAGAACATAACTACATTATAATCCCTTGAACCACACAAAAAAAAGAAACATTGAAGTTCCTCGCGCTTGTTACGGGCTGATTGAAGATTGAAGTGTAATCAGTGTAACCAATGTTGACCATCTTTCGAAAGCAAACTGCTCAACTTCGATAAGCTTGCCGGTTCTGTAAGAAGGTGTTTTATAGATGAAGAATAAGGCAAAATACACACCGTTAATTTACGTGCTGTCTTTATTGCGCGGCGAATCATTGTCCGTCAAACTCCAGATGGCTATCGCTCGGTTACGCTCAATACTACATGCAAAAGCTCTTCGGTTTGCCTGGCATCTGAAGCGAAAACCGTTGTTCACTGTCCAGCCGCTGACATGGCGCCGCACATAATGACGTTTTTTGGCCATCTTTTCAACAATTTAGACATTAAATTAAGGAGCCCACCTGTCTTCGTGCTTGCGTAGCCATGTCGCCAGTAGACTCCCTTACAAAACGTACGACATTCCCAGGTGTTTCACCAATGCTAGATGGGAGCCTATGTATGGTGTCAACGCAGTTGAGTGTCAGTAGTGAAATACTAAGAGAACTGGTCATGTCGTTGAACTTATCAAGCAGGTTTTCATTTTCATTCGATTGAATTCCCTGAAACTCCAAGTTCAGCTTTCTGGTGCGCAACTCAAGATGAGTTGTTTTTAGATCCTCAAGAGTTTAGTACTCACGGCTTTCCTGGAGCTGAGTGACTCGCTTTTTGAAATTTCGGATTCCATTTTCCAGTGTCATTTGTCGGGGTTAAGAATTTACTCATACTTTTCTAACATAAAATCATTTAGCACTTGAACCTCTTCCATCTGCGACAGTAAATCAGGAAGTGCGCCAAGCCTGCGACATTGGTCTCTCCTATTCGCAGCTTTCTGACTTCGTTGTGCGGCGCGGTGCATCGGCATTACCGGCGGCCTTTCTCGCCTTTTGATTTAAATGTGGGCTCTGAGCAGCTAGAGCGTTTGCCTAAATGGCAGACGTTTTTGCATTCCGAGCCTTCGATAGCACGTCCACCATCTCGAAGAGGCTTATCGCAATTTCCACACGTCTCTGTTATAGCTCTAATTCCATAATACAGGCTCACAAACAATGCAAAAACAGGCAGTGAAATTTGGAAATGGCAAACGACAGCACGTAACACGGCAGCAGCGGCGGCAGAGAAAATATTTTATAATCAAAGGCAAAAACGGTGGCTTTACTAAGCTGGAATAGCGTAAATCAGAAGATCAGGCTGGCGTCCGTCAACCACCGCCCCTATACCAAACGTGTGATCCACCGTGTATGCCCTCCCTGGAATCCTACTTGTCGTTTAAACCCTGCAGCTTCACGAGTTTTCATAGGTGAACGCTGGCCATACTGTAATTTATTTCACCCTGAGCGGTACTTTCAAAAAAGGAAAGTGCTTTCAGGAAACATAAAGCGCACAAAATAAGCGTGGCATTATGACTTCAATAATACGACAAAAACGCGTGTCCTATGTAATGAAACATTATTAGAGGGAAAAGAGCAATGACAATTTTGTCATCTAGTATTCTGCTGCGAACTTTCGTTTCCATTTTTTCTCCCCTGTAGCATGTTCTCCCCCCAGCATTCTTTCATAAACATATTTATCATATATTAGGAACAAAATGGCACAAATCATGAAAGTGGGATTATTATGTAGAACGAAGAACGAAAGACATGCTTTAAATATAGCAGGAAAGTGTAGAGGAAGCTGACGGATGCAAAGTAAAGATTCTATCATCAATATTGAGTTCACTATGCCTTAATCGGGACCACCTGTCTGTTTGGACTATCTAGGCTGTAAGAAGGTCTTTGGTTTCAACTTCCATGTTACGGTTACACGTTTTATGTGTCGTCTAAGAAGTCGTTCGTATTAACAATTACTGATCAATATACAGAAACCTTGGTAACAGAAACATTGGAGACGTACTATTCTCCTTTCACTCCAGACTTGAACATTTTTTGTGTCATAAAAAAGCATTGGTCTTCATTTATTCCTCGTAGCGTTGAACTCGAAAAATAAACGCTTGCTCGAGAAACTATTCGAAAGATTACTTCTAGTCTATTTTCAACAAAAGTTGTGGGAATGTTACTCACAACTACTCTCCGGAAAAGAAATTCAATTGTCATCTTCAAATCTCCAAAATAAGTTCACACTTCGGCTGCAAAAAGGAAACTGAAACTTAGTTTTAAGGGAAGGAGCGGGACTCCTCCTGCCTTACAATTTTTCGGTAAGTACATATATCTCCGATGTATTCAGCAGCACGCCGGTGGTATTCGTGTTTACATGTTTTTGTCGTTTGCATTCAACAGTAAACCCATCCGTTGTTCGCGTCGTCCATACATCTGGATTCTCCTCCCAAAACTGAAAAAAAAAATTCCAGAAATGACTATTCGCGTTGTCAAATTACCCTTTTTTGAGTAAGAGCCTGTCTGGCAAAATTGTTGGACATCCAAATTGTACATGCACCTAATGGCTCTTTTATTTTAATTTTACAACATTTAATCTAACACTCGTTATAAGAAAATTTGCTTAAAGTTTCAAAATATTTCCTCAATTATCAAGAGGGTGCAAAATTAATGAAGTTTTAAGTCTGTATCATATGCATACGTACCAAGAATAAAATGGTGACAATTTGTAGGGCTCGCAAGCTTTAGAAATTATGTTATTATATAAAAGAAATTATTTTTTTACATAATTGAATTGTGAGCTGATGTTGCGATATCGTCAATCAGTTAATGTTACTTGCTTTTCGAAAAATGCGGTGATGTTCAAGGCTCACATTGAGGAAATAGAACTATGACACAAAGTTTCAATTTATTGCAAGCTATTTGAAGGACATTACCCATTTGCCAAAATAGTATACTCGTAATTACAGCGCGGAAAGATATTTAGGCAAAAAATTCAATAACCTTGCCATACATGACGGCTACTGTATTAAAGAAAACGAAATATCTGTAGGGAAGTACATCTTACCAATTATATATAGTGTGCAGGAGTGATCATATATTTTTTTAAAGGGGGCATTTGTCTTTACCTAGCCCTGCTTAGCAATGACAGCTCCCTTTAAATCATTATAGTGCATCCTTTTCGCGTTAAATTATCGCGAACTTAGCAACAGTTACCTAACGCATCACAATAATAATAAAAATGTTTAATAACACATTGCAGAATAACAATTAGGCTGGTAATGAATTATTGCTTGTAACGGAGTATTGCTATAACAGCTGGTATTAACTGATCCCCACACAAACTCTACACAGGATATGTTGGCCAAGTTTGCTACACTTTGCGCAGATTATAGCTGAGGGTGGTTTTTGCTGGCTTCGCCGACAAGAAAACCGCTCAAGGAAATCTTCCACTTTCTTTGGCATCCCTGGAAAATACTCGTAGCCTTGCTACGGCCTCGTGCGGGCAGTGCTCTGGACTCATCTACTCCTGGGACAAAGCTATCGCATGAGTTTTTTTGCATCCTGCGGTGGTATATGCAGGTAAACCATTAAGCACGAGAGAAAGAGCTGTCTGCTTCTAAAAAGAGTGCAAGCTTCTACCTGCGCCACGGGACACGGAAACATCGTCGTAGCAATGGCGACTAATGTGCCGGCGTTTTTGCAGGTAGTGGACCATAAATAATTTTGCATGAATTGCCTGTCTTTTTGTATTTCCATATCCGCGCACTTTGTATATGCGTATGATTCAATCTTTCTTGGTAGTAAGGCTATTGAATTGTATGGGGAGGTAGAGGCACAAGCGCCACCATTTAGTGGAGTAATGCTTATTGGACTATTTATAACTCGGAGCGAACTCTTATTTTAAATGTTATAATATAAACACCCGAAAAAATGTCCACCCGACGGGATGTCACAGTTGTAGTGAAGACGACGAACGCTGGGGAATCATCATCACCAGCGCTAGGCACGGCGTTCGCTGCTCGTGCTGGCACTCTTGCTGCTACTCGACTGGTGCGTTAGGCGCTCTCACTCCACAGCCATAAATAAACCTCTTCGCAATTGGTGGGAGGTGATGGGTATGTTGAAAACATCCACCCTGGAACTTCGATCCCGCACGCTACAGTTTACGAGGCCCGACTAGGCATCCGCGCAGGTGCCTCGTCCTCGATCGGTCGTTTGCGCCCGTGTGCTCCGCCAAAGGGGAACGGCTCTTTTCAGAGGCGCGCACGACAACGACGTGGAGGATTGGCTCTCGTCGTACGAGAGGATAAGCGTGCACAACATATGGGACGATGCCGCAAAACTGAACAACGTGACTTTTTATCTCGCGGGTGTGGCTAGCCTCTTGTACAAGAACCATGAGAGAGATTTCCAGATGGGGTCAGCGTTTAAGACCTCTTTCGTAGACATGTTTGGCTGCCCTGCTGTTCTCAAGCTGCCTTTGCGGGAACGAGCTCAGCAGCCGCGTGAATCATTCACGAGCTACGAGTACATTCAAAACATTCTAGGCTTGTGCAAAATAGTCGACGCGACCATGTCAGAGTCGGACAGAATCAAGAATATTATGAAGGCATTAGAGGACAATGTTTTCATTATGATGTTTTTGAAGAATCCGCGCTCTTTGAAAGAAATAATTACTTAGTGACAAAGTTACGAGGAGCTGCAAATGCAGTGGTCATTGATCTGCCGACCTTCTTCGCGCGACCCACATCTCGCTCGATAGGCCGCCGTTTCCGATCAGTCAACCGTGCGCGCAGAGATAAAGACGTCTGTGCGTGAGAAAGTTTCCCGTCAGCTCACCTTAATACCATTCGCTTAGCCACAGCATATGCAGCAGTCCGCTCCAGATTTTGCACCCCCACTCCGCCACGCGATTGAGCAAGAAGTAGCTTACATATTGCATCTGCATCACCAACAGATCCCTTCAGTAGCGCCCATTACTTATGCGGAAGTCGTCACCAGCCCTTGAACATTCCCTGCAGCTGTAGCCCGGCCCCTGTGCAACGTTGTACCCAGGCTCCGACTGCAAGCCCCCGTCGCGATGTTTCACCAGACGCGTCGCCCACTGCGTCCTGCGACCTGGACTGGACCTGCTGTCGCAAACTCGTGGCGTACGTCCGACGATCGGCCAATATGCTTTGCCTGTGGCTACGCCGGTCACGTCGGCCGCCATTGCCGACGCACTCAGTCGACTAGTGCCGCCTCACGCGTGACGCCCCGTGATACAGGCGTGCCAAGGCCATTTGGCAACTCTTACGACTCATCTTCGCCCCGTCAACTGTTCGACCAATGGCCGTTACTACCCAGGCGGCACGTTAGCTCCGGCCAACGTTCGATACGTATTGGCAGCTCAGGGCCGAATGATGGCCTGAGGTTAACAGCATGGTTCAAATATGGGCCGTGCCATTGTGGTTGCTGGCTCAATCATGGCCTAATGTTAACAGCGTGGATCGAATATCGGTTGGACCATTCTGAGAGACACAACGCTGGCCTTCTTTGCACATGCCGTTAACAATATTAGCCCTGCCGTGCAACAAGGCCGGAATAGTTGGACCGACATTCCTGTGGATTTTACAACATGGGTTACTAAGTAGGCTTTCTTGGAACCACATAGGGCTTGCAGCAAGCAAATTATTTGTTCGCGATTTTTTTAAATTGACGTTCAGGGAACTCAATACAAACTTGTAATCTTGGGTTTTAGGTGCCTAAACTACAATATGATTATGAGGCACGTTGTAGTGGAGGATTTATCCTAACCACCTGTGTCTTTTTTTTACCCCTGCATTGTACACGGGCGTTTTTGCACTCCGCCTTCACCGAACTGCGCCTCCGTAAAAAAAAAAAGCCAATACGCGACGTAGCAAGGAGGGGAAATCATATAGCGGGCAAACTACCTGCTGCTTTATGGATCACGCAATGGAACATGCGCTTTCGAAAAGAAACAACGGTGTGATGGAATAGTTGTTCAGGACGTATGTCTCTGTGCAGTCAGGCGGTAATGAATGTCAGAGACGTGCGAACAGATTTAAACCAAAATTTATCTAACACGATAGGATTGAAACAAGACGAACACTAAACCAACATTACAGAGCAAAGGTTCCTAAAACAAACACGTTTACACTAAGTCTTACGCGCAGCGTTTAAAGAAAGAGCAAGTAGGTTTCACAACCTCAGTCCTGATGGTGTCGTCGCTCGGCGGTAGATCGTCTGAGTTGTCGCGACGATTCCGTTGGAGGCGAGCTAAGGTAGGATGACGGCAGCGGTCATCAGATGAGGCAGGCGACGGCCCACGGCTGCATTACCGTGGCCAGAGCACTCGAACGGGTGTCGTGCGGGTGGCTTCCACCACCACAACTTCACGTGCCACCTCGAGTAAGAGGCGGCCTCAAAGCAAAGACCTCGCCCAGTACACAGCCTGAAGTTGCTCCCACAGGCGGCGGCGAGCAGGAAATAGACAGGCCTGCTCAAAACGGCGTCACACAAGGCGCCACTCCGCATCTGCACCTACAGGCTGGCACGTTGTCCTCAGGGCCGCCTCAGGCGCCGCGGCATGAACTCCCGGAACAGCGCACTGGTCCTGCGTCTTCGAAGTCAAGAGCCACTCCTGCCCGTTCGGCACCTGCCTCTCTTCTTCTTCCGTTTCTTTTTCTGAACGCTGCCAAGCACGCAAGCTGCCCCTTCTTTCTTCATTCACAAGCCTCAAGAGTTCTCAAGCAGTCCACGCACATAAACAATACTCATAAGGTCCATGCACTACAAACAGTATTGCGCATTTGCCTGCTCAATGTACATTTTGTATGAGCGCTTTGCGGCTTTCGAGGATCAAGATTCTGGGCAGAATCAAGAATTCCACTGCCAGAGAGCTGATGGAACCGTTTTATATTGCCTCGAGATGGAGCGCATGTGTTAGGGAAACTTCTATTTCTTTGTTTAGCAGCGAGGAAAGGTTCATCCGGGACTTGTTGCGGTGACGTAATAATCATGCTCATAATTCAAAGGGTTCGTTTGTTGCTTCATTACGCATGTGTGGTAAACTCCTTATATGGACACCTCTGACGGAAACGAAATTTAAAGTCCGCGCTTGTCCCTTTCCATAACCTCTCGTCCTTGCCTGTCTTTGGTGCATGATGTTAGTTTCGCTTTTTTCAGCCTAATTTTCCATCCTTCAACCTTGCCACCCCCCCTCCCTCACGCACACACATAAACCTGGCCAGCGCTATGAATGAAGCACTCAGGCAGCTACATGTTGCTAAGTAGAATCGGCTGCGCGTGCAGGCACGGTGGAATATGGGGGGAGGGGTCACTATTGTCAATCTTGTCTCTCTCCATCGCTGCCGCCCGAAGATCGCGGTGTGTCTAGGTCCTGCTTAGGAGAGGGTGGCGTTTACGCCGCTTTCTTCATTCACCCTTTCCTCGTAGCCTTTCCTTCTATGCATAGCTAGCACACCGAGAGGTGGCGTGACTGCTTGCAGTCTTGTGCGCTCTTGTCAGCGCACTACTATCGTGAAAAGTGCTCGCTTGTGGTCGTCATTCCTACTGCAAAGCCTACGTCCTAAAATAAGCAGCAAAGGTAGCACGGAACTTTGTGAGTGCTAGGACTAATTATAGCCAAAGGCAACAAATGAAAAAGTTGGCGCTGGCGGCAACAGTCTTCGATTTGGGATGAATTCAGAAACACAGGAACGTGGATCTTACGACGGTGAATGCCTTTGTTTTGAGCATGTAAATTTTCTAATGCACTAGATGAAGTGAACTCAATGGGCCGTTTCCTAACGGCGCATTTAGTTGTGTGTTTAAAAGCAAGATTGTTTGAATGAACTAAATTTCAGTATACTGCATGTTGCCTTACAAAATGGAGGTCGCTTAAGCTTCGCCTTTAAGAGTAGAACGCGATACCGTTATAGGGACCCGTTCGCATCGCATCGTACGCGTACGGCAAGTAGGCTGCATTCACTGCAGCACTGAACGTGGGAAAGCCAGCCCACAAAGACCAAGCTTACACCGATCCCCTAAAGTCGGCTTCGCTTTTAAACTGAAATGCATTGATCGAAAAACGTTTTTCAGTAGCAATAGAAGTGGCCTTATATTAAAATGTGAAGATTTAGAAGCGAAAGTGTATCAGAGAGCTACACATTCGTTCGGATCGTGTTAGGCTCCTCCTTTCAGGTGCAGAAATGTTAGGACACGGATCTTTTTTTACATTCCGCAATGTAAACATTTAGCCAAGCGTTGAATGCACCACCTTTTTTTTCTTTGCGGAAACATGTTCCGCTGAAAAAAAACATCAATAGTGCAAATGAATGAATATATTAGCTTATGCATTATAGTTACAGCTATAGAAAAATTAACCAAACTTTCATGTCAGGAAAAAGCTTTATTCCAGACTCTCTATTCAGAACTTTTCCAGATAGCAACTTAGCATTAATTTTAATTCCAATGTACTTTAGTGTCATGCCGTTTTGCCCATTACAATTATGAATCGCTGCAACTAATTCAAACCATGTTTTTAATGTTTAGTCCCATTGTTAAATGCTTGCCTGCTCCTTTGCAGAAACATGTACTTAGACCCGTTACATGCCACTGGTCTCAAAATTGTGTGTACATTTTCTCTGCACACAGTAAAATTGAAATACATGAAATCCAGAGCCCTTCCACTATTGTGAAGATGGAAGCCAGCGAAGCTGTGACTATGGTGGGTCTGCTGTAGTGAATATTGCTATAGTGAATTTATATATTATCTTTATTGATTACCTTAATTGTTGCGGGGGAAAAGACGTAAGCAATATATTTACAGGATATTTACAATAACTGTAGCGGCTGACAAGATTGTAGTTGTTGGTGCCGCCTAGCTCGCGAAATTAAGCGCATCGTCTTCTTTGGAGTAATCGTACACGTCTTCTTCATCAGCCAGTCACAATATTGAGGGTCTTCGGCATGTTCGTCAAAGAGAAAGGACACCGGTGTCTTGTTTTCGCCCGGCGCGATGGCCAAATAGTGCGTTTGCTGCGTCAAGTCCGCCCGCGACGCCGACGTTTTGACACCGTTTTGACACCTGTGAGAGTAGCATTCCGGGCAAGTTGGTAATCCATTACTCAAGTATTACTTGAGTAATGGATGTAACGTAACGGAGTAATGGAATACAAGTATTACTTGTGTCCATTACTCAATAATACTTGAGTAATTTGACACCTGTATTAAGGCACAACTGCGGGGAAACCGCCACGCACATGGAGCCGAAATGCTGATGATGCTAGTTTTCTTTTTTTTTTTCTTTCTTTTTTGTTTATTACACGCGGACACGATCTTGGGGGATCGTGTCCGCGATAGCTATGCTGTAAAACACATGCATGCAGGAACAAGTTTATTTGAACTTTGCAGAACTTTCCAAGAGAAGTTTACTTTATTCTCTTGGAGTTGCCTGTCAGATCTCGGTATTGCGCGAGCCCACTTTTGAAACACGTCTTTGCACGCCGGTATAACGCCGGTGGTGGGACCAAATACTTTTTCGGCGGACGACCGGTAATAAGAATTTCATTCAAGAACGAAGCAACAGCGTTCAGTTTTCTTCTTCGTTTTAGAGTGCATCTTTACTACAGCTCACAAATGTATGACCCACGTAAATAAAAATCACGTAACCGATTAAAAAAAAAACGACGCAGCAGCAACCCCGTGATGCTGCCGCGTTATCCTACAGGGAATCTGCGACGGCGCTGGCGGCACGGCCCCGATGATGATGATGATGATGATCTATTGGCATCCCCTTTGAAACGGGGCGGCGACAAATAGTCACCTAGCCTGCTTGATTTAATCAGGTATTCTATACATGTTCTTTATCTTGCATTTTTGTATACCTATCATTATTTTTCGTTTTCAAAAATTTACCTTGTACCGCTGCCTATGATTTTAAGAGATCAGGTCGCATCCATCTTTTCCCTACTTTTTTTCCACCAGTACTCTAATCGTCTCTTGCTGATCTCTACGGCTGATCTGTTTATGTTTCCTTCCACTTTAAACCCAAGCGCTTCTGGGAGTTGCACGTTACCTACGGTTCTCGCTGGGTGGATCCCGTCGCATTCCATTAGGATGTGCTGAGTGGTCTCTGGATCTTTACTGCAGCATACACATGTCTCATCTAATTCCGAATATTTGTTCCGATATGTTTTCGTCCTTAGGCAACCGGCTCGAGCCTCAAATAGCAAGGCACTGCCCTTTGTGTTATCGTACAGATTTTCCCTTCTAATTTCTTTCTTCTCATTCTTGTAAATCTCCATTGTCCTTTTCGTTTCCATTCTTTGCATCCAATTCACGGTCTCTATTTCTCTCACTTTCTTTCTGATGACCCCTGGTTGTCTATTTACAGTTTCGATTATCCTGTACTTGGTTGCCAACTTCCTTGACCTCTTCCTCCATTCTGTGTCCACGCTTTTCATGTAGAGATACTTGTGCACTTTAGCCGCCCATTTATTTTCATCCATGTTCCTGAGCCTTTCTTCAAAACTAATTTTGCTTTGTGCTTCTCTGACTTCAAAAGAGGCCCAACCCATGTCTCCATGCACTGCCTCATTTGTCGTATTACCGTGTGCTCCCAAAGCCAACCGGCCTACTGATCTTTGGTTAACTTCCAAACCCGCCAATATATCCGATTTTAAGCATATAATGGCATTTGCGAATGTTAGCGCTGGCACCATTACTCCTTTCCAGATTCCACGCACCACCTCATACTTATTGTGGCCCCACAGTGCTCTGTGTTTCATTAATGCTGCATTCCGCTTCCCCTTTATTTTCAGATTATCTTGGTGGTTGCTTGAGTAATTCTTTCCTTCGTTTATGTGTACGCCGAGGTACTTATATTGCTTCACTATGGGTATTACTTGCTGTTGAATTGACACCACGAAGTTACTCGTGTGCTCATTAAAGATCATAATCCCTGATTCTCTGTGCTAAACTTAAGGCCTAGATTTGTCGCTGCGTTCCCACAGATATTCGCAAGTATCTAATGCGGCTGCAGCGAGCCACTGGAGGGTTCAGCGTGCCGTGCGCACCGCGCTGGCCCAGGGAGGGGAGAAATCCGAGGAGAATCCGCCTTTTTCACGGCGCTACGGCGCATGCGCCCTGCCCTGGCGGATTAGTCGCGAAACGTTTTGGAAGGGTCGTGCGCGCGGCCCCGTCTCGGGGAAACGTCCCCCGAAAAAAAAAATGAGCTCGCACGGGCGCTACTGCAAGTGCAAACTCGTACTGTGTACCTCGTTGAAACTTCATTGGTAGCTTGACGTCGGTGCGGTACCAAAAATGTGCGTAGCGTAAGACTGCAACTCCACTTTTAACAGATAGCGGCGAGGGCTTCATCTAGACTGCACAGGGAACCACGTAGTTGCCGCCTTGCATTGATGGCTGTAATAGCAAATTTATCGATAAACCCCTGCGTTACACTTGGATGACACTTAAAAACACGTTGCTGACGAAGACTTCTTGCAGCGTCGGTCCTCGCTTGCTGGTAGTGGCAGCGTGTGCCCGCCTTCACGTACTCGTTCAAGGTGCGGTCACACTGGGTCGATACGAGACCGACAAGACGCGCACGCCTACGATTGGCCGACCACTCAGCACTGTGTCGCTGAGACTATTTTATCATACCAGGCCTACAAGACGTAACCGACGAGCGCGAGTTGTCGTACTGCGACGGACGATAAAATCAGCGTGCCGACCATCATTCGACCGAACCCCGCGCGATCGGCCGTCGAACCGATAACGCGATACCCGCAACGGCTTCGTTAGTATATATAAATAATCGCACTCAAAGTGAGTCAAGACATGCCTACGAAGTTGAAATGCTCAATATTCGACCCTCTCAATCCGTGCACATAAGTTTGAGCCAATGTCGATGCTGTTCAGCGAAGGTTAGGCCTGGCGCCGTCGAGTTCGCGCACCCGCTACCGGCGGACCGGTACTGAAAAGTAAGCAAGTTAGGACGAAGGAAACTGCTTTTATAGTCCAATTCTAGCCTTAGCGATTTGAAATAAACTACCCTTCGCTTCGATCGCCGAGTACACAATAAGCTACAAGCGGGGACACAGCGCTGTGCCTGTGCCAACATCTGTATGTCACCGTTCCCGTAGGCTGCCGGTCGTATTCGCAATGTAGATGGGTGGGTTTTTACGTGTTGGCATGCTGACACATTTCTTAATTCCTGAGATGTACTCTTTATCTCTGCGTCAAACCCAAAACAAGAGACGGTACATTCGGCACAGCAGCATAAACAGCCGCTTCGCTCAGTTATATACCAACGGTGTCAGCGATGGCATCCGCGTTTTTGCAGGAGAACAACACGGCCTTTAAATGACCGCTTATGCGAGCACAGTTTGCTCTAATGATGCTTTATGACACGCGCAAACTAACTATCGCGAAGTTAAAGAAAAGCGAGAATCAGTAATAAATTAACAGCCCAATATTTGTAACTGGATCACAGCCGCCATTGTTTAAGTGGCTCAGCCGCTCATACTGACTCGTCTCACGATGGAACAACGCGGCTCATATGAGCAGATATGTGTGTTTTATTCTACGCTTTGACATTCTTTCATATCAGCGCCTTTTCATATATGCACCTTTCCCCCATTTTTTGACGCTAACAACGATCTGTGGCTGTAGATGCCGATGTAAACAAGTGCATCGCTTTGCTAAATCCGACGCGGAAGGCTGCGCACTCGCAAGCATCTTATTTATGTGAAATGTCTAAAGAATGTGTAAAAAGAATGACAAAAAAAAGCGAGGTGCAAGTGCAGGAGTTAGCGCCAACAAACTCCAAAGCAGCCGCTACGGCAGAGGGAACTCAGCGTGCCTTTATCGGCCGCACTGTAAACAAAACAGCACACTCAGACCTGCTCACCCTACATGTATATAGTTGGTGAGTGCTACATGGCTTCCAGGAACGACATGCTGCCCCCCAGAAGCCATTAATAATTATTCGCGATTCACGAAACGCACAACCGATGCGCACTTAAAACGGGCGCAGGTTCACAAATCAACCGGCGAAAGCCCCAGCACCCTAACAAAACGTTTCCAGCGGCGCGCGCCAGAGGGCAGCACAGGAAAATGAAAAAGGCGGATTGAGGAGCAAAGCCAGTGCGCGGAGGAGAGTGTCGCTACTTTCAAGATCAAGGAGCTTTAGAGCGGCCTGTAGGGGTCTGCCACCTGGTGGCGAAGAGCTAAAAAGAGACAAAAACAGCTAATATTGCAGTAACTAAATGTATTCTACTTCGCTGGTGGTGTACATTTTTGTCAGCATCACGTTTAACGCCTCTGCCGAAATTTCTGCAATGGTGGCCCAGCGGAACTTAACGCAACGTCAAATTCACGTTTACAAAATGACCCAATCCTGTCACTCTCGTCACGGCATATTCCTTCAGCCAATCTGCAAGCTCACATGGTTGATTCCTTGGACCGCTACCACATTTTCCCGACATTGTAGATACACTGCACGGAATTCTCCGCGCTACCGTCCATATCTTTAAAGCGATAAAGTCGTAATGTAGCTGCCAATGACATGAAAAAAATATGAGGGCCCATTCACACCTGCGACTAGGCGAGGTCACGCGACCGATTGCGACTGGCGACTAGAAAGCTACACAAGACGAAAAATGTTCACACTGACAAATGCGACCGACGAGTCGCTAAACCGAAATGTCTCGCGATATGCCGTTCACGTCTGCTTGAAATGTCATCGCCGCGTAAAATAAGCGTCAGCGTATACGGACGTCCAGTTCCTTCGCATCTGATTGGTTCAGCTGTTCCGCGACTGCGGTCGCGCGACTGGAAAATCAAGTGGTGAGCGACTGGCCTGAAACGGTCACCTTTCGAGAAAAGTGACCACTTGCGACTTGGTCGCTTTGCGACTAACATGGTCGCGCGACCTCGCCTAGGCGCAAGTGTTAATGGGCCCTTAGTCGAGAAAACTTGCAGCTCTACGTACCGTTCCGTCATTTCGATGAAAACGCAAAATTTCATTTTGCAAAACATCTGTTTCCTGGCACAAATTTTAAAACACGTGACCTCTCGAGACCCAATCAGAGAGTCAACATGGCGGATAATGGCGGCCATGCAGCCCCCATGCGTGTCGAGAATAGGGCTACCAGAAACAAAATCCGCATATCTGTACAGCAGTTCCAGTTCCAGAACGGGCTCGGTGTTTCCGGGGGCCGCAAGGTGTCAGCCAGCAACTCTTGATAGTAGGATATGATTGAATAGAAGAACATGACAATTGAATTTTCCTTCCCGATTATACAATTCTGCGGTCAACATTAACTCAACCCCGAGCTCTCCTTTTCTTTTTTCTTGCCTTGTGTGTTCGGGCTTCATTCCACAAGTGAGAGCGAATGATACGTTTATGCCACGTCACGTCGAACCGCGACACACCTGCATCACCGCTGCTCGCTCTGTGCACCCGATCGCGACAGGGAGCGCGAGTGAGTCTCGAAAAAAGCATGCCAACAATGTCCTTTACTGATCAGTCTTCTGGAGGGGGGGGGGGGGGGGGGGCTGAAATAGTGGCGCTATCACGCAGTTATTTATGTATTTCGCGGGCTTTGTTTAAAGGCGATTGCAAGAAGCTCCATCAATGTTACTTATTTGCACACACTTCAGTGGGCCATTTTTATATGTTATCAACAACTTTCGTATTGACATTTTCTTGGTGTAGCCATACCATATTGACTCGCGTTGAACGCACTCGCATAATGAACGCAACCCCAACTTTAGTCGTCAAAATGTGGAGTTTTTTGGTCCCGCGTAATAAACGCACCCTGAACCTGCTGCCCTGAAGTAGGAGACACAGTACGAGTCGGCATCCTATATGGCGTCCGGCGGGTACGATTGTATCGGACGTCGTATCGGACGCCGTATCGGGCGCGGTATCAGACGTAGTATCGGACGCCAAATCGGACGCCGAATCGTACCGTGTGTCGCCTACGTTTATTGCGATACCAATGATATGGAAATTGTGAACTGATTTGCCGATGATTTGCCGCAACTGATTTTGCCGATGCTTTTCGCAGCTCTTAAGGCAATCCTATCTGCTCTGCCAGAAGCAAACAACCTACCAGAAGTGAAAGCCTTGTTGCCTCTAGAAGCACTATTGTGTCAACAATCCGGACCAAGCCTGCGGCAAACAGTACATGAATAACCGCTACAAAATGTCTCCATATTTCAGTGGAATGCCAACAGTCTTCGAAGGAAGTGTGCTTACTTTCGAAAACTACTTGTGCAATACAACTTTCCAATACTTTTCATTCAAGAGGCAGGAATTAGTGACGATTTGCGCCTCTGGAATTATGTGATATACAAGTCGTCTCGTCAGGGTGCTGTTAGCAGACTGCTCCTCTGCGTCAGAAAGGACTTGCCATCTTATCAAATTCACTCAAGTGATTCAGACTTTCCGGAATTCGTCGCATGTAAAGTATCCTTTGGTAAGCTGTGCATAACACTGATTAATCTTATCTACAACCTTCAGGCCGTATCTCAGTAGATACGCTAGTGGATATCTTCAAAATAGCTCACTCTAATATTTTTATATGTGGAGACTTCAATGCACACAACATTATATGGGGCAGTAATCGCTGTGATGCACGTGGTAAGGCTATTGAGTGCGCCATAGGCAAATGCAACTTGACTATTTTAAACGATGGATCGCCAACATTTCTTCGTGGATATAATTATTCAAGCTGCATAGATGTTACCCTGTGTTCCCAAGATCTAGTGAATGGAGTGGGATGGACAACAGACGTGGAAACGCGCGGAAGTGACCATTTTCCTATACTTGTAAATCACCCTAGCATGCACAATGATATCAGGCGTTACAGCAGACTAACCAACTGGAAAGCTTTTCGGTACCGCCTAACGGATCAAATTAGTCAACATACAACTGTTGAAAATTTTACTCAATTTTTGCAGGATAATGTTAACATATGCACAAAGAAGGTCCTAATTCCAAGAGAATATGGTGCAGTGGACGGAGAGTATGAACACAAAAGAGCCATCAGACGCCGATCCGAAAGAGCCTACCGACGGAGCGGAAGCTTAGAAGCATACAAAAACACTCAGAAAATTCACAATGTAATGCGCAGACGCATGGAAAATTTAGGCAAACGGCGCTGGCGCAATTTATTTATTTATTATTTATTTATTTATTTATTATTACCCTCAGGGCCAGAGGCATTAAAGAGGGGAGTGGGTTACAGCAAATGAACATAAAAACAATAATGAAAAATCAGTTAGAACGTTCAAGTACAAAGGCTTCTGATTATACAGTTTTAGCTAGGGTTAAATCGTCGTAAGAAATTGGTAGCAAAGTACGATAGTAAAATGGTAAATACGAAATGCACTTAGGTTACAAACATATAGTAGGAAAAATGCTTCGATTATACAATGTTAGCTAAAGCCGCTCGAAACCTTTGGTTATCGTGAATGGATACGATTTCAGCGGGAAGGTGGTTCCTTCTTCTTTCTTCTTCTTTCTGGGGTTTTACGTGCCAAAACCAGTTCTGATTATGAGGCACGCCGTAGTGGAGGGCTCCGGAATAATTTCGACCACCTGGGGTTCTTTAACGTGCACTACAACGCAAGCACACGGGCGTTTTTGCATTTCGCCTCCATCGAAATGCGGCCGCCGGGGCCGGGATTCGATCCCGCGACCTCGGGCTCAGCAGCGCAACGCCTTAGCTGACTGAGCCACCCCGGCGGGTGGGAAGGTGGTTCCATTCCGTGGATGACCGAAGGAAAAATGATTGCAAAAAAGTATTAGTGTGACATGGTTCGAGACCAACCTTAAAACGATGGTCGATTCGAGGCGATATGTATTGTGGCTGAAAAATGAAATCATTGCGCAGTGTTGAATGATGGTATAGCTTGTGAAAAAGAACTAGGCGTGCGATTTTGCGACGAGAAGAAGTAGACAAAGCGAAAGGTTAATTTTCATGGCAGATACACTTGCAGTTCTATTATAATTACGTAAGATGAAACGAACTGAATTATTTTGAACGAGTTCTAATGACTTAATTAGTTTATCAGTGGCAGGATCCCAAACAGCACATGCATATTCTAGTTTCGGACGTATAAGGGTAGTAAAAAGAATCATTTTTAGGGATGAAGGGGCAGAAGAAAAGTTACGGCGCAGGTAGCCAAGCATGCGGTTAGCATTGCTAATTACGTAGTCGGTATGAACATTCCAAGATAAGTTAGCAGAGATATGCACACCTAGGTATTTGTAAGAGCTAACCATTTCCAAGGGAACGTTATTTAGATAATATGTATGCATGTTGTTAGTTAGTCGGGATACACGCATCACTTTACATTTGCCAACGTTTAGTTCCATTAACCAATCTTTGCACCAATTAGCTACAGTAGTTAGATCAGACTGCAGGTGGTTAGGATCTTCTGCATTAGTTATTTCACGAAAGATAACACAATCATCAGCAAATAAGTGAATGTTAGATGATAGAGAGGAAGGGAGGTCGTTAATATAAAGGAGAAACAAAAGAGGCCCGAGCACTGAACCTTGCGGTACACCGGAAGTTACGCTTCGAAGTGGTGAGTTATGGCCGTTTGCGGTTACAAATTGAGTGCGATTAGATAGGAAGCATTCAATCCACTTCAGGATGTTAGTGTCAAGGTTCAGCTGACTTAGTTTATAAAGTAAAAGTTTATGACAGACCTTATCAAATGCTTTAGCGAAGTCTAAAAAAATGCAATCTGCAAATGATGAACGATCGAGAATACGATGTAACTTATGCGTAAAGATTGCAAGCTGAGTTTCACATGAAAATGTTTTTCTAAATCCATGCTGAGCTGGTGTGAAAAATGCATTTGATTCAAGGAAGTTAACAAGATGTTTGAAAATTATATGTTCGAGCAACTTACAGCAAGTACTTGAGAGTGAGATAGGACGATAATTGGCTGTTAGATTTTTGTTACCCGACTTCTGCAGTGAAACCACCTTCCCGATTTTCCATTGGCTAGGTTGAGGAGACGTATCCAGTGATTGCTGAGAAAGTTTGGTTAGTATAACAGAACTAACGGCGTTTGTATTTTTAGAAATTAAGCGTTTATAGAGCCGTAACCAGGCGATGAGTTTTGATTCAGGGAATCGATTAGTTTTGCAACGCCAGAAGTTTCAACTCTCACTGGAGGCATAGCTACGTAATCGTAAATGCAGCACGCTGTCTCCTCACACGTCTGTCCCAAGAATTTTTCTAGTAATTCTCTCTTTAAGCTGCCCTGTAACACAGAGCTTCCCATTTCGTGCTCTCGCTGTAGCCCGGGACACATTTGAGGTAATAGTAGCAGATGAATTTTACGAGCTTATTTCCAGACCTGCTTTTTCATCACAATGTGCAGAATTTGAAAATTCAGTAGTGTTAGCTAAGCAGAAAATAAATGCTTGTTATTGGGCACAACATTCTCAAGTATACCCTGCATTCACAATAAGCGAGCTTCAATGTGCAATTGCATCATGTCGCCAAAAGTCTGCTGCTGGCAGGACGGCATTACATACAATATGCTAAGAAACCTTGGACCGACAGGTACAAATGCTCTCTTAGACATTTATAATAATCTATGAATAGAAGAAACTGTACCTGATTCTTGGAAAGTCGCTCGAATTATACCAATTTTAAAATCGGGTAAGACGCCCTTGTGGCTTGAATCCTTCCGCCCCATTAGTTTGTCAAGTTGTTTATGCAAAGTAATGGAGAAAATGATTGACGCGCTACTATAGTTGTGGTGTAATGAAACGGATGTGTTGTCCAACTACTTAACAGGTTTTAGAAAACAGAGATGCACAATGGATGCAATATTGGATATAGTAACCTGTGTGGAACATGAACGTGCATGTGGCAACTTGACGATAGCAGTATTCTTAGACATCAAGAGGGCATTTGACACTGTTAGTCACGTTCATGTTCTGCTAAGTATGTTTGAACTCGGAATGTCCGGAAGGTCCTTGCGATGGATTTCTGAATTTTTATCAGGACGCAATATATTTGTTCAGACGAGTGAAGGAAAGAGTGCTGAACATGTTGTCAAGCAGGGAGTACCACAGGGAAGTGTACTCAGCCCTTTTATTTTTTACTGCGTCATGGCTGAATTAGCGAGAAGACTGCCATCACGGTTAAGATTCTCACTGTATGCAGATGATGTGTGCATTTGGAAATCTGGAACTAATGTTCAATTACTTCAGATGGCGTTACAAGACGGCATAAATATTATTAACCGCTTTTTGAGAGAGAGAGGAATGGTTCTATCATATGCGAAGACTGCTGTATTGCCCTTCACCCGGAGACAGGTAAAAAATTTCACTCTTAATCTGGAAGGACAACCTCTAATGATAGCCAAACAGCATCGTTTTCTTGGAATAATACTTGATGGGCAACTATCCTGGGTACCCCACATAAAAAACTCGAAAACGAGGTCAATGCGATAGTGAATGTACTTCGCAGACTTGCTGGCACATCATGGGGTGGATCAGTATCGACCATGCTAACTGTTTACAATGCATTAATACGACAAAAAATTGCGTATTCCGCGCCCATCTTGCACGGACTTTCACACACGTCAGAAGAGCGACTTGAAAGACTTTTAGCTAGAGGACTGCGCATATGTCTAGGAGTTCCACGAGCGACTTCTAGCCGTCTTGTAATAGCTGAGGCTCGCCAATCACCGTTTCCAGTTATGAGAAGTACAGAAATATGCCGGCATTATTTTCGTCTTCAAACACAGCATAAAAACCACCCATTGGCTCTAGACATAATGAAACGAGATAGATGTTATGTTAATAAATAAATTTAGGAAAATCTTCGTGTATTGCCAAGAAATGAATTTTGGAACTCAGATGTCGAATATTCTCCATGGCTGCTTACTCGTCCAAAAATCGAATTGTCAGTAGATGGCATATTCAGAAAAAGAGACATGTGCATTCAAGCTGCTCAACAACTAGCACTTTACCAGATTTATATGCGGTATTCAGGATACGTACACGTCTATACAGATGGCTCCAGTACAGCAACCTCGTCAACTTCTGCATTCTATATACCGCGCCTCAATAAACCCGAATCGTTTAAGTTATCTCGTGCGACTTCGTCCACAACGGCTGAACTGTTCGCAATCCTATGTGCGTTAAAATTTATAACTTCAGTACGAGATGCAGCAAAAATGGGTAATTTTCAGTGATTCACAGGCGGCACTCATATCACTCTGCAGCACAAAATGAAAAACAATCAGTGATAGTATAATATAAGAAACAATTAGAGACCTCACAAAGGCAAGCCAAGAGAAGCATGAAATAAGATTCCAGTGGATACCTGGACATTGTAACATTCCTGGCAACACAGCAGCCGATGAAGCAGCACGACAAGCACACCTCAAAGATGATGCAATTTCGCTCCCAATATCAAAAAATGAATTACGCTGTATCATAAGGGCAACATCTTTTAAAATGTGTAGAAATACGTGGTTTGACCAGAATTCGAAGAACTCGGATTTATACCATACTGATCCGCTTATTGAATTCAAATTTCCGTTGTCATTAGACAGAAATATGGAAACCCTTATTCATCGATTACGACTAGGCACTGCCTACACAAAACATTTCTTACATAGAATTGGCCGTGCGGAAACCCCCGAATGTCACTGTGGATTTGTAGATGAAGATGTACATCACCTCCTTTTAGATTGTCCACATCACGACACACCAAGACGCCGACTTAAACTAACTTTATTGGCATTAGACCGCAGACCTTTCACTTTAAGGAAGCTTTTGCGCCCTTGGTCAACAACGGCCTTGCAAAAGAGCGCTCTAAAAGCGTTAACAACATTTCTCGAAGAGAGCTGCATTGCTGGCCATTATTAACACTTATAATGTTTCTTTTATTTCAATGTAGCTGTGTATGTGTTTGTGGATTATGATTGTGTTGTATATATGATTGATTGTATGTGTTGTGATTGTGATTTGTGATTTATGTTTATATTCTGTGCTGACTATATGTGAAAATGCATGTACACGATGTGCGCACCACCCGCTGATTAGAGACTTACAATCATTGTTTATATTCTAGAGACTTCTTCTCCAGCGCAGTGGAGTGATTGAACTTCTACATTGTATGTACCACATTTTTTTTCCTCACCGTGTTGCTGTGCAAACGTTGCTTATATGAGAAGGCTATTTTAAACCCTGTATGTTGTAGGTTAGACGTATTCAAGAGTTAAGGAGTAGCCGGCGCCTTACTTGTGCGTCAACATCTCCTCATATCATATCATTAAAAGAAATGATATGGACACTCCAGGCGCATTCTTGCCGTCGGCGCCGACGATCGCGGCTCTGTCTCCTGCGTTCGAGAGAGGAAAGCGGCGAGGAAACGCATCGTATTTCGTCAAACACATGGCGCCGGTGGGAGGGGGGGAGAGAGGTGGCGCAGCAACTGAACGGCCGCGCGACCCTATCTTGAAAGCGATCTGCGTCGAGGGCTGAGTCTAGGTGCGACGGCGGCTTATACCTTTGCGCGTGCTCCGTTATCGCCTCTCAGTTTGCCTTGAAGCATTAAATTAGTGTGCAAGTTTATACGGTGGATACAACTACTATCCTTAATTCGTATAACTGCCTATGCATTTGCTGTCGCAATCGATGGTTCGCCTTTCGGGTGAAACGGCGAATTTTTTAGAGATGTCCGTGGCAAAAGAAATCGCTATAAGTATTGTCCCGCGTAATAAACGCGCCCCCATCTTTGTGCATATTTGTTCATTATGCGATTAAATGCGGTACTTAAAAATTACACAATCTTCCCGTAGGGGAACCCTGAGTAGTATGCGAAGCAGCCATGGGGTCAACGTAATTTCCCATTTCGTTGCATCAGTAGCAGCTTCTCGGCGGCGTTGACGTTTCCTTTCGGCTTCGTGAGCCCGAAGTTCATGATCGGCCTGTCGCCGCTGCCGTTTCGTGGCAGCGGCTCGAGCCCTCTTCTCCGCGGCGCTGTCCACGGCGCTGACAGTGGCGGTGACGCTGGCGATGTCCGTGGCACTCATCGCAGCGTTGAGCGAGGAGAATGAGAGGAGCGGAGCGCGCGCGCAGGTCATTATACCGCGAGCTACAGTGGCGCACCCCAGCGGAGTATGCAGCGCCTACCACCGTGCCTCCAACCTAAGCTGCTTCGCATTATGGCGCGCGTAGCCGCAGGTGTTGCCATTCGTTGCGCAATCCGGAGAGGAGCGTCGGAGAGGAGAGGAGGAATGCCGAGAGGAGAGGAGATGAATCAAAGAGAGGAGGGGTAGGAGGATGCGCATGCGCAGTGCGGGTGTGGACGCCACACGGAGCGTCGGAGAGGAGAGGATGAATGCCGAGAGGAGAGATGAGACAAGGAGAAGAGGGGAGGAGGATGCGCATGCGCAGTGCGGGTGTGGACGCCGTACGGTGCATGGATGGAGGGGCGGACAAAGGCCCGCCATAAGCTGCTTCGCATGTAAAGAACTTTCATTGGCCGTATGCTTTATGTGCGAGATAAAGCGCGCGCGGGCCAGAGACACGCACTTTCACGGGGAGCGAACGCACGGCGGAGAGCAAACGCGAATTATGTGCGAGAGAAAGCGCGGGAGGGCGAGGGACACGCGCTTTCATGGGGAGCGAACGCATGGCGGAGAGCAAACGCGACTTCCCAGTGAAAGGGGAGCGGTGGTCGAGGAGGGCATAGATGCACCCTACACTGTGCGTGTGCGTGCCGCTCTCCCATAGCACTGAATAAAGAGTCTTCCAAGCAGTGCGTCCTACAGTCATATTATATTGGTTGAATTGATAGTTGTTCTTAGCCCTCCGTAAACGAGAGAAAAGGAACGGGGGAACTCGATTTTGTTAATCATGGCCATATAAAGCCAACAGACAATAAAGCTAAGGAAAGCATCGGGGAAATTAAGTGTGGTTGAAAAGGGAATGTAGAAAATAATGAGAAAAAGGCAAATAAAAGTGAACCAAATAATAACTAGTCACCGGTGGGAACTAAACCCGCAACCTCTGCATTACGCGTGCGTTGCACCACCAATTGTGATACTGCGACTCCCATCAATTCGTCCACTAACTTGGGTATTTAGGTTTACTAGATATAGCGCAGGAGTGTTAGCCAGCGCCACTCAGAACCATGTTGGGCGGATGTGGAACATCCTTTTTAGCCTAGTGGCGTCACGAGTGCCCTCCGTAGTCGCTTTGTAACGAAGTTTCAAAATTACTTAAGCACTTTAAAGGCCTTAGACATATTACTTTTGATGAATGCTGTATACAATTGGTCAGGTTTTTCAATTTGGTCGAACAACTTCCTTGTCATCAATTGTTTTGCATGTTTTGAGCGTTTAACTGTCTTTAAGGAAAAAAATGGTAGGCTTGCAGCAATATATCAGAGAAATATCTTATTTGCATTGTCAGGGTTACATTCTTCTAACATAAACCAAGATTATCATATAGTAACTGTTCTCTGAAGGATGAGAGTGTGTGAGGATTATTAGGTCTGTAAAAACTCGGCTTTGGGGGTACACAAATAGTTTTAATGTCTTACTTGTAGAAATTATTATGGGCAAGTGATTGCCGATGAGAAAAATAATAGTACCGTAGTTTATAACCGTAGTTCTAAATTGCTTATGAATAGATCTATAAGAGTCCACGATGTATTACTGAACCTTGTTGGTATCTGTAACATTGTTACATATACAGTGTGTCCCAACTATCACGCAGCACGATTTAAAAATAGAGTAACGGCGTTACACGAAGACAACCTCGTGCGTATTGTTTCCAGTAGAGTGGAGTAGCCGCCAGTAATTTTTTCGTTAGTGAGATTTAATTAGGTAATTCTAATTATTATCTAACTCGAGAAGTACTGTCCTAATTATCAAAGTGTCAATGAGAAAGTTGTAGAGCAACGTGAAAAACTCCCGATACGGCTTTCTGTTGCTCAATACGTGCTACATAAATGTGTTTTTCCGACTGTGAAAGAAGCCCACGAATACACGCAGAATTGCCGCACGACTGGCCGGTCGAGGCACTATGCGTGTATTCGCGGGCTTCTTTCATTCTCGGAAAAACAGTTTTATGTAGCACGTATTGAGCAACAGAATTCTTTATCGCGAGTTCTTCATGTTGCTCTACAACTTTCTCATTGACACTTTGATAATTCGGAGAGTACTTCTCGAGTTAGATAATTTATAAAACAAATAATTAAATCTCAGTAACGAAAAAATACTGGCGGCTACTCCACTGTACTGGAAACAATACGCACTAGGTTTGGCTCGCGTAACGTCGTCCATCTTTTTAAATCGGCTGCGTGATAGCTGGGACACCCTGTATAGATGCCCAGAAGAGACATACTCGTACTTGCCACGTTGTACTATTCAAATCTAACATCTGCAAGATAAACTCACCACCTAAAATCAATTCGTATCGATTCATGTTCACAAATTCAAAAAACGTACCTAAACATGCAAAACAAATCTCGAAATTCACCACAGGGGGCGGGGGGGGGGTAGCAAACGGAGAAAATTGGAGCTCGAGTCGAGGCTTCAGTGTTAGTACTCTATATCTGGGAATTACAAAAGTCTAAAACAGTTCAGCGTCAAGGCATTTGACACTAGCGTAGATGCACCACCTACGCATTTTCCAGACGATTCATGTAACACAATTGTACACAGGAAGAGCGTAAACGTCGCGCTCTAAAGCAAACCACATCTCAGAGAACATAACTACATTATAATCCCTTGAACCACACAAAAAAAAAGAAACATTGAAGTTCCTCGCGCTTGTTACGGGCTGATTGAAGATTGAAGTGTAATCAGTGTAACCAATGTTGACCATCTTTCGAAAGCAAACTGCTCAACTTCGATAAGCTTGCCGGTTCTGTAAGAAGGTGTTTTATAGATGAAGAATAAGGCAAAATACACACCGTTAATTTACGTGCTGTCTTTATTGCGCGGCGAATCATTGTCCGTCAAACTCCAGATGGCTATCGCTCGGTTACGCTCAATACTACATGCAAAAGCTCTTCGGTTTGCCTGGCATCTGAAGCGAAAACCGTTGTTCACTGTCCAGCCGCTGACATGGCGCCGCACATCGTGACGTTTTTTGGCCACCTTTTCAACAATTTGGACATTAAATTAAGGAGCCCACCTGTCTTCGTGCTTGCGTAGCCATGTCGCCAGTAGACTCCCTTACAAAACGTACGACATTGCCAGGTGTTTCACCAATGCTAGATGGGAGCTTATGTACGGTGTCAACGCAGTTGAGTGTCAGGTGTGAAATACTAAGAGAACTGGTCATGTCGTTGAACTTATCAAGCAGGTTTTCATTTTCATTCGATTGAATTCCCTGAAACTCCAAGTTCAGCTTTCTGGTGCGCAACTCAAGATGAGTTGTTTTTAGATCCTCAAGAGTTTAGTACTCACGGCTTTCCTGGAGCTGAGTTACTCGCTTTTTGAAATTTCGGATTCCATTTTCCAGTGTCATTTGTCGGTGTTAAGAATTTACTCATACTTTTCTAACATAAAATCATTTAGCACTTGAACCTCTTCCATCTGCGACAGTAAATCAGGAAGTGCGCCAAGCCTGCGAGATTGGTCTCACCTATTCGCAGCTTTCTGACTTCGTTGTGCGGCGCGTTGCATCGGAATTACCGGCGACCTTTCTCGCCTTTTGATTGAAATGTGGGCTCTGAGCAGCTAGAGCGTTTGCCTAAATGGCAGACGTTTTTGCATTCCGAGCCTTCGATAGCACGTCCACCATCTCGAAGAGGCTTATCGCAATTTCCACACGTCTCTGTTATAGCTCTAATTCCATAATACAGGCTCACAAACAATGCAAAAACAGGCAGTGAAATTTGGAAATGGCAAACGACAGCACGTAACACGGCAGCAGCGGCGGCAGAGAAAATATTTTATAATCAAAGGCAAAAACGGTGGCTTTACTAAGCTGGAATAGCGTAAATCAGAAGATCAGGCTGGCGTCCGTCAACCACCGCCCCTACCAAACGTGTGATCCACCGTGTATGCCCTCCCTGGAATCCTACTTGTCGTTTAAACCCTGCAGCTTCACCAGTTCTCATAGGTGAACGCTGGTCATACTGTAATTTGTTTCACCCTGAGCGGTACTTTCAAAAAAGTGAAGTGCTTTAGGAAACTTAAGGCAGACAAAATAAGCGTGGCATTATGACTTCAATTATATGGCAAATACGCGTGTCCTATGTAATGAACATTATTAGAGGGAAAAGAGCAATGACAATTTTGTCATCTAGTATTCTGTTGCGAACTTCCGTTTCCATTTTTTCTCCTCTGTAGCATGTTCTCCCCCCAGCATTCCTTCATAAACATATTTATCATACATTAGGAACAAAATGACACAAATCATGAAAGTGGGATTATTATGTAGAACGAAGAACGAAAGACATGCTTTAAATATAGCAGGAAAGTGTAGAGGAAGCTGACGGGTGCAAAGTAAAGATTCTATCACCAATATTGAGTACACTATGCCTTAATCGGGACCACCTGTCTGTTTGGACTATCTAGGCTGTAAGAAAGTCTTAGGTTTCAACTTCCATGTTACGGTTACACGTTTTATGTGTCGTCTAAGAAGGCGTTCGTATTAACAATTACTGATAAATATACAGAAACTTTGGTAACAGAAACTTTGGAGACATACTATTCTCCTTTCACTCCAAACTTGAACATTCTTTTTTGGTTTTGCCATAAAAAAGTATTGGTCTTCATTTATTCCTCGTAGCGTTGAACTCGAAAGATAAACGCTTGCTCGAGAAACTATTCTAAAGATTACTTCTAGTCTATTTTCAACAAAAGTTGTGGGAATGTTACTCACAACTACTTTCCGGAAAAGAAGTTGAATTGTCATCTTCAAATCTCCAAAATATGTTCACACTTCGGCTGCAAAAAGGAAACTGAAACTTAGTTTTAAGGGAAGGAGCGGGACTCCTCCAGCCTTACAATTTTTCGGTAGGTACATATATCTCCGATGTATTCAGCAGCACGCCGGTGGTATTCGTGTCTACATGTTTTTGGCGTTTGCATGCACCGGTAAACCAATCCGTTGTTCGCGTCGTCCATACATCTGGATGCTCCTGCCAAAACTGAAAAAAAAAACGCAGAAATGACCATTCGGGTTGTCAAATTACCCTATTTTGAGTAAGAGCCTGTCTGGCGAAATTGTTGGACATCCAAATTGTACATCCACCTAATGGCTCTTTTATTTGAATTTTAAACATTTAATCTAACACTCGCTATTAGAAATTTGCTTAAAGTTTCAAAATATTTCCTCAATTACCAAGAGGGTGCAAAATTGGTGATGTTTGAAGTCTGTATCATATTCATACGTACCAAGAATGAAATGGTCACAATTTGTTGTGCTCTCAAGCTTTAGAAATTATTTTATTATATAAAAGAAATTATTTCTTACATAATTGAATTGTGAGCTGATGTTGCGATATCGTCAATCAGTTAATGTTACTTGCTTTTAGAAAAATGCTGTAATGTTCAAGGCTTATATTGAGGAAATGGAACTATGAAACAAAGTTTCAATTTATTGCAAGCTATTTGAAGGTCCTTACCCATTTGCCAAAATAGTATACTCGTAATTACAGCGCGGAAAGATATTTAGGCAAAAAGTTCAATAACCTTGCCATACATGACGGCTACTGTATTAAAGAAAAGGAAATATCTGTACGGAAGTACATCTTAACAATTGTATATAGTGTGCAGGAGTGATCATATATTTTATTTAAAAAAGGGGGCGTTTGTCTTTACCTAGCACTGCTTAGCAATGACAGCTCCCTTTAAATCATTCTAGTGCATCCTTTTCGCGTTAAATTATCGCGAACTTAGCAACAGTTCTCTAACGCATCACAATAATAATAAAAATGTTTAATAAGAGATTACGGAATAACAATTAGGCTGGTAAGGAATTATTGCTTGTAACGGAGTATTGCTATAACAGCTGGTATTAATTGATCCCCACACAAACTCTACACAGGTAATGTTGGCCAAATTTGCTACACTTTGCACAGATTATACCTGAGGGTGGTTTTTGCTGGCTTCGCCGACGAGAAAACCGCTCAAGGAAATCTTCCACTTTCTTTGGCATCCCTGGAAAATACTCGTAGCCTTGCTACGGCCTCGTGCGGGCAGTGCTCTGGACTCATCTACTCCTGGGACAAAGCTATATCATGAGTTTTTTTTTTGCATCCTGCGGTGGTATATGCAGGTAAACCATTAAGCACGAGACGAAGAGCTGTCTGCTTCTAAAAAGAGTGCAAGCTTCTACCTGGGCCACGGGACACGGAAACATCGTCGTAGCAATGGCGACTAATGTGCCGGCGTTTTTGCAGGTAGTGGACCATAAATAATTTTGCATGAATTGCCTGTCTTTTTGTATTTCCATATCCGCGTACTTTGTATATGTGCATGATTCAATCTTTCTTGGTAGTGAGGCTTTTGAATCGTATGGGGAGGTAGAGGCACAAGCGCCACCATTTAGTGGTGTAATGCTTACTGGACTATTTAGAACTCGGAGCAAACTCTTATTTTAAATGTTATATTATCATCATCATCATCATCATCATCAGCCTATATTTATGTCCACTGCAGGACGAAGGCCTCTCCCTGCGATCTCCAATTACCCCTGTCTTGCGCTAGCGTATTCCAACTTGCGCCAGCGAATTTCCTAACCTCATCATCCCACCTGACTTTCTGCCGTCCTCGACTGCGCTTCCCTTCTCTTGGTATCCATTCTGTAACCCTAATGGTCCACCGGTTATCCATCCTACGTATTACATGGCCTGCCCAGCTCCATTTCTTCCGCTTAATGTCAACTAGAATATCGTCTACCCCCGTTTGTTCTCTGATCCACACCGCTCTCTTGCTGTCTCTTAACGTTACTCCTAAGATTTTTCGTTCCATTGCTCTTTGTGCGGTCCTTAACTTGTTCTCGAGCTTCTTTGTTAACCTCCAAGTTTCTGCCCCGTATGTTAGCACCGGTAGAATGCAATGATTGTACACTTTTCTTTTCAACGAAAGTGGTAAGCTCCCAGTCAGGATTTGGCAATGCCTGCCGTATGCACTCCAACCCAATTTTATTCTTCTGTAAATTTCTTTCTCATGATCAGGGTCCCCTGTGAGTAATTGACCTAGATAAACATATTCCTTTACAGATTCTAGAGGCTGACGGGCGATCCTGAATTCTTGTTCCCTTGCCAGGCTATTGAACATTATCTTTGTCTTCTGCATATTCATCTTCAACCCAATTCTTGCACTTTCTCGATGAAGGTCCTCAATCATTTGTTGTAATTCCTCTCCATTGTTGCTCAATAGGACAATGTCATCTGCAAACCTTAGGTTGCTGAGATATTCGCCATCGATCCTCACTCCTACACCTTCCCAGTCTAAGAGCTTGAATACTTCTTCTAAGCATGCAGTGAATAGCATTGGAGAGATTGTGTCTCCTTGCCTGACCCCTTTCTATATATTATAAACACCCGAAAAAATGTCCACCCGACGGGATGTCGCAGTTGTAGTGAAGACGACGAACGCTGGGGAGTCATCATCACCAGCGCTAGGCACGGCGTTCGCTGCTCGTGCTGGCACTCTTGCTGTTACTCGACTGGTGCGTTAGGCGCTCTCACTCCACAGCCATAAATAAACCTCTTCGAAATTGGTGGGAGGTGCTGGGTATGTTGAAAACATCCACCCTGGAACTTCGATCCCGCACGCTACAGTTTACCAGGCCCGACTAGGCATCCGCGCAGGTGCCACCTCCTCGATCGGTCCTTTGCGCCCGTGTGCTCCGCCAAAGGGGCCCGGCTATTTTCAGAGGCGCGCACGACAACGACGTGGCGGATTGGCTCTCGTCGTACGAGAGGATAAGCGTGCACAACATATGGGACGATGCCGCAAAACTGAACAACGTGACTTTCTATCTCGCGGGTGTGGCTAGCCTCTGGTACAAGAACCATCAGAGAGGTTTCCAGATGGGGTCAGCGTTTAAGACCTCTTTCGTAGACGTGTTTGGCTGCCCTGCTGTTCTCAAGCTGCATTTGCGGGAACGAGCTCAGCAGCCGCGTGAATCATTCACGAGCTACGAGTACATTCAATACATTCTAGGTTTGCGCAAAATATTCGACGCGACCATGTCAGAGTCGGACAGAATCAAGAATATTATGAAGGCATTAGAGGACAACGCTTTCATTATGATGTTTTTGAAGAATCCGTGCTCTTTGAAAGAAATAATTACTTAGTGACAAAGTTACGAGGAGCTGCAAATGCAGTGGTCATTGATCTGCCCACCTTCTTCGCGCGACCAACATATCGCTTGATAGGCCGCCGTTTGCGATCAGTCAACCGTGCGCGCAGAGATAAAGGCGTCTGTGCGTGAGAAAGTTGCCCGTCAGCTCTTCCTAATACACTTCGCTTAGCCACAGCATATGCAGCAGTCTGCTCCAGATTTTGCACCCCCAATCCGCCACGCAATTGAGCAAGAAATAGCTTACATATTGAATCTGTATCACCAACAGATCCCTGCAGTGGCGCCCATTAGTTATGCGGAAGTCGTCACCAGCCCTTGAACATTCCCTGCAGCTGTAGCCCGGCCCCTCTGTAACGTTGTACTCAGGCCCCGACTGCAAGCCCCCGTCCCGATGTTTCGCCAGGCGCGTCGCACACTGCGTCCTGCGACCTGGACTGGACCTGCTGTCGCAAACTCGTGGCGTACATCCGACGATCGGCCAATATGCTTTGCCTGTGGCTACGCCGGTCACGTCGGCCGCCATTGTCGACGCGCTCAGTCGATTGGTGCCGCCTCACGCGTGACTCCCCGTGATACAGGCGTGCCAAGGCTATTTGGCAACTCTTACGACTCATCTTCGGCCCCGTCAACTGTTCGACCGATGGCCGTTACTACCCAGGCGGCACGTTAGCTCCGGCCAACGTTCGATACGTATTGGCAGCTCAGGGCCAAATGATGGCCTAAGGTTAACAGGATGGTTCAAATATGGGCCGTGTCATTCTGGTTGCTGGCTCAATCATGGCCTAAGGTTAACAGCGTGGTTCGAATGGCGGTTCGACCATTCTGAGAGATACAACGCTGGCCTTCTTTGCACATGCCGTTAACAATATTAGCCCTGCCGTGCAACAAGGCCGGAATTGTAGGACCGACATTCCTGTGGATTTTACAACATGGGTTACTGAGTTGGCTTTCTTGGAACAACATAGGGCTTGCAGTAAGGAAATTATTTGTTCGCGATTTTTTAAATTGACGTTTAGGGAACTCAATACAAACTTGTAATCTGTGGTTTTAGGTGCCTAAACTACAATATGATTGTGAGACACGTTGTAGTGGAGGATTTACCCTAACCACCTGTGTGTTTTTTTACCCATGCATTGTACACGGGCGTTTTTGCACTCCGCCTTCACCGAACTGCGCCTCCAAAAAGAAAGCCAATACACGACGTAGCAAGGAGGGGAAATCGTATAGCGGGCAAACTATCGGCTGCTTTATGGATCACGCAATGGAACATGCGCTTTCGAAAAGAAACAACGGTGTGATGGAATAGTTGTTCAGGACGTATGTCTCTGTGCAGTCAGGCGGTAATGAACGTCAGAGACGCACGAACAGATGTAAACCAAAATTTATCTAACACGATAGGATTGAAACAAGACAAACACTAAACCAACATTACAGAGCAAAGGTTCCTAAAACAAACACGTTTACACTAAGTCTAACGCGCAGCGTTCAAGGAAACAGCAAGTACGTTTCACTGCCTCAGTCCTGATGGTGTCGTCGCTCGGCGGTAGATCGTCTGAGTTGTCGCGACGATTCCGTTGGAGGCGAGCTAAGGTAGGATGACGGCAGCGGTCATCAGATGAGGCAGGCGACTGCCCACGGCTGCATTACCGTGGCCACAGCACTCGAACGTGTGTCGTGCGGGCGGCTTCCACCACCACAATTTCACGGGCCACCTCGAGTAAGAGGCGGCCTCAAAGCAAAGGCCTCGCCCAGGACACAGCCTGAAGCTGCTATCACAGGCGGCTGCGAGCAGGCAATAGGCAGGCCTGTTGAAAACGGCGTCACACCAGGCGCCACTCCGCATCTGCACCGACAGGCAAGCGCGTTGTCCTCAGGGCCGCCTCAGGCGCCGCGGCATGAACTCCCGGAACAGCGCACTAGTCCTGCGTCTTCGAAGTCAAGAGCCACTCCTGCCCGTTCGGCACCTGCCTCTCTTCTTCTTCTTCTGTTTCTTTTTCTGAACGCTGCCAAGCGCGCAAGCTGCCCCTTCTTTCTTCATTCACAAGTCTCAAGAGTTCTCAAGCAGTCCACGCACATAAACAATACTCATAAGGTCCATGGACTACACACAGTATTGCGCATTTGCCTGCTCAATGTACATTTTGTATGTGCGCTTTGCGGCTTTCGAGGATCAAGATTCTGGGCAGAATCAAGAATTCCACTGCCAGAGAGCTGATGGAATCGTTTTATATTGCCTCGAGATGGAACGCATGTGTTAGGGAAACTTCTATTTCTTTGTTTAGCAGCGAAGAAAGGTTCATGCGGGACTTGTTGCGGTGACGTAATAATCATGTTCATACTTCAATGGGTTCGTTTGTTGCTTCATTACGCATGTGTAGTAAACTCCTTATATGGGCACCTCTGACGGAAACGAAATTTAGATTAAAGTCCGCGCTTGTCCCTTTCGATAACCTCTCGTCCTTGCCTGTCTTTGGTGCGTGATGTTAGTTTCGCTTTTTTTCTGCCTAATTTTCCATCCTTCAATCTTGCCACCCCCCTCCCTCACGCACACACGTAAATCTGGCCAGCGCTATGAATGAAGCACTCAGGCAGCTACATGTTGCTAAGTAGAATCGGCTGCGCGTGCAGGCACGGTGGAATATGGGGGGAGGGGTCACTATTGTCCCTATTGTTTCTCTCCATCGCTGCCGCCCGAAGATCGCGGTGTGTCTAGGTCCTGCTTAGGAGAGGGTGGCGTTTACGCCGCTTTCTTCATTCACCCTTTCCTCGTAGCCTTTCCTTCTATGCATAGCTAGCATACCGACGGGTGGCGTGACTGCTTGCAGTCTTGTCCGCTCTTGTCAGCGCACTACTATCGTGAAAAATGCTTGCTTGTGGTCGTCATTCCTACTGCAAAGCCTACGTCCTAAAATACGCAGCAAAGTTAGCACGGAACTTTGTGAGTGCTAGGACTAATTATAGCCAAAGGCAACAAATAAAAAAGTCGGCTCTGGCGGCAACAGTCTTCGATTTGGGATGAATTCGGAAACACAAGAACGTGGATCTTACGACGGTGAATGCATTTGTTTTGAGCATGTAAATTTTCTAACGCACTAGCTGAAGTGAACTCAATGCGCCGTTTCCTTACGGTGCATTTAGTTGTGTGTTTTACAAGCAAGATTGTTTCAATGAACTAAATTTCAGTATACTGCATGTTGCCTTACAAAATGGAGGTCGCTTAAGCTTCGCCTTTAAGAGTAGAACGCGATACCGTCATAGGGACCCGTTCGCATCGCATCGTACGCGTACGGCAAGTAGGCTGCATTCACTGCAGCACTGAACGTGGGAAAGCCAGCTTACACAGACCAAGCTTACACCGATTCCCTTAAAGTCGGCTTCGCTTTTAAACTGAAATGCATTGATCGAAAAACGTTTTTTCAGTAGCAATAGAAGTGGCCTTATATTAAAATGTGAAGGCCCTAGCACCTTTTTTATTATTTGATTAATTGTTTGATATTGCCCCGACGCGCGCAGGTCGGGTAGAAATGCTGGAAAAGGGGTTTGTGTTTGAGTTTCCTCGTAGCAGAATTGGGTTTTCTCCTACATTCAAATTACAATCCGACAGCGAATCCAACACCATATGGTAATGTCGTACTTTACCATTTTACTGATTTATTTCACTGTGAGAAATTCAAATTTTGTTCACCAAAACCTTGCACCACGTGGAGGGCCTGCGTGGTCGATGTGGTTGGATAATTTTCTCCGCCACCCGCGAGCACACGCCGGTTGCCGACGCCGAATTTTCTGCGACACGGGGCGCTAAACGCTATCGCGTTAAAAATATGTCCAGCTATTCAAAAACTTTTTCTTATCGCTTTAATTCCACGATTCGCGTGCATATTTCTGTTGAAGTTCTACCACTTGTTATAGTTCACGTCACGTTGTCACGTTGTCAATTGTCACGTTGCTCTACACTGCATCGGTTTGCCGATTTGGGACGGCCTAGAGCAGGGCGTGTCGTGGCAATTGCAATGCTATCTTGCGTTCGCCTGCTATAATCTTGGGGCAGTGATGTGCGGATTATAGAATTAGGTTGAGTAGAAATTTAAAACAGCTATTTATGTGTGGTGATTACATTTCAAATGTGATAATATATATTTTCTAATGCCATTTATTTACACGGATACATTTTTATATAACTGCTAGGTCGTTGTCGAATTCCCCGTAGTGGACGAGCGCAATTATTTCAGAAAAAAGCTTGCAATTGACATTAAAATAGTGGAATGCTGCAAATTATGCTATCGCAGTAAGTGAGCGCAGAGCCGAAAGAATAATTGAAATCTGCTATCTTATTTTATTTATTTTTTGCCAACGTGAATTTAGGTGCTCATACATTTCTGGTGTATATCCATACAGGTTGGGAGAGAGAGAGAGAAAAAAGGTAAAGGAAAGACAGGGAGGTTAACCAGACATTATCTCCGGTTGGCTACCCTGTACCGGGGGAGGGGTAAAGGGATTCGACAGGAGAGAGAGAGAAAAAATAAGTACAAAAAAGGGGAAAAAAGGAAAGAAAAAAAATCACACACACACACACACAAAACAGAACTGTTTCTGTGGGCATTGTCACGCAGTCTGCGAAGGCGTTCTAGTGTTGAAAAGTGTCAACGTCCCATCCTACGTCACACAGTGTAGAGTCACAATTTGTCACTGAGTTCGGTGTCTTTTAAATAACGCAGCAGTGCCTTCAAGGTGGCTCGCGCTGTTGTTCGTGTAGGCCAGTTTACAAGGATGTTGATTTGCGTTATTAAGCGTTTGTCCAGTTGACCTATCGTGGCTGAGAGAGCTGCTCTCTGCGGGTTAAAACGAGGGCACTCACAAAGAAGGTGTGCGATTGTTTCGTTGCACCGGAAGAGCGTTCGAATCACAGTCGGTCAGATAGGCCGGTGGCTCGCAAGAAGCGCAGAAGCGCCTGCACGGCCTTCTTCTGTGACGTTGGGTCCAGTCTGTGGTGGAGAATTTTTTCTTCCGACAGAGGCCGGTCGTCCAATTGGTTGAACGCGTTGGTAAGAGAATGTCTTTGCGCACTGTACTGCGGGCAGTCGCACAAATATGTACAATTGATTCTTCATTGCCGCAGTGGTCACAGGCTGCGCTGTCGGCCATTCCTATGCGGAACGCATAGGCGTTGGTAAACGCAACGCCCAACCATAATCTGCACAAAAGTGTTGCGTCTCCTCGGCGAAGCCTTGATGGTACTCGAAGGCTTAGGGTTGGGTCCAGAGAGTATAAGCGAGCATGCATGAAGTGCGATTCATTCCATTGTGACCTTGTGCGTTGGCGAGCGAGCACGCGGAGCTTCCGTGCAGCGTCAGTCCTAGAAAGTGGAATGGGTCGTTTGTGATCTTCTTTATGAGCTGTGCGGGCAGCTTGATCGGCCCGTTCATTGCCGATAATTCCACAGTGACTTGGAAGCCACTGAAAAGTTATTTCTTGCCCTATCTCAGTCAGATTGTGTATTGCCTCGGCAATCTCAAAGACCAGCTGCTCGTGTGGACCGCGGCGTAAAGGTGATAGTAGAGACTGCAGAGCCGCCTTTGAGTCGGAGAAAATTGTCCATTTGTGTGTCACTTGATCACTAATGAATTGCAGCGCGGCACAAAGTGCTGCGAGCTCTGCTGCCGTCGATGTTGTGACGTGAGACGTCTTGAATTTAATAGTTGTGCCCATCGTTGGTATCACCACTGCCGCGGTAGAGCTGTTCGGCAGGACGGAGCCGTCGGTGTATATATGGGCAGAGTCTTGGTACTTCTCGTACAACAGGAGTAAGGCGAGCTGTTTAAGGGCTGGTGATGACAGCTCTGCTTTTTTCTGGATGCCAGGTATTGTCAGGTTGATATTTGGCTGGGTAAGGCACCACGGAGGAATCGAAGGTCTTGCGGCAGGAGTGAAGCAAGTTGGTAATGATTCACCATGCGTGGCTATTGTTTGGCAGAAAGAGGTACGTTGTCTGTCCGCTGGCAGAGATGCCAGGTGGTGGTGGGGAGTCCGGGCAAGATGTCGTATATGTGTCCTTAATGCTTCAACCTCAATGTGAGTCTTGGCGAGGTGGTCTCCAGCAATTGCTATAGTCGCCACTGTGGATGCACTCCGAGGCAGGCCTAGGCAAATGCGGAGCGCTTGTGCTTGAACACTTTGTATGGTGCGCAGACTCGTTTTGTTGACGTTAGTTAAGGCTGGCAAGCTGTACCGCAGGAAGCCAAGAAACAGCACATTGTATAGTTGCAGCATAGCACTTGTGGACATTCCCCATGTCTTTCCAGTGAAGAACTTAAACAGGTGACAGATGCCTGTTAACCGCTTCTTCATGTATGAAACATGATGGCTCCATGACATGTCTCTGTCAATTATAACGCCTAGAAACTTGTAAGATCGAATGTATGGTATTCTTTGGCCATTTATCAATACGCTGTAGTTCGCCATGGGCTTCCGTGTAAATGCCACAAGTGCGCATTTCTCAGACGATATTTCCAGACCTCGATTCCGGAGGTAAATAGCAGTCTGAGATGCGGCTTTCTGGATCCTCGCACGCAGTTGTAGGCGTGTTACTGCAGACGTCCAAACGCAGATGTCATCCGCATACATTGATAGCTGAACTGTGCTTGGCAGGTGCTCAAGGAGAGAAAGGAGAGTCAGATTAAACAGCACAGGGCTGAGGACACCGCCCTGGGGGACGCCGCGGTAGCTGTAATGTAGAGAGGTGTGGCCGTCCTCAGTGTTCACGAAAAAGGATCGCATGGAGAGGTAGTCGCGTATCCATTGAAACATCCGGCCGCCCACACCTACCTCTTCGAGAGCAGTAAGTATGGCTTCATGTGTAATGTTGTCATATGCCCCTTTCACGTCGAGAAACAAGGAAGCGCAAAGACGCTTTCGGCATTTTTCGTGCTGAACGTAGGTGACTAGGTCGACGACGTTATCTATCGATGATCGACCACGGCGAAAGCCCGTCATAGCCTCTGGGTAAATGTTGTGGTACTCTAGGTACCACTCCAGGCGTCCTAGGATCATTCTCTCCATTACTTTGCCCACACAACTAGCCAAAGCGATCGGGCGATACGATGAGAGCTCCAAAGGCGATTTGCCAGGCTTCAGTAGTGGAACCAGGCGACTGGTTTTCCAGCTTATCGGGAGCGTGCCATCTCGCCAAGATTCATTGTAGAGCTCTAGGAGAACAATGCTTGCGCGCTCACCCAGATGACGTAGGGCTCTGTAAGAAATGCCATCAGGTCCTGGAGCCGATGTGCGTCCACACAAAGCTAGTGCTGCCTTAAGTTCATGGATTGAAAAAGGTAGATCCATGCGTTGATCTCGCGGTGGTGGAGAGCTACTCGAAGGCGGAAAATTGTTGGGAGAAGCGAGTTGGCCGGATAATCTGGCGCAGAACTCTTCTGCCACGTCAATATCCGGTCGCTGTTGTGAAAGGGCTAGGGCCTTGAATGGAAACCGCTGCACGGGCAGTGTCCGGAGACCTCGTACCGTCCTCCACAATTGCGATAAAGGCTTGCGAGGGTCTAGAGACTCACAAAACGCAGCCCAGCGTTGTGATTCCAGCTTAGCTAACCGGCGCTGGATCTTCTTTTGGATGCGTCTGGCGGTCCGTAAATCATCCATTGCATGCGTGCGGCGGTACCTTCGTTCAGCACGTCGACGAATTGCTCGAAGTCGTTCTAATTCTATATCAAATTCCGTTAGCTTCGAAGAGCATGTGAGAGTGCACATAGTATCTTGTACTGCGCTCTTGATAGTCTCTTCCAAGCGATGTGAAATGTTGTCTTGACAGTGCTCTTCCATGAGAGACTGAAATTTGGTCCAGTCCACTCTTTGGATGGTATCGCGTATCTTGGAAGGAGATAATCCGCTTATTTTGACGTATGTGGGAATGTGGTCACTCCCATGTGTTTCTATATCTGCAAACCACCCAGCACGTCTGACGAGGCTTCGTGAGACAAACGCCAAGTCCAGACAGCTGCTGTACGTGGAGCCACGTAAGAACGTAGGACTGCCGTCATTTAACAACAAAAGTTCATTGTCATGAGCGACGGATACCAAATGTCTGCCTTTCGCGTTGATCTTCGTACTGCCCCACAGTGTGTGATGAGCGTTGAAATCCCCAATGATGACCCACGGATCAGGAGTTGATGATAGGATGTCGCGTAGTCTTGTTTGATCAAATCGACTTGATGGAGATAGGTAAGCGCCCACAACGGTGATGGTAAGTTTCTTCTTTTTCACTGTTAAACATATATATTGATTGTCGTCATGAGGAGCCACAGGCTGGAGAATGTAAGTGAGATTGCGACGAATAAACACCATAACCTTGCTGTTTTCACCAGTAGTAGATGACATGAATGATTCATATCCAGAGAGCCTGATTGTGCTGGATAAGTTCGGTTCGCAGATGACAATGATCGGAAACATATGGGCGTAAACGAACCGACGAAAATCAGCAATGCGCGATCTGAGTCCCCGGGCATTCCACTGAAAAATTGTTGCTTTTCGGACCTCATCCCTGAAAGGCAGTAGCTGTTGAGCCATGGTCTACTCAAGGGCTGCCAGCACCGGACTCAGAGCGTCCAGTACTTGAAGTGCACTTCTGGCTGACGGTGTCTGCATGTTGTTCAATAACACGCGAATGGCACTCATTAGGGGTCGCAGAAGAGCGACCACTTGCTTATCTGTATTCTGCAAGTCATCCGATGCAGCACCTTGCTGTACTGGAGGTGGCTTCTGCTGTGGCTCTGCTACAGGTCGTGTAGGCGTAAGAGGTGGCCATTCCTTTGTAGAGAGAGATCTCCCAGTTTTCTCTCTTCCAACCTCGGCGTTTGTCGCGCTCAGAGCAGCAGCTGGCTGTGTTCTATGAACGGTCGACATATCTTTAAAAGTTGACGTTGTCCGTCGTGAGGACCTTCGACGGTGGCGTCGTCTTCGTCGGACTTTTTCAGCGGCCTCTTTGTGGGTTGAGCTGTCTCTCACCATTTGTCTAAGAATAGAAATCTCTTTCTTAATCTGTGGACAGTCTTTGGAAGAAGCACTGTGAGCACCCTGACAGTTTGGGCACTTCAAAGTAGTTGCGCTGCACTTGTCTTCTGGGTGGGGTTCGGCGCATCGGGGGCATATTGCGGAATTTCTGCAAACGCCCTTCACATGGCCCATCTTCTGGCAGTTGAAACACTGCATAGGCCTCGGAACATATGGTCGAACCGGGTGGCGAAAGTGGCCTACCTTCACGTACGAGGGAAGACAGTCGCCTTTGAATGTTATTCTGACACAACGTGTGTTGCCGAGGCGGCCCACGTACACAATGACGTTGTTTTCGCTTGCCGGTTTTATGAGAATTGGCAGGTCTGCATTGGAAATTTCGTTGTCGATGTCATAAATGACTCCTGTTACAGTGGCACCATCAGCGGGCACGATGGATCGGACTTTGATGTTGCCCAGTTGCGTTATATGCTGCAATGTGTTCAGCGCACTCGAGTTCTTCACATCGATCGCCATAATGTTTTTCCTTGTATTCAGCCTGACATCTTTAATCTCATTCGGCACGGTGTTTTCTAGATACAAGGAAAGTGCTTGCCTGTTGAGCACGCGCAGATTGTCAGTTGTGTTCTGCGGCACGAACAGGATGGAATGAGGCCATCGTTGAGGCGCATTTTTCACGGTGGTCGAACTTGACGCCGAAGACGCGTTCATGATCCTTCGTTTGGCCTTGCGGTGCAAGACAGGTTGAAAGTTGTCTTCCGAGGACTCGTCACCTGAGGCGGAGTACAGCTCGGTGTCTTCGCTCTCACTAGACGTGTTGCCTCGCTTCCTCGAAGCGATGCCCGCCGGTGAACCGGAACCAGGCGGGGCCCCGTGAGCTTGTCCGTCCATCACCGCGATATGCGGGGCGGTAGACCCCACAATTGCAGTTAGAAGTCCAGAAAAACACAGAGACGGGCGAGATGCGTTCCACAGAAGAAACACTTCGTCTTCCTCCCTCATACAGGTTGGCTGAACAAAAACGCTATGAGCTGGACTGACGATTCCTTTATACTGCATTATGATGACTGCTATAAACTGCTGCCAATCCAATTATTATCACGCGGTATATATACTACAGAAACAGCCGTGACTAAGGTAGAGTGCCTGTAATTGCCTAACTACTTTTATTACCACCCTTTGAATAGCGCCCAGCATATAAATCGCACACATGCCTGTTTTTCAGTTTCACCAAAATTCCAAGACTTTGATTTGCCGTGGGTGCTGCCTGATCCTGCTAGTCATTCCGATTAACCGTGCTTGTTCTCACTGTTCTAGTGTCAAGCATCACTTCCCGCAAGCGGACGCGGCAGTATTTTTTTTTCTTTCCGTGTAATACATTCCTATTTTTGCTAGTGCTTCCTGACACAACTTCTCGAATTTCACATGTAAAATTTTGCGCGAAGGCCGCATTATATTTACACTATTTGAAACTACGCATTTTATGCTGTAATAAGTTTTCTTGCATTTCCTAAAATGTAAAGTGATAGGTTGACCAGATGGGGGGTGCACATTGGTGCAATCCGTCAAGCTGGATTAAGAGGTTTTCCCTTAATTGCACGATGTCCCGAAACGGTGAACGGCCAGCAGAGATCGAAGAATACTTGTCCACGCGCCAAAGCCCCATTACTCCCCGACAACATGAACCACGGTCACAGTCGCCCATGCGCTACCGATCGCCTAACCCACGCGCGTCTCCAAGATTGCCTAGGCGTCGTTCACCAAGACCACAACAGGAAAATTGAAGCAAGCTAACTGTGGAGGTGAGGCTGCTGATAACCAGAGTTTCGAAGATCCTCCAACATGGTTCCAGTGCGATGACGAGATATTTCCAGTAAACAGGTGCAGGAACGAAACGATTACGACACATTTGCGTTTGATAATAGACGGATGCGATCTGAATGCCTTAGTCGACACTGGCACTGATTATTCGGTAATAAGCTTCAAGATGGCGAAGAACCTGAAAAAAGTTGTGACGCAGTGTACTGAACCGCAGATACGCACGGCAGGCGGTCATCTTATTACGCCCCTTGGCCGATGCACCGCACCACTTACGATAAAAGTCTTCACTTACGTTTCTGACTTTATTTTACTGCCATAATGTTCACGGGAACTTATATTGGAAGATCACGGCGCCACAATGAACCTACGTCGATCTAGTGTGTTATTCTCGACAAAACAAGCTATACCTGTGGAAGATTCGGAGGAGCGACGTCTTGCTGCACTGCGCGTCGTTGATGATGTAACTGTGCCGCCACGATGCAGTATAATTGTTCTTGTGGAGAATGAAACATTTTGCGACCGCGAAGGCATAGCGGACGGAAACATAGCGCTCTTTTTTAACAAAGGTATTTGCGTTGCTCGGGGTCTTGTGCACTTAAGCAATGGCCCTGCAAATGTAGCACTTACGAATTTCGGAAATGAATTCCAACACATCGCACAAGGACCAGCTATAGCCTATTTCCACGAGTTCTGTGTAGCGACCGAATTATGCAGCCTAACGGCAACGTCAACTGCTCTGGCAGGAACCTGCAGTGTCGACAGATCAATTACCGTCAACCCAAGACTCCCGGAAGCCCAAAAGAAACAGATATATGTCCTGATAAAGGATTTTTCTGACTGCTTCACTACTTCCTCGAAGGTATGGCGCACGTCTGTTGCAAAGCGCAGAATCATAACATTGGACGCCACGAGACCGGTATGCCAGCACCCGTATCGAGTTTCACCAAAACAAAAGGAGATTATCAAGAAGCAACTAGAGGAGATGCTTTCAGATGACGTTATTCAGCCTTACAGCAGTCCATGGGCGTCTCCCGTAGTGCTCGTTAAGAAAAAAGATCACACTTCGATTCTGCGTCGACTACAGTAAATTGAACAGCGTAACTAAGTGGGATGTATACCCCCTTCCACGTATCGACGATACGTTAGATCGGCTCAGATGTGCAAAGTTTTTCTCCTCCCTGGATCTCAAGAGTGGTTATTGGCAAATAGAGGTGGATGACCGGGACCGTGAAAAGACAGCATTCATAACCCCTGACGGCCTCTACGAATATAAAGCGCTCCCATTCGGCCTCTGTTCTGCGCCTGCGACGTTCCAGCGAATGATGGACACTGTGCTCGCAGGATTGAAATGGCAGTCGTGCTTAGTGTATTTGGATAATGTGGTCGTATTTCCCGCAACATTTGACCAACATCTAGAGCGACTGCGACTAGTATTAGAAGCTATTCGCGCAGAAGACTTGACAATTAGGCCGGAAAAATGTCAATTTGGCTTCGATGAACTTCTGTTTCTCGGACACGTCATCAGTGCTGAAAGCGTTCGGCCAGATCCCGAAAAGACAGCAGCCGTTGCTAGGTTCCCGACACCTACAGACAAAAAGTCAGTGCGACGTTTTTTGGGTTTATGCGCATACTACAGAAGATTTGCGGAAAACTTTTCAAAGATTTCTGAGTCCCTTACAATACTAACAATAGAAGATGTACCTTTCATGTGGAAAAGCGAACAACAGGACTCCTTTGACGACTTGAGGAAACGCCTACAAGCTTCTCCAATCCTTGCCCATTCTTATGAGACAGCCGACACTAAAGTTCATACCCATGCGAGTAACGTCGACCTCGGTGCCATACTAGTGCAGCGGAAGAACGGCCAGGAGAAAGTAATTGCTTATGCCACCTATAAGCTCTCGAAAGCAAAGGCAAACTACTCGGCAACCGAGAAAGAGTGTCTTGCAGTCATGTAGGCAATATATAAATTTCCACCCTACCTCTATGGTAGATCATTTAGAGCAGTCAGTGATCACCATTCGTTTTGCTGGTTGGCGAATCTCAAGGATCCATCAGGACGACTAGCAAGATGGAGCCTTAGGAAGCAAGAGTACGATATTACGCTTGTATACCGATCCGGGAGGAAACACAGCGATGCCGACTGCTTGTCACGCGCACGAGTCGATACAACTGTGTCAGAAGAAGATGATTTCCCGTTCCTTGGCAATGTTGACGGGTCACAAATCTCTCAACAACAACGAGAAGACCAGGAATTGCTACCACTTATACAGCGCCTGGAGGTACTCGACGTTCAACTCTTGCGTGTTTTCTCTAGAAGGTTATCCTCGTTCTGTCTTCGAGGAAGTGTCCTCTACAAGAGAAACTTAGAGAACACCGAGACAAAGTTTTATCTTGTCGTACCCACAGCTACGCGAGAGGAAATTTTGCATGCATGTCACGATGAACCTTTATCTGGATACATGGGCGTGAGCCGTACATTCGCTAGGATTCGTCTGAAATACTACTGGCCTAAGTTATTAGTAGAGACCGGATTTTAGGCAAATGACTTTTTTGTTCCATGCGCTCCTATCGCCCCACTTTGATATATGAGCATGAATTAGAGGTTAAGAAGGGCTTTTATAGTGTTTTTATAGTGCCTATAAATGCCTATTTTGGGGTTTGTGCCTAAATGCCTATAATTGCCTGTGTTCAATATCGGCGCCTATGTGAACATTATTTACCCCCAAGTTTCGCTTTCGTGTGCAGTTAAAGACCGTTATTCAAGGTACCGCGCAACACTGACTGCTCGGAACTCTACGGGGTTTAACCTAGGCCTCTAGTTCAGCCAACTCCTGAAAAACAACCGCTAGCAGCAGTGAAATGGGAGGCGCCGGCCAGCACACGCCGCCGCACTAACATGGCGCGAGCGGTTGGCGAATGCGAAACCGCGGAGAGCCGTCAGGGGAAAGGAGAATGAAGAGCAAAAGAAGGAAGAAAACTGTGATGCGCATGCGGCTTTTGTTTTGTTTGTAATTTACTTTTTAAGGTGTTCACCGCCGTCAAGCTTTTTTTCTCAGCGTACAAGATCATTCTCAGTGACAAGAGGCACAATTTTGAATCCAAAATCTGGAGATGGTGGTTGTTTGCTTTTTGTTTCCACAATCTTCACAGTGATTCTTAGACTACGTTCCGCGTGCCCTCAAACAGATTCCTTCAAACATGTGCACTTCAAATGGGCGGAAGTGTATTTGGCAGTGTTGGGACGTTTTGCCTGTACAATTCGGATAATGTCATTGTATATGAGAAAATTGACAGAGTTGTACCTAACAGTCCACAAGTAAGAACATGTCAATTTCTTAATAAATTGTTGTCTCTCTTCCATTTAATATTTATGTTTTTGTTGTATCTTAATTTAATTGAATCAGGCAGACATAAAGTAGCGCTTTTTTAATCAGTATTCCCCACTTTCAAGTATTCTTTTTCATGCCTGTTTCACTATATGCGACTCTCGAGTACAGTGGCCGTTGAACATGAATATGAGCAGTGTGCTTGTAGAATTAAGCCACTTGATCGTCATTAGTCCAGCAGTTTTAGGGGGCAATTGCACGGCTATGTTCAACTATTGGCGCCTTTGTGTCATCATACACAATAACATTTCAAGTTTTTTTGTATTTTTTTTGTCGTAGATACCGGTCGCGCACGTCTTCGTTTGAAATAATTTTTTCATTTATATAAAAATTTATTTTGCCTATATTTACGATGTTAGAGGCCTAAAACGTTGTTTTGCCTGGCTATTTTTGGCGCATAAACGCGTTTCTTTAATGCCTAAAGATCCGGCCTCTAGTTATTAGCCTCCGTGCAGCACTATATCAAGACTTGTCGCGAGTGTCAAAGAGGCAAGACTCCACCCGTAAAACCTGCAGGCCTGCTCCTTCCAATAGAGCCAACAAAAGCCTCATTCCAACTAGTCGGTATGGTCCTCCTTGGACCCTTCCCAAGATCATCTTTAGGCAAAAAGTGGATAGTTGTGGCCACCGACTATCTGACCCGTTACGCAGAAACTGATTCCTTGTACAGTGCAACGGCTGTCGAAGTTGCAGAATTCTTTGTCAACAATATCGTTCTCAGGCATGCGCTCCCACAGTTGTTATTACCGATCGTGGAACAGCCTTTACTGTGGACCTAATGAAATGCTTGTTTCAAATGACACATACTGATCACAGGAGAACTACGGCGTATCATCCCGAGACAAACGGTTTAACTGAAGTCCTCAACAGAACACTGGCTGACATGCTTTCGATGTATGTCGATGTTGAACATAGGCTGTAGGGACGAAATTTTGCCGTACATCACCTTCGCATATAATACGGCCGTTCAAAAAACAACACGAGTTGCCCCGTTTGAACTTGTATTCAGCCGAGCAGTAACCACAACTTTGGATGCTATGTTGCCGTTAGATGATGAAAACAATAACTCATCTGACCTAGATGATTTCTTGCAAAGAGCCGAGGAGGCACGACAGATGGCAAGGTACCGAATACGTCCCAACAACGCAGCGACTCCTGCCGGTACAACCAGCGACGTAGTGAAGCGCATTATCAGCCCCGTGACAAGGTGTGTGTATGGACCACAGTGCAACGCCATGGACTGTCTGAAACGCTTCTCTGCTGATACTTCGGCCCTTACGAAATACTTCGTCGTATAAGAGACGCCACTTAGGAAGTGAAATGCGCTGGGGTGCTATAACGTAAAATGATTCCTAACTGTTTTGATTACAATTTCTGCGATGGGCCTCCACGATTGGTCAACACATTTTCGGCCAACTCTCAAGTTCGCCTGTCTGTCACGCGACATCATGAAAACCGCGATAGCTCTCCATCTGATATAACGTGTACACACTGATTATGCATGATTATACCGCACAAAATAAACATTATCATTCCTGATCCAACGCCTTTTGACCATTAACCCTCTGCTATTGGTCCATTGTTTTCTGGCTACGCCTACTTCGCCTGTCTGTCACGCGACCTCAAAAAACCGCGAAAACTCACCGCGTCAAAGTGACGTGGACGCGAAAAAAATGCATTAATATGCCGAACAAAACTGAAAAATTTTCTGAATAGCCATCGACTGCCCCGTTCCGAAAGGGATAAAAGATGGCAACCCGCCAATCGATCAGGCCCTCGCTACTCGCACGTGCCGGTGAGGATATATTTATTTGCGCATGATAAAACTTTCGGAGTGGCGATAAAACGTTATCCGGCCCTTTCAGCATGCATACGACATCGCTCTGCCAACTCTTCCTTGCTGAGGATCCGTTTCAGTGGCATTCTTATCATTCCGTTGCACGCCGCCGCGATTTTCGACCAGCCACCGCAAGCTAAGTAAGGCGAAGCGGACCAATCGGAGAAGCCGGCACAACCCCCTTTATGCGATTATCTATTTTAACGGTACTGGCTCGGCCGCATCGAAACCCTCTCCACTAGAGCGTGCTCGTCGCCTCCTGTCAGCCAATTAGCTAAGAAAAACCGCTGAGTGTAGGCGATGTTATTGGTTTTGAAAGCTAACAAAGGTGACCTCCTATAAACGAGGAGAGTGTTTGATTGGGTTTTTCAGGCAACGCTGCGGGTCACCGCCCGATGCTTGCGTCGGTGGTTACGTAAATTTTACGTCAGGAGTTTGGAATCAAAACAGTTTGGAATCATTTTACGTTATAGCGCCCCTGGACATCAGAGCTGAAGACGGCGCAAGCCCACGGAAGTTGTACATATCGTGGGCATGAAATCCTACCACCAGAGACAATGAAAAAAAAAGTCAGAGCTTACAGGAACCACTACTTTCTCTCACGCATCGGGCCAATGCGTTGAGGGGGATAATGCCGCGCCAACTTGGTCATAGTCAAGTTGCGCGCCCTTCGTATTGGACACTGTGAACAACAGCAACAACAGGACAGCGATCTTCGTGGCACGAGCACCCGGTTGGACCCGGCTGGCATGCGCCACGCGCACAAGGCAGGACTCGAGAGGAAAGAAGAAGACTGTTGGACGCCAGTTTTAGAACGCGACAGCCGGGCATTTTTCACGACCGCCCTGAACTTTTAGTATGAGCACAGGTTCGCCCTTAATAAATATAGTTGTTTCGTTAACCTGTGTTCCTCAACATCGTTACAACATATGCAAGGCGGACGGATCCTGCCCATTTTGTTTGTTGTAAATGTTCTCTGTAACAACTTCTACGAACGATTCCATATATGCTGAAAGAGAAATGTTGCTTCATAAATTTCTTGCAGCAAAATTTATTGATACACCCCTTTGAACTATTTGCTCAATGTCTATCCCCCCTTCCCCCCTACGGCATTGACCTACGGCTTGACCTACGGCATCAATCTTACCCGCCGACCCGCAACGCCGCCGCCACCGCACCCTTTCGCCCTTTTCCGTCTGTCAAGAATAGGTGCCCTGTCAAGTGCCTCCCCAGCATCGGCTCTCTCCCGTCCCCTCATTTTTTTACAAAGGACCTTTTGAAAAGCTGCACACCGCCACCTCCGCAGAATACCCCCGGAAGAAAGAGCCGAATGCACACCGACACGTCGGGCTAATAAATTCTATATTTGGTTGGAGTCACGCTCAGAGTCCTAATTTATTTTCCAACCAGACAGGTAATTCTGTCGAAATGTTTAGGTTCAATTATATGCTTGCAGTTTGTTGATTTGTCAACATGAAAACATTGTCACATACATTTGTCATTCCGTCATCTCTGATAATATTTGTTTTTATTTTCCAGCGTGAGCATCTCTTCCAAATAAGGAGGAAGTCGCTGTGGAAGGTGGCAGCAAATGCAATGAAACCACTGCATAATCGCAGGTCCTCAGGGGCCTGACCAGCCCGCCGTCATCCGAGTGCTGACTAACCAGCCTAGCCACGTCAGTTCCCTGCCCTAAAAGCCTTGGCCAGCCCACCGTCCTCAGCACCTTGCCTAATTCCTATCCTCAGGGCTCTGCCTAATCCACCGTTATCCACCTAGCTTCACGAAAGATGGCGCTTTGGCACTTGCTTGCAAATAAACTGTTTGAATTACACAACCCAGCATCACCCATTTAGGTAGACAAAAAATGCATGTTTGTGCTTATTTATTTGTAAATAAAATATTGTATAAATGTTTTCAGTACTTTTTCTATTATTATTTGAATGTTTAGGGGACTTTTGATTCTTCATCTAATTCATTTAGATCGCGTTTTCCTAGCGACAATCAGTATAGCCATTTTGGGGACAATTCCTATCAGAAATGCCACTAACAAAATACTCGCGGTAATAATGGCTGCAATGTCTAGAGCCAGCATATTTACTATATTCGTAATGCAAGGGGGATTAATAATGACAACGAAATGGCTCATCGCTGGTACTACGCAAGCAAAACAATGGCTGCTGCATTGGCATAATATTCGGCCTATCTTGGTTTCAACTCTGGACCAGTATTGGATTGGTTTGCACTTTGCCAATATGCCAGTGGTGGTTAAGGACTGGTACCAATTTCTGCCAGAATTGGGCCATGCTTGGACCATTGATGGTGCGCTGTCTGGGTAGCTGTTCACCTCCGCGTCGCCGCTCACTTCGTGCAACCTCGTGCTCACCATAGCAACCTCGTGCTATGGCTCTAGAAGAGGAAAACTGATTCTCGCAGTCCACGCGTCCGGGAAGTACTGCGGCGTCATCTAACTAAAAAACTCATCACTGTCGCCCATCAGACGTAAAAGAGTTTTGCGTGGAAGGTGCTCGCGCATTTGGTGTCGTGGACACAGGAGCTGCCGTCGTAGGCAGGTGAAGGGCTACAAATTTTTTAAATTGTTATCCTATTTAGGATAGACTTTGTACTTGACTCCCCGTACACAATGCCTCTGTTGAGGCCTGTAAGGTAAACGTAAATAAATGAAAATAAATTCGTGACTGTTCTCCGGAGATGCACCCCGAAATCAGGGAAAAAAACGCTCAATGAGAGAAATAGCATTTTGGGGGCGAATTCACAAAGCTTTTCTTTCGTAAGTGCTGCTTGCCATTGTCCAGCCGCCTTCGCTAATGATGAGTCTAACACCACGATTGGCTGACACCTGCTTCTACGAAGATTTTTAGCGTAAGAACGCTTTTGTGAATCCTGCCCTTAATGTGCGCAAACTTCTGGTTCCGTGAGTTAATGACACCATCATCTGGTCCACAACTGATTATTTTTCCCTACAACATTTTAGTTGCGTTCAGTAGGCGGTAACACTCTTGCGAGGTCAAACCGCTGTATAGCGTTAGAAGAATTGGAAATAGAAAACAAGGTAAATTAGTTGAATGAGACCTTATTTTAACAATATACAGACAGTGGACTCCTAAGGAATATACAGAAACACTACACAGAAAGAAGATACAGATACATTCGACCAGACGAGATGTCGTCAAACCCACAACTTCATCGACCTTCTCAAGGCGTACGGCCAGCCCATGATCACCGAGATAAAGATTGTGAACAAGGCTCCCATGTGGGGGCCCAAACATCAGTTCGAAAAAAAATTAACCTTGGTCGTCGTCTGTTTCCTGTTTTCGTCATACAGAAACATACCTATATATAATGCACGTACCTTGCCGCAAATAGTAATTTTGCCCAGTTGAATAACTTCAGGGGCGACACAGCAGTTACCGGCGTAGCACATCAATAGTACAAGTGATACGACCGACGGAAAATCGTCGGCGTTTGTCAACATCCAATGCAAGAATTGCTAGGATTTATTTGGAAGTCTATTGTCCGTTCCCGTCGTACCAACGTTTGTATCACGGTGTGATCCGCGCACCATTCCTTAGCAGGTTGGTTAATGTGTGCGCGCACAACACTCATGCCAGCAACGGAAGCCTGAACGATTCCATGGCTCAGGGAAAAAGGATTCAGGGAAGCGTGACGGTGCGTCTAAGTGGCTTCGCAATTTTTGCAGCATAGCCGCAGAGCGCTCAAGCCCAAAACTTCCCAACCCACCACGCGCGCCACACGCATCTGCGTTCGAAACCAGGACAGCACGACAGTGGCGGTGGCGGTGCAAGCGGGGCCAACACGCATCCACGGTTTGCATATATGTGGGCGTAAAAAAAGAACTAGGCCAAAATTTTGTAACTGTGACTGTCGAAGTATGCTTGCCTGCTATATTTATATGGTGCGGGCCGAGGCTTTTATTTTTGTTAATTTATCGCCTCACAATAAACAATGTTGAAGTACGCGATAGCATACTTATATTTAAAAAAAAAAAACGCTTAACCTTGCACTCGGCCTTGCAACGCTCGAAGCAGCGAAGCTGGGCGATCGCAGCCCAGCGTTTGCTGGCAGTGCGGGCGAACTTTTCATCTTATTACTCATGATGATTATAATTTATTTTTGCGTCTCGGCTTACGGCCGTCACTGCGCATTGCATAGCGCAGCTTGCAACACCAACACCCATTTCCAAACACAACACCCGCTCGGTGGATGCGTCTCTCTCTCTCTCTCGCTCTCACTAGCGCCCAAAACCTCTTTACCTCGCAGAGCACGAGGGTAGGAACTCGCCAGCTGTGAATGAAGACGACGACGCTCGAACTGAATCATATGGTTCCCATAGATACATGCTCTGCAGGCGTGGCTGTATAGCCTAGTGGCTGCGACGCTCGCCTTGGGACCGGGGGTACGCGGGTTCGAATCGCGCCTCCGCAAAAAAGTATATTTTCTTTCTTGGTAGTCTGCACCACTTCCTCTTCACAACCACAATCTCTCTCTGCTACGCTAGGCACCACAAATTATGGCTGTATTGAACAGCTTCGCTGTTAAAATTAAATAAGCCGATAGCATGGATGGCAAGCTGACTCGTGCCCTTCACCTCACTTGAATGTTTTGCATTGGAACTCGCTGACCGTTGTCATTACTCTCGAGTAAATTTGTTTTCACTGACCCTTTCGGTTAAAGCCGCTCCTGCACGCGCGTTTGTGGGCGTTTCTTGAACTTTGACGTGAAAGCGTTGTACCCTAGCTGTTAAAAACTATCGTTTAAGGCTTCCTCAAAGAGCAGATACTCGAAGCAGCCGTATACATTTAAAACTCGCCGTAGACGCTGAGAACCATTTTCGAACCTGAAAACTGGCCCCCAAAGAAATTGGTAACAATACATAGAAAACTGTTTCCTCAAATGCAGCAACAATATTGTGCGCTCCAGATAATTTTAACCAAGCTGATGAAAAAATATTTAAGATAAATGGTGTAGTATACGATAATATTAATTTAGCTGTTTGGTCTTGAGACCTTTTTACAACGGAGCATGTAGCCCTTATAATCATATATGCATCATGTACTTTTATTTTGTTGAAATAGTTTGGCTAACAATAGTTGGGACAGACGGTATATGTGTAACCACTATTCATTAGCACTTTATAATATTTTCCACGCCTACAGCCACACTACTGTGTGTAATGTTTCTAACATTTGCTAATGTACGTACGTTGTGATACATACTTTGATATCTTGCGCTCCATCCTCAGGCAGAGCGTGTTTTCTAAGACGCGGGATCCAAAATATGACGACGTAGTATTATTGATTAGGTGTATTTTCTTCATGCTATAGAATTGCTTTGGCGAGCACCAGAAAGACATTGAATATCCATATGCAGATCATGCATTATTACGTGTTCTAAATTTCCTTCAAGAAACCCACAGACGTTGGCTAGGAAATGAGTAAGACTGATATAACCCTAAACATTGGCTTCTACATGGCAAAGTCCAATCAATCATCGTCACTGATTTTTGGGTGGCATACAATCTGAAGTGCTCTGTATAAAAACATGCCACTTCTTTAGTGCTCACCGCTTTTATTCGGTAAATGTCGATGCATAAGCAATATTCATTCGACAACATATTCCTGAAAGCTGTCGTGCAATTTATGCCGTTAATGTTGGCCAGTGGGCATAAAGAAAACATACACATTTGACACATTCAGCATTATTGCTTTGTTGGAGCTGCTTTCGCAGAAAATCTTACCGTTTTCCAGGGATTCTCTGGCTGAACTTGACCGTCTTCGCCACTTGCGTCGCACCATTTTTCTGCTGCTATAATGGCCAAAACAACCACGACAATTTTGAGCACACAAGCCATTTTTCGCTTGTAAAGCGACAAACGCTTTGCTGTAAAATTCAGACACCAGCTTATATATATCCTTCTATGACTCATTGGCTATGCATTTAGAGATAAGCTTTACACGAATCCCAATATATCACACCTGCGTTCTGGGAACCGACCTGTGCTTTGTCGTCAAATGGCTATGCCCTATAGAAGATCAAGAACCTATTCCACCCAGGTGCCTGTAAAAATTTTTGTGCAACGTCAAACGCATAGGAAAGAAATCAATATTTCGAGGGAAACAAAGAAAAAAAGATTATTCGTGTCTTAGGGAGTTGGAAAATGTTAAGTCGCCTGAAGGGTGAAACAATCGCAATGGATCAATTTATATGACTATCAGACAAAATAAGGCTGGTAGTTCGTGGTTGGTATAGGCTGCGCTAAATAAGCATTTACTAAAAATATTGCAGCAGAACTTATCTCGAGATAAGTGTCATTGGTAACGCGAATAGCGATCCAGCATTGTATCGAAAGGCGTATTCCTTAAATCACGTTTATTTACCACGTGACTGTTGTAGCTCTGACAGTTTCGTTGCCTTGGCTATACGCAGCAGAGCCCGATGTCGTCTCACTCTGCAATGGCGCTCACGTCGTGCCATGTTCGCCCCGAGCACTGAGACATGACGACGACTGTATGACACCGACGCAGTCACGATAAAATGAAGAAACCTGAATGATATCGATCGAACGACATAGGCGTATACAACGAAATGTGGACAAATACGATATAAATTCCTAAATAATGACAATGGTATACCGACCACAAAGTGGCGACGATGACATTAGGTCATCAGATGATGTCGACTGCTGATGACGATGGCGTGGTAACGTGATGAAGACAACTGGTTGAAGAAGTTGGAATGACAACGATGGCAGGACCAAGATAACATGATAACGACGGTGTTACAACGAATGCATGATAGCCTCTGCTTGACGACGAAGCCATGACGACGATGGCATGACAACGTATGCATAAACACGATTGAATAACAAAAGCATGATTATGATAGATTGATGTAAGGAATGACGTTGATGGACGAACGAGAGCAGTATAGCGAATACAGCATTACAACTATGGGACGACGATTCAGAAATGATGACGATGGTGAAACAAGAGCGTAACGATGATCGTTTAACGACTACGGTATGACAAAGACGACATGACGAGCGTCCGACGCAGATGCAAGTGATGACTCACTCTAACTCTCGGTTCCTTTTCTCGAATCCGGCAACAATTATGTCTTCAGGTTGCAGATGTGGGTGTATTGGCCAGTGGCCTTCACCCCGCCCACCTACCAATCACAATACAACGGCCTCGTTGATCGTTTTCACCGTCACCTGAAGAATGTGTTCACGGATCAATGCTCGCCTTCATAGTGATTTCAGCACCATCTCCTAACATTTCTTGGCTTGCGCATGGCGTCGAAAGCTGATTAAGGCTGCTCAAGTGCGGAGTTTGTTTTACAGTGAAGCTGTATATCTCTCGGTGGTTGGAAAATTTCGTGGCGTACAGACAAAACTGAAGAGCAGGAAGAAGCCAAAGTGATCGGACGCACCTCGCGTCAGCACCGTATTACACGATTGTTTTTATAGTGCAAATCAGCCCAAAACCACCCGAAGCTGCACTTCAACAGACTAAGCTCGTTCTCAGGCACAATTGGACAACGAAAACCAGGTGGGATTCCCATTTTTCAAGCCACTACGACAATTTTTTAGCCGGACCTCGAGGTGGGAGAGCCGCGAGGTCGCGCACCATAGAGCCTACTTCCTCAACAATTCCCGATCATTCTGTCAATAATGGAAGTCACCGTAGAGTGGCGCCGCATAACCCAGTAAGAAATGGATATAAGCAAGGGGTGGAAGGAGGTCAGACACAGAAGATGAGACCGGCAAACCTCCCAACATTATAAGAGCACCTTGTCTGGAACGCGGCCCGACATGCGCGACGATAACTCTAGGAAAGGAAGGCTAGAGCAGATCCAAGAAGGGATTACAAGATCGTTATCAGACCACATGGAGGACTCAAACTATCTGAACACGTTATAGTTCACCTAACAGCGGCGTTACAAGATACGGCAGGCATCCCTCGAGACGAGACGGAAGAGATGAGGATATAGTCTGCCCTAACAAATATCAAAATATCCTAATCGTCAGTACATCGCATCAAGAGTATGCCAAAAATTATCAGGAAGTAGCACGTATCAAGATTCAAGACAAGTTTTACGACACCAATGCTAACGAGAAGGCGCAGGCCATGAAGGCAAAAGGAGTCATCAGAGGAATCGCACTCGACGAGGGTCCATGAGACGTCACAGCAGCCGGTGATACGAACAAAACGCCACGGCGATAGCAGCAAAGCGAATCAGTAATACTACCACAGTGATGGTGCTCTTTGAAGGACACAAAGTGCCCACGTACGTCCGATACAGGGCAGCGCTGCTCCAATGCTCCTTGTACAGGAAACAAGTGGATTACTGTCACAAAGCAACAGACATGGACACAGAGGAGACGTATGTCCCAACCCGATCAACGAAATGTGTGTTGGATGTGGAACAACTAAACCAGGCAAAGACCACACGTGTCATCCTAAAGGCCAGTTATGCGGCAAGGACCATCCAATCGCATATAAGAAGTGTAAAGCCAAATTCAAGAAGCTCTTCATCGTTAAATAGAGACAATGGCAATAACCACAACGACAACTACAACGAGAACATGAAGACGCTACCTAACGAGAACGCCAGGGAACGACGCTCCAGAACGAGAACAAGGTATCCATTCTCCCCCAGATAATTATCCTGGTCCGGCTCCAGAACACCGGGGACACAACCGGGATACAGATCTAGGTCCTCAACTAGGCCACCCACTTCAGCAAACGCGACAACAACGGTGAGCTGAGCAAAAGTGGTCGATGGTGCGCGCCCGGGGGCTATCGGGGACACTGCCACTAATAACGAGATAAAGGAACTAAAACACGAGAACCCGCTGTTGAGAACATTCTACCACGTATGAGCCGATGAAATAAAACGTCTCAAGGAATAAAAAGCCAAATAAATCAGGTAACTCCCACTCCACATGAGACCACGAAAGATCCAACTGAAGTCCCGGATAATAAGATGGATGAGGGGGATGACCCCACTCCACTCAAATGCGAGGCCCAAGCCAGAAGTGATACGCTGGATAACACGCCGGTAGATAAAGCATTTGCTGATATCCAAAGGACCCTAGTAGGGACACAAAAGGCCAATAAAAACTGGACGAAATGATGAACCAAATGGCTAAGGCAATAGCAGCATTAGGAGTAGATTATACATCCTAGAGGCAAACCAGTCACCAGGTCATGGACTACCCTCTGGTGCATTAGAAGCATTACAATCCTTACCCACTTCTCAACCACACTATTATATAAGATCAGCGTCTCCCTCCGATGGTGGCACCCGAAATAAGGTGCACTAAAAGAGGGTTCAGTGTGTGGCAATGGAACTGTAGAAGTTACAAAAACAAGAAGTCAGTCTTACAGCAGTATTTGAAACACAAGGATAAACCGGACCTCCTAATTCTCCAGGAAATACATGGCATCGCAAAGTTGGCAGGATACACATCTTTTGGCTGTGCTGAAGGGGAGACCAGGGCATTAACTACGCTGGTAAAAAGAAACAGTGTTCGTGCAACACAACACAGGCATAACACACAACAATTTTCTATTGGAAGTCGTCCCGCTAAAAAAAAGACAGGACGTAGCTTATTTGTTCTGAACATTTATAGCAACCCCACGAAACATACGCACAAATTTATAAACCTATTACAGAAAATACGCAAACTAGCTGGAGAAAATCTGGTAGTCATAGGAGGAGACTTTAATGCCCAACACACCATGTGGGGATACCTATATACAGGACCAAAAGGAAGGGCGTTATGGAACGACTCGCAAGACTTAGGCCTCACAATCGTCACAGACCCCGGCACTCCAACCAGAGTAGGTATGGCGCTAAAAAGGGACCGAACCCCAGACCTAACATTCACGAAGAATATTGAGAAGGCGACGTGACGCAACACACTGTAAGATTTGGGTGGCGACCACCGCATATCGGAGTTACACTTCAAAGAAGGGCCGAATAGAACGAACGAACGCTTATCAAATTAATAGACAGAGAAGTACTTCGTAGAACGCTGGAGACTGCACAGCAACGATCCATCATAGACATAGAACAATGGACTAAGGACCTCAGCGATGACGTCAAAGATGCCACAAAAACAGCACCACCTGAATCTAACTTGGAGAAATGCGACGGCAGACATCCCCACGTGTGTGGAGCTATGCAGTTGCTTCAAAATAGACTTAAAGGTCGGAAGCATAACAGAAAGCTGAGAAAGCGCAAAGCGCTCCTCATGAAAGAAATAGAAGAATATGCTACGCAATTGAGCAAGCAACAATAGGATGAGATATGTAATTCTATGGACGGGCACTTAAGCACCGGCAAAACCTGGCACATGCTCAGTTTCCTGTTGCACCAGGAGAATAACAAGGCAAGCCACAGACAAGCCATTAATAAGTTAATACATGCCTATGAGGGCACAAAGGAGGAACTTTAGAAAAATTAGAGCAGAAATACATAACAAAGACACCCCCTTGCAACCATCCTAGCTACAACGGGAATATAAACGGAAAATAAATGAGGAATTCACGGAGGCAGGCCAAGACGGTATAACAAACAAGATTCTCGGAAAACTCGATGATGGATCGATCGCCAAACTAACGGATTACATGAAGGAGCACTGGATAGAGGAAGAAGTACCAGTTACAAAAATTTGTTGACTGCCAAAGACGCAAAGCACCTCCCGGCAAGCCTGCACACTTCTTATATGCAGTTGAAGTACCAGGACAGAGCCTTTCACCCAAGTTGGAATGCATTTGCTGCGCCCATTGCCAAGTTCTACAAACGAAAACAGATGGATCTTTTTCGCAACCGATTACCTGACGAGCTGCGTGGCAACTAAAGCTACGCAGCGGGGCACAGCAGCCGAAGCAGCTCATTTTTTATCGAAAACGTTGTCCTTAGGCACGGTGCCCCAAAAGTTGTCATTACGCACACAGGGAGAGAAAGAGAAATAAATGTATTGAGGTAAAATATGGTTAAGGCGGCCAGAGGGTGGGTCGTTAGTCCTGGGCTCCAGTGGCCACCGCCACGTGCCGTGCCTGGTCGAGGAGGCTCAATTGAGTCTCCAGGTCAGTCCGGGCGAGGATGGCTGCCCAAGGCTCCCTAAAAATTTTTTTCTAATTGGGGTGAATATGAATATTGGTGTCGTGATTGGCACTCCCATGTCACATGGGGCAAGGATGACCTCTCCCAACACAGGGGCATTGATTGGCGTATTTGGCATGCCCTCGCCCCAGATGTGGGTAGTTGATTTGTGGATTTTTCTGTATAGCCGAACATCCTCAACTGTTTATTGCGGGTTTGTCGTGGCGAGTTCTTGGCGTGAACGACGTTGATGTTCTAAGACATCGCATGCTAGTATTTGATTGTTGTTTCTGTTTGGGGTGTCATTCGTTGCTCGGATTGAAGTCTCGCGAGCTACAGCATCTGCTCCCGTGTTACCAGTGACAACACCCGTCGGACACCATACAATGTAATGTTCTTGTCTTAGTCGATCGCCCATGGTTTTAAGAGCGATCCTGGGGATTCTCTCGTGAAGGAAGAGTCGGCAGGCCTCCTTGGAGTCCGTGAGGACGTAGGCGGGCCTGCATTCTCCCTCCCGTGTCTTTATCGCCAGGGCCACTGCAGCCGCCTCCACTGATTTTGTGCAGGCTGCGCGGCCTGAAGCTGTTCTTATGCTTCTTGGGATACCGAAGGGTCCCGAAGCAGCCACGAAAACGCGTCCCTCAATGTCCCGTGCTGCGTCTGTGTATATTGTGTCGGGGTTATTGCCGAATAATTTTATAATTGTTTGGCTCGGGCTTTACGCCTGCCTTTATGATATTTTGGGTTCATTTTTGGGGGATAGAGGAGATTTTCAGTTTTTCTCGCACCTCCCTCGATATGTGTACTAGTTCGCGTCTGCAGTAGTGTGGGTGGATCGGGTATCCCAGCTCTTCTAGGACCCTCCTGCCCGCCTGTGAAATATTTAGGCGCTCTCGTTGTGTGACCATTATCATTGCTTTGTGTTCTTCAAAGGTGTTGTACACCCCAAGGACCTGGAGCCACTCCGTAGATGTCCCCAGTGGTAGACCCAGGGCGGGCTTATACGCCATGCGTATTAGGATGTCTGCCTGGTCTGCCTCGTTGCGGTTAAGCTCGTGATGCGGGAGGCAGTAGGTAATTCTGTTTATTGCAAAAGCTTGAACGAGTCTTAAAGCGTCTGATTCGCTTAGCCCACTCTCGTTCCGCGTAATTCTTCCTTTCGTTCTTATGATTTGTTTTACTGAAATCTTTAGAGTATTTAGGTTATGGTCTGCTCTCGTGTTGTGTTGTATTGACAGCCCCAAAATCCCCACTTTTCGGGAGTCTTTAGGTCTGGAATCGTCATGCTTCAGTTAAGCTTTTGAGATTTGTTGTAATATTTTCTGTGTACCGTAATGCATTCTGATTTTTCAGGTGCACATTTCATTCCTTTCTCAGTGGCGAAATCGTGCAGTATGTAAATTGCTTCTTCAGCAACTTGTTCTTTGCTCCGATTTAGCCTTTTGTCGCCCAAAGAGTAATGTCATCTGCATAAAGAGCAACATGCAGATTTGGAGCCTTTTCTAGCCTATGGGCCAGGTTATTCATCCCCAAGTTGAACAGTAGAGGAGAGATGACGGAACCTTGTGGTGTGCCCCCATTTGTCATATATAAAGAGCAGGATCGGGTTTCTTCTATGCCGATAGTGGCATTTCTATTCCTCTAGAAAGATTTCATATATCTATGTCTTTTCACCTCACACACAGGGGAACTGCCTTCACTGCAGAACTCCTTGACTCGGTTCTCAGACCCTGTGGTACAAGCCACCAGAAAACAACCGCATGTCATCGCCAGACCAACGGACTAACCGAGTGCCTTAATAAGACCCTCACAGACATGCTATGCATGTAGGTCGACGTGGAACATAAGAACTAAGATCAGATTCTGCCTTACGTAACCTTCGCACACAATAACGCTCGACAGAGAAGCTACTCGAATGATCCCGTTCAGCTGAGTCCGCGGTCGCGAAGCCGCACGAGGGTGATGACACACCTACTGACGTTGATGAATTTATTCAGCGCGCCGAAGAAGCCAGGCATCACGCCCGCGTTCTTCTCTGCGATAAGCAAGACTAAGATGCAAAACGGTACGATCTTCCACAAAGATTCGTTTTCTACAGTCCCGGAACAAAGTAAGGGTTTCGATACCCATGCGCCGCCGTGGCCTTTCCAAAAAACTGATAAGACGGTATTTTGGGCCGTATAGTAGCATGCAACGCCTGAATGACTTCACCTACGAGGTTGTTCCTGACAGTGACAATAACTGCAGTCGACGCAAGCACTTACCTGCAGTGCAGCATCTCATGCCGATGAAGCAGTACCTGTCGAAGTAAGTTTCGTTTGTGTTTTTGTTTTTGTTTTGCATGTCTTACTCTGTGCCTTTGTATTACTGTGTGCCTTTGAATTATTCGAGTGCTTGCATTGTATTGTAATTCTGAATGTTTTCTTGTAATTTTACCATTCCTGCTTGGGCGCGCATGGGCCTGCAGTATTTTGTAAATGAATAAATATAGAAATAAATAAATAGAATAAATAATGTCACAGTAAATGAAGGGAAGTTAAGGGTGCTGCGCTGGCATTGTATGCCGTGTGCAGGATATTAGGAGGACATAGAATGCGTGGCCTCTTACCTGCGGAAACAAGTATGCCGCGCACTGTACGAGATATCGAACGAGGTAGGAGAACAACCTTTTCTAAAATTGCGCTGGAATATGACGGTAAAGACAAATACACTTCGATAATACACAAATATTTCGTCACCAAAAGGACCGACAACAAGGTGCAACAAACAATCACCTGTGCTACCTTACAATTAACCAAGTTGCGATCCAAACGCAGCAGCATGAAAACGTTGCCACAGTCGTAATGGAGAAAAATATTCAGGTGCCACAAGGTAACGTGCTCGGAGCCGGTTGAGTCGAGCTGTCCTCTCCGGGATCCATGACAAAAAGATCGACGTAAAGTCCACTGCGAAGATCCGTGACGAGGTACCGAGAGCATCCACCTCCTCCAGATATGTTACGTGGGAAGACGAAAATTCTGTATACAGGTCTATTTACAAATCAATAGGCTGCACTTGGCCAAAAGGCATGCAATAGCCTGCGCTAGCCTGTAATCGTCGTCGTCGTCGTCTTCACAACACTAGGCACTTCGTCATCGCAAGTACTGGTCCGTAGCTGTACACTGGTATTTTCTTGTACGCTCGTCTTTTCCCAGCAGCCACAGCTCTCGTGCATGCAAAAGCCACCAGGCGCCGCCCTACGGTGCACACACACACGTGGCTGGCACGTAGTACGTGTAGGGCAAACACTGACGCAAGATTTCATTCTGAACAAGAACCCACGATCATTCAAGCACACCTGGCAGAGGGCTTGATTCGCGCCTCACGTCCGCCGACTCAAAAGCAGCAGCAGCAGCAGCAGCAGCAGCAGCAGCAGCAGCAGCAGCGTCAAACATCACAAATACCAAACATTAAACGTCGCCTCGTTCAATCGCGAGGTTTTACTGCGACGCTGGAAGCTTCCCTAAGTGGTACAATAAGAGGGCACTGCACAGGACTTCATCTTATAAAACGAGTGAGGCAGTCCCATGCCGCTGACTTCCCAATATGTAATTATTTATTAGAGTGCCTGGATCATAGCAAAAGTGACATGGTTGACTGTCCGCCTCGTGTGGTGTCAGTACTTGGCTCGAATCTTGGTGCCGCGCCGCCGGGAACACAACGTTTCTTTTTTTTAATTCGAGCTGTACCACGACCTGGCTTTCGGTTGTTATCCGTCGAAAGAGTGCTATAAAGCTTTGGAGAGTCTCTGACAGAGGAAAAAGAACCTGAACGGAGCGGACGCACCTCACGCCGGCTCCGTATTCTACGAATGTTTTCCTTGCGCAAATCACAAGAAACTACCCAAAACTGCACACCAACGGGCTCAGCTCGTTCCCAGGAACAATTTTATACCAAAAGCCAGGTGATATTCTCATTTTGAAGCGTCTGCGACACTTTTTTTGGCCGGACTGATGGCGGCAAAACCACGACGTCGCACGCCATTGAGCCGGCTTCCTCAACAATTACCGATGATTCTCTCAATAATGGAAGTCACCGCAGAGGAGCACCTCATAACCTAGGAAGAAATGGATATAAGCAAGGGATGGAAGGAGGGCATGCACAGAAGATCCGACCCGCAAACCTCCCAACATCGCGAGAGCACATTGCCGCCGACGCGACCCGACAAGCGCAACAATAACCCCAGGAAAGGAAGGCTAAAGCAGATACGCAAGGCAAGCAGGATGCCACATTTCTCAAGCGGGGATTACGAGATTGTGATCAGCCCTTGTACAGACTCAAAATATCCGAACACTGTATAGTTCACCTAAGAACGGTGGTACAAGATGTGGCAGGCACCATTCGAGGCCAAAAAGAGGAGGATATCGTCTGCCCCAACAATTATCAAAATATCCTAATCATCAGTGTATCGAATGAAGAGCTAGGCAACAATTATGAGCTTTACGAGACCAATGCTTACGAGACGGCGCCGGACATGACGGCCAAACAAGTCATCCGAGGAATCCCACTCGACGAGGGCCCAAGAGGCATGACAGCAGCGGTGGTTACGAACAAAAACCGAAGAGCGGTAGCAGCAAAGAGAATAAGTAATAGTGCCACAGTTGTTGCGCTATTTGAAGAACACAAAGTGTCCACATAGGCTAGATTCAGGGCAGCTCTGCTCCGAGGCTCCTTGTACCGGAAACCAGCGTATATCTGTCACCTATGCAACAGACTTAGACACAGAGCAGATGTATGTCCTAACCCCTACCACAAGACTTGTGCTGAATGTGGAACAGCAAACCAAGACAAAGACCATGGGTGCCAACCTAAATGCCAGTTATGCGGCGCGAAATTACGTCCGCAGATAAGACGTGCAAAGCCAAATTCAAGAAGGCTTTCATGGTTAAACAGAGACAATTCCAAAGACTGCAACGAGAACTATAACGAGAACATGAAGACGCTATCTGAAGAGAAGACAGGGCCAGGTCTCGTGGAAGGCCAAACGCCAGGGAACGACGCTCCCGCTTGAGAAGAAGGTCTCCATCAACTCCCAGATCCTTATCACGGCCCGGCTCCAGGTTACCGGGGACACGACCCGGATCCATATCCCGGTCCAGAACTACGCCACCCACTTCAGCAAACGCGAAAACCACGGTGAGCTAGGCAGACATGGTCGATGGTGCATGCCCGCGGGCTACCGGGAACACTGCCAATTATAAAAAGATACGGAACCTAAAACACGAGAATGTGCAGTTGGGGATTATGCTAGCACGCATGAGCGATGAAATAAAAAGTCTCAAGGAAAGAAAAAGCCAATTAAATCTGGTAAATCCCGCTCCACACGCGAGCCAAAAATTTCCTACTGAAATCTTGGTCAATAATATGGACGAAGGGGATAACCCCCCTCCAGCCAGAACTGATAAACTAGATAACAAGGCGGTAGATAAAGCATTAGCTGATATCTAAAAGACCCGAGTAGTGATCCAAAAGGCAAGTGAAAAACGGGACGAAATGATGAAACAAATGGGAAGGCAATAGCAGCAATTATGAGTAGATTAGACATCCTAGAGGCAAACCAGTCACCAGGTAATGGAATGTCCTCTGGCGCATCCGAAGCACCCCAGTCCTTACACACTTCCCAACCACATAACAATATAAGATCAGCTTCTCTCCAACCTCCCGTCTCCTCCCCATGGTCGCACCCGAAATGAGGCGCGTAAAAAAGGGTTCAGGATGTGGCAATGGAACTGCAGAAGTTGCAAAACAACAAGTGAGTTTTACAGGAGTATTTAAAACACAAGGATAAATCGGACGTCATAATTCTGCAGGAAATACAAGGGATCAGAAGGTTGACAGGATACAGATCTTTTAGCTATGCTGAAGGGGAGACCTGGCCATTAACGACGCTGGTAAAAAGAAACATAGCGTTCGTGCAACGCAAGGCAGGCATGGGACGCATAGACAATATTCTGTTGGAACTCATACCGCAAATAAATAGAGGACCTAGCTTATTTATTCTGAACATTTATAGCAGCCCCACGAAACATGAGCACCAATTCAAAAACCTATTCCAGAAAACACTCAATCTAGCTGGAGAAAATTCTGTAGCCATATAAGGAGACTTTAATGCACAACACACCATGTGGGAATATCTATAGACCTTTTCACAAACCGACGTTTGAGCAGCACCATTGGCCGAAACGAGCGACGTCTAGCGTCGCCGCCATTTTGGACTGTGCGCCGCGCATTATTTCGATTGTTTTCTTCCGCTTCGCTTGTCTTGTGCCGCTTGACTTGTTACATGTTTCACGTGCGCGCGTGAGCGCTCAGTGTAGTGTGCCATGGCAACAGCAAGCCCAGCCAGTGGATGTGGTGTTTCTTCGTCGGTAGCGGCGGCAGCCGCGTCTGCTTCGTCGAGACCTGGCGTGCTAATTAGCGGTATATTTCATTGTTATTGCTGGGCACATGTGACCGTATCGTCGATTGAATCTGATCACCATTACGTTTTTCGATTGAGAGTTCGCCGGCGGCCCGAGAACGCGTGTCAGTGGTTGGTAGATATGCGGTGGTTACTCCATACGCTTCCGACGCAACTGAACAGCTCAATCATGCAAAATTTATTGGATCTGGTGCAGTGCAGGGTGCTTATAACCAAATGTCAAAGCATAAAACGTGGCGATCGAGCAGCGCGGTACCTGCAGCGAACCGACGCGCGGCAGTGATCACAGATGCCAGCGCGACTGATACAGCCCAGGTGCTAGATTTTTATTTTTAGTATTTATTTATTTATACATACTGTCAATCCCAATAGGGATTATAATGGGACTTGTTATAAAGATATATTTGTTTACATATGTTTTACGCTGACCCACCGTGGTTGCTCAGTGGCTATGGTGTTGGGCTGCTGAGCACGAGGTCGCGGGATCGAATCCCGGCCACAGCGGCCGCATTTTGATGGGGGCGAAATGCGAAAACACCCATGTACTTAGATTTAGGTGCACGTTAAAGAACCCCAGGTGGTCCAAATTTCCGGAGTCCTCCACTACGGCGTGCCTCATAATCAGAACTGGTTTTGGCACGTAAAACGCCATAATTTAATTTAATTTTTAATTTAACGTTTGTTTATCTGGGATGGCTTTTCTTTCGAATGTCTGAATTTGGAACAAGCTTCGCTCACGGTGAACCTTAACGTAGATCGTGCGCGAAGTTTGTATTGAAGATATCATGTACGGCAAGAATTGTTCGTGTGCGCTATCTCTGAAGCGAAATAAGCCAATAATATTGCAGCGTTAGGGCCATCTCTGCTCTTTCTCTTGTTTCCCTTACACCGTCTCACTGTGCTATGTTCATAATAAAGTAATGCCGAGTCTTAACAATTCTCGAATAAATACATATGCATATGACTGTAAACCACTACTGACCGTGAGTGAAAAGCGCTTAGTGGTCAGCGAAGCAGTCTCTGCACGCACGTAAGTATTTCACTTGATCGACTGTGCGAATTTTTTTTCGTTACTGTTATTCTTGCAAGCATGATGCTATTGTCCGCGCACCCATGCGAATACCGTTTTTTTACGTTCTTACTTGCGCGGGCTCATTTTGCGCATTTCTACGCCACGCACAGTTAGCTCATTACGGTTCCTGAACTCTAACACTGGCGCTAGGCCGCATTGATGAGGTTGACACGTTTGTTTTTGCATTCTCTTGCTGCCCAAGCACATAGACAACGCTCAAAGTTGGGTGAGCTTGATGCAGCACCACACTGTTGAAGTTAATTACCTTTATGGGCAGGGCCGCGTAGGGTGCGTGTGAACTCAGAGACAATGCTTTGGTGGACACAGGGGTCTGTACACATCATCCATAGGACACGATTTTTCCAGATCGTTGCGAAGTGTATTTACCGACTAGTTCTCTCGCAGAGTGCTCCAATTTGTCTTATACCGGTATCACACGGCCATTTTGATAGCGATCGAGACCGATCTGGATCGGAATGTTCGACCGCGATTGGCTCCCTTCCCCAGATTGAGCAAAGAATCCAATTGCGACCAAGAAATTCGACCCATATCGGGCTCGATCACGATGAAAAGTGCGCCGTGTGACCCCCGTATTAGGCACTGGAATGAAGTCGTGTTTGAAAGAATAACAAATGTAGCCTCTGCCACTACATACGAGAAAATATTGCATCTAAGAGCTGACAATTCTCGCAACCTGTTGGGAAATGTGCCGAAAAGAGTTTACCAAAATGCGTTATTTTACTGATATATGCATTGGTTCACATAAGACTGAAATGCCAAGTCCTCAGGTGATGCAGGAAACCGGCGAAGCGTGAACATACCTCATCGCGGCAGTGGTCTCGCGGAGTGCTGTGTTGTGGACACACTTAATCGTTATTTTCCGCTGGTTGTTTGTGCACCCATAAACTGCACATTGCTGGCCTGTAGCCTTTTGATGAGTATATATGCCATTATTTACGAGCGTAAGTAGTTCGTGACAAAAATAAACGGAAATATCGAAGGAAAGCTACCACTTCGCAATGCAAGCGCAAGGTAAGCTCACAGTCCAGACCGAACAGGCAACACTGACACATACTCTCCACGCCACCGTCGGGAGCGCCCTCTTGAAAATGTCTATATACGGGACTAAAAAGAAGCGCCTTACGGAACGACTCCCAAGACTTAGGCCTCACACTCGTCACAGACCCTGGCACTCCAACCAGAGTAGGCACGGCGCTAAACAGGGACTCAACCCCAGACCTAACATTTACCAAGAATATCGAGAAGGCGACGTGGCGCAACACACTAGAAGATTTGGGTAGCGACCACCGCATATCGGAGTTACACGTCAAAGAAGGGCCAAATAGATACAACGAACGACTAATCAAATTAATAGACTGGGAAGCACTTCGTTGAATGCGAGTGACAGAACAGAAATGATCCATCACAGACATAGAACAATGGACATCAGTGATGACGTCAAAGATGCCACAAAAACAGCTCCACCTCAATCTAACTTTAAGAAATGCGAGAGCAG
>NC_051160.1:147587625-147623223 GCF_013339745.2 Dermacentor silvarum
CTCTTCGCTTCCTCTTCACAGATCACTTACGGAGAGGAGACGCAAAGTGCTGGCGGACTTCAGAGTGATGGACACCAGAGATAGCTGTCGGGCGACTTCTTCGCGGACGAAATCTTGATTGTTATCGTGAGGCTTGTTCGGGGCCGTGGTCAGGCTGCGGGTGACGCCGCATTACGTGGGGGATGTCGCCTTGCCAGAGCTCACTGCTTGCGTAATTCATCATAGCTCTTGCACAAGCTGATAACGTCGCCAACAGTGCGCGGGTCCTTGGTCAGAAGCATCTAGAACGTGTCATCATCGATTCCCTTCATGACGTGCTTGATCTTTTTCGCTTACGTCATGGCAGCGTTCACGCGCCTGCACAAATCGAGAACGCCATCTATATAGCTGGTGAACGTCTCACCCGGTCCTGTGCGCGTACACGCAAACGCTGCGCGGCTTGGAGTTTTCTGACGGCGGTCGGTCAAATAATTCGGTAATCGACGTCTTGAATACCGACCACGTTCGGATATCTCTTTTATGATTTCTCAACTAGAGACTGGCCACGCCCGCGAGAAAGAATGACACGTAAGCCAGCTTGACCGAATCATTACATCTGTTGTGAACGCTCACCCGTTCGTAGGACGACAGCCACTCTTCAACGTCGTTGTCGTTGGTTCCGCTGAAGATGGGAGGCTCCCGCTGGCGAATGGTGCCAGGTGCAAGGGACGGGTGGCTATGGAAGAGTCTGCTGGTCGGCGTCCCGGCATGGCAGAGCGGTAGCGTCCGCGAACGATGTTCCAGGATGGTAGAGTGAAACGTTAACCAAGCACCTCCACCGCTTATAAAGGAGATTTATGGAGGTTCGTAGCGACAGCCGGTTGTAGGATGCACCGAGCCCAGTCTAGCTCGAGGCTCTGCTGCACGTTGATGCAGGCGATACTGCTGACTATGCGCCGGCGTTCGTTATCTTCCTTACAATGGAAATGGTCTGATCGGGTGGAAATGACTAGCAGGTTTCGGTAGCTACTGGCCACAGACTACATAATCTAATGCTTTGATTTACCTGATTAAAATATATTTCTATAAAAACGCATTATCTTGCTACTACACTATCATTTGCCTCATTGTCTATTATGATGCTTTGTTGAAAAGGCCACTAACAGATAACTTTGCCCATAAGCCTATTTGTTGGTATCTTGTTAGCGAGGGTCTGCCTTGGAAGCTTTGATGTCTTAGGGTCACATGAGAATGTTTACTGGCGTTGTCTTGCTTCTACAGTCAGAATTAGGGTGACGCACGGGATTGATCTTATTTTTCACATCTCCGTCCATAGCCTGGAGGGACACTTGTTAACACAGCTTGCGAAACGTACAAAATTCCTATTACATTGCAATGGGACCCAGACGCCGATGTAGCTCTATCATAGAGCGTCCCACATGCCTTGCTGAGGTTCCGGGTTAACCGCCCGCTTAACGGCATACTGTCTTTTTCTTCTTTTATTTATATTTTATCTATATGTGCAGAAATAATTTAAACACTGTAATGAAGCAGACGCGCCTCATGTTTTCGGCAGCAGCTGGAAGACGACGACGACGAGCCGTTGTGTGATTGCCAGAGAGCTCGGGCTAGTTCGCTCTGCTGCTAGGTCGCTGCTATGACTAAGTATCTTCTGCTAGACTATGCTAATAAATATTGAATTATATCTCATTGCATTTGGTGAAAGTGCTGGGATTCCTAAATCTTACATTAATTACAACACTTTAATTTCTCTATGCTCGCCTTAGCCTAGAACACTGGGTTAGCATGCCTGAATTCTAATTATCTAAAACTGGTTGCGCAAGGGCGAAACGCTTCGCATTAGAAATACTAATCATCGACTACTGTTTCTGCCGTAGTTTTTTTAAGCCCCAGTAAGACGGGAAGACAGTAGTACGTAGCAGTCATGGTTATGAAAGTCCACAAGGGTTCGTAGACGAAGCTCCGCAATCAAATAAAACTTGAATCAGGGTTAATCCGCCCCCTAACTGCTAGAGCCTGTCCGTGTAATTTCCCAGAATGACGGCCGAAAATCAACATCACCTCTCTTCGGCACAACATATTCGGATTTATGCAATTAGCGTATGTGGGGTAACTCCAGCCACTTTATTGAGTGTTTTATATTATGTGAGTGCGTTGTATAGGAGCAGATAAATAAAATCATCTTGTTGGTCACTAAAAGAACCAAATTACAAAAAATTATATGCCTATTAATGACATTATTGATGATCTAGGATTGAACTTATTTGGCTAAATTAAAATAAATCCAAAAGGAAGTTGCAGAGCTGTATAAGGGACAACTTATTAACCACATATACCTTTATATCTATTGTGCAATCATGTTTAGCGTCCTAAAAATGTGAGCGAGTGACGAAAAAAAAATATGGAATCATCCTGATAAGTCAACATTTTTACGTAATTTTGGAAACGAGACGCGATTCTCGACATTCTCGTACGATATGGGGAATACAGGTTACCTCAAGAAACATTTTGTATAATGTTAAAACACAGGAAGCAATAGTTGCTCATAAAGGCTAAGGCAATGTGAAGCCTACTTAGACGTCATCAAATAAAGATTCCTTAGGCACTGCGATTCACATATTGGTATAAAAACACATCGCTTATTTTGTGATTTATTGCTTCATTTATCCAAGTTCAAAATAAATACCGTTATTTGTATGTTCTACACCTAAATAATAAGTTCAAAAATGATATGTTCCATACCAAAGCCTAAATGATTCAGCTTTGAACGACAAGGAATCTGATAGGAATTAGACTGTCATGCTTACTGAGAAATATTTATGAGAAGCATAGATTGCAGAACGTGACAACTAGGAAAACTGACACGTGAATAACAGAGAAAAGAGCGGATACAAAGGCTTGTGATAGATAATATCTGCTTACCGTGTTCCGTCTTGCTTCCTCTGAATACAAATCAGAAAATAATGCGAACCGTATTGCACCTTCCGTTTTGCATTTTCGACTGACAATGTCCTAGGATACGCTTATGAAACAATAAAATGGCCTGTGATAAATAAAGTACTGCCCAGCGGCCCCTTTCATTTAGAAAGGGTAAAGTTGTTACTAGTACTACTGCCCTCACAGGGAATACCTCACAAAAAGAAGTAAACTCTCATTGGACGCCAGCGCATAATGGACTCACGTCCTTTTCTTACAACTTATTCATGCAAACCATGCTTCCGCATATATTTTGGAGAAAAAATTCTGGCAGAGCCCACCTCACAATAATTGGCAGTCACTTTAACATATGCCAAAGAGGCTGAAGGCGAAAGCCTGCGCACTCAAGAGACATAATTAAATTACTTCACATTCACATTCAAATGTCTTGTTACTTCTTAGTGCTTGTTTTTTCCAGACAAAAAATTATCGTGAGTCGTATGTACAAATGACGATGACGATATGCACAAATAGCGCTCACACAAGATGATCAGTCGTATGTACAGATGACGACGACGATATGGCCAAAGAACGCGGAGGAAGAGGGTGTCGCTACTTTACGAAGTTTAATGGGTTTTAGGCCGGCAGCGACCGGTGCGCCGCGGATGGTTGGTTGGCCGAGACGAGACTTGCAACGTGGTTCAGTTCAGAACAGGTTAATTTTGGCTCAGTAAGCTTTCAGGCCTGCGCGGCGACAGCAGTCTGCTTTGCCGGTAGCTATTTGATGCTTACATCTACTCTCAATACGGGAGTGCCACCATTTTTTTTGTCGCGCTTCTAGTGGCAGCGGCGCTAAGCTTGCTCCGGTGCAGTTAGAGGGCCGACAAGATGTGGTACCATGGCAGGCAAAGCTTCCGCAATGCCGTTTCAAATATAGGAGTCGAGGACACAAACGAACACGGAGCGCCTAATGTATTGTGACGATTCGCTACGTTTGATGCACTTTTATCCAAGCTTCGTGCCACTGATAATATAGCTAGTTATTGTTAGCAAACACGTCAACTGTGGAAAAGCCGCCACGTGTAGTGTACACGGTTTTGTCGCGTATCGTAGACAATGCGAAATGAAAGGCGCTGTGTTCTTAATATAGTAGTTGTGCTACAGCATTTTATGAGAATATAATCGTTGAATGTGTCGGTTTCGTTGTTGTAACATGAATACCTGAAGTGCACATCGAAGGGGGGGGGGGGGTCGTGGCGGCTGCTGTTGTGGAATGGTTGCTGATGAATTAGGGCGCTGTTGCTGTTAATGGGCTATTCTTATAGCTTGACCGGAACAACCTCAGCCTGCTGTGTTCGCAGCTCACCGCAGTCGATTTCTTCAGGCATGTTGGCGTCAGTCAAACGCCACTTCAGCGCTAGTTTTTGCTATAGTTACCGGTCAAATTGTAGTCGACTTAAGAGCGATAGCGTCAAAAACTGGACGTCGTTCTTGGCCGCGTGAAACAAATGTTATACCACAAGGACGAACGATTGAGTTAATGAGGTCAATGTGGGCAGAGACCCAGCACATTTTCAATGTGGCTGAATTTCAAGAAGACTGCTGCTTAACGAGCAAGTAATAACGAACGAACACTCATTTGTTCTTTGTTCGGTCGCTCACGCGTTGTTTTATTTGGTAGCTTTCTTGCCACGAGCCCAGTAAGCCAGGTGATAGAACCTGTCGTGGTATATATACTTCATTGAGAATTTGAATTTGCAAAGGAATCAGCTTTATTTAGTTTCATAACTTTGATTGTGTTTATGATATTCAGTTAACGTAAAGGCTTCCATAAGGCTTTGGATGCTATTGCTTCTGACGATATGATATGTACCTGTCAGGTCATTGCACTGTGATTGCCATGAATATTTTTTCCTTGCAGATTCAATTTTATTAAATTAGTGATTGATATTTACGGGCCTCAAGGCATGAGAAATACTTTGCGTTTGCTGCTACTATGGAAGACACTGCAATATGGATCATACATCTTGCATGCATTGTACTTGTAGATAAGCTTTTTGGTATTCATTTTCAGTTGCACTGAGGAGCGCCTAAGTATGAGATATTCAACTTACTTTGCATGAAGTTACAGAAATATGTGAGCAAGATTCTGAATACAGTACGTGTAACATTTGTGTATCCTGCAGTCGCGCTCATTCATTTCAGCAACAGGCTATTCAGCAGCTATGTAGGAGTACTTGCTTTATCTCAGATGTACCACAATGGTTCTGTGTATGATGGCAGCCACAATCTATTTCACAGATTGGCAATTCTTTAACAATCTCGAAGTTTGCAGAGTTATATTTCTGTGTACCACTCAGAGTTGTCAACCTCTGAAGCTAATTTTCCGCTAACTCACATAGGACAATTTCCTATATTTCCCTAGATTTGGGCAACATGCGGTTATTTATTACGTTCTCTGTAAGGTAAACTGCGTTTGTGCTATGCAAATATACTCCAGATTTTAGTTCTAGGACTTATTTTTGTAATTATTTGGAATGGTTTATTGAAGTCACTGTGCTTCAGATCAAATGACGCAGTGCATGTTACCTTTTACATTTTTACCTAAAGACGGCACAAATTCGTTTAACCTAGGGAAATTTTCCTAGGTTTGCAACATTGTTCCCAGTACATGTGCGATGGAATGGGGGAATGAATGTATTTGTTGAGGCGCGTCAGTACACTACGAAAATTGAAAGCTTCAAACCGCATGGTACTTCTTGCTAATTTGGAGTGCATTTGAGAGGTGTAATCTGCACACCCATCTGAGACATGATCATACGCGATTGATCATACGTGATTGTTTTCATGAATAGGCATATAAATTCATACATATTTGTACATAACGTGCTTCCTAATCCGGCTACCATATACCAACAACTCCAGCAGTATCAGAATAGTACTGCATATCTTGAGCATAATGCCTTGAAGTTAAATGGTCAGCAGATAACAAAACTTGTGCAGCTTTGTAGCACAATAGGCCCGAAGAAATATATAGCAGCTAGATTGTGGTAATTATTGGCATGCGATGATGCTTTCAGCGCATAACTTCAGTGTCAAATTTTAATACAAACGCTTTACGTTTTCAAACGCTACGATGGTGTACTTTTTATAGTACCTCGACGCTATATAAGCTCAAATCCCGATGCAGGTTCTAAAAGATGTGCTATAATTTGTAAACAGAGACGTTTGTTTTGAATGGTGAATACAATTTATACACGCCGGCTTAGACATTTATTGATAATTAGTACTTTAGTGGCAATTATTTTTGTTTGAGAGGTGTTCTTATAAGAGAGGTTTGTGGAATATGATTTCGAGAGGAAACTGGAAAGGTTTTTGGTGTGGCTTACCCAGGCGCACGTGTGGATGATCTAATAATTGAGCGCGTGATATTTTCTCTTCGACCAAGTGTGCAAGAGTACACCACTCAGCATCTTCTTTCTGAGGTTTTACGTGCCAAATCCAGTTCTGATTATGAGGCACGCCGTAGTGGAGGGCTCCGGATTAATTTTGACCACCTGGGGTTCTTTGTCGTGCACTACAACGCAAGCACACCGGCGTTTTTGTATTTCACTGCACCACTCAGCATGATCTATGAATGCCCTATAGAGACGGTGGTCGTACTCCGCAGATTTCTTAATTACCTGATTGATGACATAGACGTGGTCCATTGGAAAGTATCCCTTCCGAAAGCCAGCTTCTTATCTTGGCTTATCTAAGTGAAGTGTTGTCTTGATTCAATTGGAAATGATCTTGGCGGATATGTCTTACATTAGTGAAAGCAAGCTAGTAGAACAATTATTCTTTAATTCTTTTACGTGTCCTGTCTTGCGGACTAATATAATGTTGGCATTCTTCTAGCTCACTGGTGAGCTTGAAGTTGTGAAGTATTGCGCTAATGGGCTGCAAGTTTTTCAAGCATATTGTGACGTAGTATTGACGTTGAAGAAAACAGCAGCTAAACTCTGAATGACGAAATTAGCTTTTTATTGGACGAGCGAGTGCCTATCAAAATAAGCTACACTCAAAGAGCAAAGATAGTGGAGCACCCAGTCAGCAATCGTCAAAAATTTTATCAGCGGGTCAAGCGCATCGGCTTTTATAGGTCACTCGTCGAAGGTTCCAGTGTAATTGCTGTTGCCCGCGTGTTTACCAGAACGTACTATAATATTTGTGTCCCGCATGCAATCTGATTAAACAAGGTTTAGCAAGGACATGCACAACACATGTAATCAATGATAACATTCGCGTAAGTTCTAAATTGTGTAGGCGCGTCTTGCGCGGCGCCATAACGTTTACCATTCGTTAGGTGTAGGCGCTCACTAAAGGAATATAAACAAGTACACGTGTCAACATCTGCTCTATATTTCATCAAATGGACTATTATTATACCTTCCCCTGCCACTTGTAACATGGGACACGTCTTAGATGACACTTCTAAATAATCGCGAGGAATAGGCGGAGACAATGTACCCTGTTCATCACTGCTTCCAATGAAAGTTGCTTGGCTGCTCTGGGTACCGTAACCCGCCGTGGTTGCTCAGTGGCTATGGTGTTGGACTGCTGAGCACGTGGTCGCGGGATCAAATCCCGGCCACGGCGGCCCCATTTCGATTGGGGCGAAATGCGAAAACACCCGTGTACTTAGATTTAGGTGCGCGCTAAAAAACCCCAGGTGGTCCAAATTTCCGGAGTCCCCCAGTACGGCGTGCCTCATAATCAGATCGTGGTTTTTGCACGTAAAACCCCATAATATATAAATTTATTTAAATCAGCTTAGTTGGGGATTACTACCTTTATGTTTTTTTTCGCATCTTCTTGTTCTGAAGCAGCATATTTGTTTGCGAGTACTACACCGAATTATTCTGCTGTTAGCTTACTGTGTCTAGGTTGGCCTGTTTCTTCTTGACGTACTTTTTTCTGTCTCTCTTCTAAGGGATATAAGTACTAGACCTCACTAACCTATGATCACTGTCCTTTACCCTACCTAAGACTTCTACGTGGTCCACTATGCTGGGTTTGGGAGACATTCATGTCTTTTTATTCATTACGTTTTTATCAGCTCCAGGTCTTGTTACTGTGCTTCCTGTGGAAGGTACTGTAATGAAGAGAATGACGCACTGAAGCTCCCCCGCTCGGACTGCGGGTGCGGGCAGACAGAGAAGAGGACGAGGAGACATAGATCATCCAGCCCAGGAACGGGTGCTGTCTCTGTCTGTTCCTTTATAGTACTTATAATAGAAGTCGCTTCCTTTACGCGTATTCAACCAACACCCCTATTGTACTAATCGTTGAATTGATGCAATAGGTGGCAATTGCATGCACCTGTTCCTGGTTTGCCGTCAGTTATGCATTGAAATCATCCATGACTAAAATATACTGAGTTTGCACCTTTCTTATTGCAAATTCAATACCTTCCTAAAACTGTTCTATCTATTCATGATAATGACTTGAGGCTTCAGCCTAGGCTTGTACTACCCATCAACGGGATTTAATCTCAAGACCTCCCACATTCGAGGCGCACGCTCTATTTTGCGACCGCTACGATTAAAATATTTCACTTCATATCAGAGCTTTACAAGCTTAGTCCCGTTGCCACGCCACAGGGGTCGGTTGTTTCACCGCTTCTATTCAATATTGCCATGTGCGAGCTGGCGACCGAGCTAAAACATCTAGGCGGTATTCGAAGCGCCATTTACGCTGACGACATCACCGTCTGGTGCACTGGAGGTTCGGACGGACAAGTCAAACGATCTCTACAGGAGTCAGTCGACTGAGTTGTTAGTCACATACAGAAAATGGGACTCAAACTCTCGAGGTCCAAATCTGAACTTCGTCTGTATCGCCGAACTAAAAGGGCTCAAAACTGAAAAATTGGAAGCACTTAGACGAGATGAATACCAGAATAAACACGGCAACTGGGCAAAAGACCCCAAGAGTTGACTCTACTCGGGTTTTAGGCATGATTATCGAGGCCAACGGGTACAACGGTCGCACAATCAACAGACTAACCTCGCACGCGGAGGGAGTAATTAGACTAATCTCCAGGGCGTCCAACAACAGAGGAGGGCTCAAAGAAGACAACCTTCTCAGGATTTCCCACGCGTTCCTAATGAGTCATGTAACCTACGTTGCACCTATGCACAAATGGCAAGTTCACGAGAGAATCAAACTAAACGCGCTCATTCGCAAAAGCATAAAGACGGTTCTTGGCCTCCCGATGCGTACTAACACCGAGAGCCTCATGAGCCTAGGTATTCACAACACCCTAGAGGAAGTCATTGAAGCGCAGCTGACGGCGCAGCTTGCTAGACTTTTGTCCACCATCGCGGGGCTAAAAAATCACAGCATATCCACGGGGTGAATGATGATGAGTGGGCGAAGCTCCGGAGGGAATCATCGGATCTCCCACTTAAGGGGACGCTAGCACAAACGCGTTAGAAACGTGCAGTACTCTCTAGTAAGGGGGAGCGGCCACAGCGTCTTACGCAGCCATTTACACATGCCGGAACGTGCACCGCGTTTGCCGACGCCATCACATGGCTGCTGAGAGAGTATACCCCCCGTATTCATAAACGCTCCTCGACTTGAACTTGACTTGCCACCGCCTTAGGCAGCGCGTTCGAAACGCGTTGAAGGTAAGGCGGAGAGGCCACAGCGTCCTTACACCAGCTTCTTACACGGGCCGTAACGCGCTAGCACAAACGCGTTAGAAACGCGCTAGAAACGCGGCCTTTCGTTAATGTTGGGTATTTATTGCCATCGTGGTGCGTGTGTCTATGTGCGCTTCGTGGCGTAGTGGTTAGCGCCGCACGTTCGGAAGCGAGGGGTCCCTGGTTCGATTCCGCGCTACGGACACAACTTTCGGAATTTTTTTCATAAAACAACGGAAGCGTTCTCCGGAAGCCGGAAGCTGGCTTCCGGAACCGGAAGCGGAACCGGAACCGGAAGTGGAACCGGAAGCGGAAGTCGGCGTCCGGTTATACTATACGTATACATATATATCTATATATGGGTATACATACATATACGGACACACAACGCCATCTATTGAGCAATTCATAAATCTAGACGTGGCTACCTAATACGACGGGGACGAACGGGTGCCGCTATAAGGAGCTTCGCCCCTAAAATCCTTGAAGGCGTCAACATCAATCCCATTTTGGCGATGGAACGCAATACGCAGCTGCAAAATCACACTAGATCTTACATTAAGGTTTCTCCACTGCCGAGGAACGCACACCCACAACACAATACAGGCAGAAGGTTGGCTAGGGCCTCTGCCCTCCTGACACACGCACACGCGTCGGACGCATGTTTCGTCGATGCCGCTCAATACGAGCGTTCCGCTAGCAACACATCCCGCTTTGCGGCCGTCTTCATTTACACCAAGGGCCGGGTACTTTCGGCCGCATCAATCATCACCTCGTCGCGCGGTAAGGCAGAACAGCTAGCCCTAGCATTAGCGCTTTTAGACCCAAGCAAAACGGAAGTCTACACAGACTCGAGATCGGCAGCCAGCGCATTCGCATCTGGGGCCGTGTGTAAGGAAGTCCCCAAGATACTCGAAGGAAAATTACTTGTTCATCACACCATCACCTGGTTCCCGGCACATGTAGGCCGAAAGTAGGGGGGCTTGTCAGCGCCAACGAATTGGCCCATACTCAAACGCGAGGTCTCGCTTGCCGTGCCGGCTATCTGGGGCCGGTGCACCGGGCGGGGCCCGCGACGGGTCTGGTCCGATCGTGGCGGAGACGGAACACCCCCCCCCCCCCCGCTTTAGGGACATACTCTCCACCTTTAACGAAGTCACAAAGCATTATAAACTTGCTCGCAGGGCATTTCCATCGCCCCACCGAAATCTATCACGGCTTCAATCGGTTACGCCTAGGTTATTACAAACGCACTGGTATCCCAGCCTCTCGATCTATAGTCGTTTCGCGGAGGTCTCCCCTTAGTGTTCCGACTGCGGCGGATACAGCGATTTTAACCATATGCTCTGGGAGTACCCCTCTTTACAGCACCACACGGATAAAGGGATCCCGTAAGACACATTATATTTACTGATTAAGAGTCATAACTGGTTCCATCAACTCAAGGCAGTCCAGAAGGCACACGATGCGGCGGTAACGCTTGGCCTTCCCGTCCCGACGTGGGAGCGGCCCGCGGTCCTCCCTCCATGAACATGAGGGGTGCCTACTTCAGGCCGTCAATAAAGTTTACTACCTACCTACCTACTTCCTGAAGTTCGGCTCCGACACAGACATATGTCACGTTGCATAAGAGACACCTCTGAAGCCTACCTTCAGCAGACTACAAGAACCTCGCATCGTTGGAGTTTCACACCTGATACTTCTGAATCCAGGCGCATACGGCAGCCCAGTTTAACCTATCTTCCGAGATCTAACCACGCTCAGCATTGCTGTTTCATTGGTTCGTTGCAACAACAGTCGGGCGGTTATATTATGCGTCGTATGCGTCGTAATTAAATGAATTCTAGCATAAAGGCCAGCGTGCCAGAACACTTCGAAGTGGATCACTTCGTCCAGCTCCATTGTGCTACAGCTGTGGTGTTAGAGGTCACACTGGGATATTCATCTCTTCGGACTACTCATATCGTACAAGTGTCACCCAGTTAAAATAAAAGCAAATTGTCCCAAATTAGGCGCCTGAAAAGGTTGAGACAGCTTTTGTCATAAACTCTACCCTACCCTCCCTCCCGACTACACCCTTATCAAACCAACATATCCACTTTCAAGCCGTATCAGCCAACATGAACAGTTTATTCATCATATGTTCGGGCAACTACTCATCTTCATTCCATTTTCATAAAAAGCCATGCATTGGAATAATCTTCCATTGAACGTCATTGGTCATGCTGATTATGCGCATTTTAGTTCTGCCATAGAATCACTTGCTGATTGCATCATCTGCATGTATTATCTGTAGCATTCTCTTCACCATGTTTTCCTCGACGTCGAAGTGTGTTTGTCGAGATGTCTGACTGTTATAGCTTGCCGTGTTTCATACCTAGAAATGTGTAGCTGCCACTTTTTGCAGACATTACGATCAATATTTGTCGAGTACTATACTTGATGAGCTTTCACGTATTTTTCTTTCACGTTTTTCTATTCCTAAAACTGTGTATGCGCTATTTCTTTAGTTTTTGGCCTTTTCTTTCTTGCTGTTTCTTTTACTTATTTCAATGCGTACAGCAATAGTCTGGTGGTGTTTCTGCTAATTTATATGCTCGCCCACTCCTCATATATAACCCCTCCAGCAGGAGTATTTGATCTATTGTAAATAAATGAATATTTTAATCTGCCGCAAGTTGCATGTTATGCGCGGCATGAAAGTCTTCCTAGCGTCCAGGTAACAGCTTTTGGAAAGGGAACTTGCGGAACTACTGCCCCTGTCTTTGACCGAAGTGTGATACCACCTCCAGTAACTCTTTCGCGCTGGTGTCCTTCCTCACGTCATCCCTCCCTGTCATCACTCCACTAAAACTAGACAGCGCGCCCGATGGGAGGCGAGGTCGATAGAGACTGATTGCAGAAGCCAGTGTTGTGGGAAATATAGTTCAAGTTTTTATTGGTAGCGTGGCTACGATGGCCCTGGTTGACACTGGTCCTACTGAGTAAGATTGGTTGGTTGAATTTAAGCGCCTTTTAGTAAACAAACTGAGGTTTCTGTTGGAAACGGTTACAGCATTCTGTGACATAAGTGGCGACTCTTTTTGCCCTATGGGTGTGTCTACTGCGGGAACAGCTCTATGTGATCAAGTTTTATGACGGATTCTGCAAAGAACCACGCATGACGTGATTTTTGGCATTGTTGTCTTTCGTATGCTTGGTGACACTGTTGAATGCAGAACTGGAGCGGCCGTGTTCCTCGCAGACTTATAAAGAATTCGCCCAGGAAAGACGGTATGTTCCGGGTACTCGAAGAGACTGTTGTCCCGGCCGGTGTACAACAATACCTGGTGGCTTGTTCCAATATTTACCTCGAAGCAGTTGGCGCGGCAAAGGAACCTACCCAATCTCATCGCAAAAAGAAAAAAAAATCTCTTTGTGTCCCATTGCGTAGTACTCATATTGAAAGGACGAACTGGAACATGGACGATATATTGTTTGACCGAGGCAGTGGTCTTGTCAGTCGGCCTGAACATTGATCTATTTGAAGACCACTTGCTGACGGCAGTGGATGTCCTCACTGACGTTCCATGTGACCCAGTCAGCACGTGCTCAGACCGCCCGAAAATCCTACCGGTAGTCTAGTCACTCATCACCAGCAAGCACCGTATGTTATAAATATTCTATTTACATATCTGTCCATCTCTGACCTTTCTCAGATCGAAAATACATCCTCTATTCCTGCGTCCCGCCCGCACCAGAGGATCAGTAGGGGAAATGCACATCCGATTCGTCAAAAGCGCTACCACGTATCGCTACCGCAGCGAAAGATAAGTGATGACTAAGTGCGTAAAATGCACACGCAAATGATGTCACTTAAGAGTTATCGAGTGCTTGCACATCCAGTTACACTTGTCAGAAAGACCATACCTGGATATGCGGCGCCTACTATTACCGTCTAAATTCAGTCACAACAGGACGTTTATCCTTCCCCGGAAATTGATGATGCCGTACACTTTCTCAATTCTGCGTTTAACTTCAATGCACCTTAGTTAATTTGTGGTGGTTTGTTGCGTTGATGAGCTGAAGATCATACAATCAACTTGCTGCCACGGCAAGTGCATTATGATGAGGGTCAAATGTGAAAAGGCTCGTGTACGGTGTATTAGGTGCGCGTTAACGATCGGCATGTGGTCAAAATTATTCCGGAGTTCCCTATTATGACGTGCCTCATAATTATATTTTTGTTCTGTCACATTACACACGAAAATTCCTTACCTCTTTTTCAATATACTTACACTGAGGGCTCTCGCAAATTCCTGTTAATTCAGTTGACAAGAAAAAAACGGCATGTCTTATTTCGATCATGTCTTCACCTTCGGCCGCACATTTTGTGAATACAATGAGTTACGTTATGTTGTCTTGAAATGTATTAAAATGCAGCCCTGGTTCTCAATTCGAAAAAGGGACGTGTTGTTCAGCGGCTAACATTAGTGCGACAAAGCTAACATTAGGGTAAAAATTAGTCCGACTGGCTAACATTGGGTCTAACATTTGTGCGACAAAGATGGCATCAGAGGCGTTTCAATCAAGACAGTGGCAGTTAATGCTTTTTAGGCATATCACTCCGTAATCAGCTACGCAGATTCTTAGGCGTCGGCTCTTAATTTTTTCCATTTTTACCCGTATTTCGAGCGTTGCTTTTCCCCTGACCTGTCTTATCCGCCAAGGCCCCAGTTTCAAAAAAACCCATGATTGCAAGACCCGCTACTGCCAACTGAAGTTATTGCTCACATCGCAGCCTATCGATGGAGACTTCGACCCCTCCGCACCGACCAATGTTCATACCGATGCCAGCGGTATTGCCATGAGTGCGGTTCGAGTAGAGCGCTCCGATAAAAAGGAAGGCGTCATTACATATGCCAGCCCTACTATAGTTAAGCTGCAAGAGCATTATACCGGGACTGAGCGAAAATGTCGGGTACTCATATTTGCTGTGCAATGATTCTGCTCATATGTGTAGGTTCCTCCTTTCCAAGTGGTTACGGACCATCGTTACTTGTGCTGCCTTGGGAACCTTGGAGATCGATGTGGCCGTCTTGTATGCTGGGCTCTTCACTTGAAAGCATTAGACTTCGCTGTGGTGTACAAGAGCAGCCAAAGGCATGCTCACGAAGAATACCTTTAGCTGACGCCCCCTGACACACCGGTTTCCGACGCTGAGAATTTCGATCACCTCATTGTTTCACTCGCAATGCACTCGTAAGGCTCGCCAATGCCCTCAAATCGGCGAAGCTCGACAATACGCTGACTACTGCCGAGTCGTCTATGTCCGAAGGTGGAGTCAAAAGCGATGCCTGGTCAGAGGCCGCGATATTTTCCGCGCTTGAACCAGGGAACAGCTGCTTCTGCGCTTGAGTCTGTGGTATCTTGTCATCCTGACAGGGAGCTTTGGGAGACACGATAAGGTCTTTGATATTTACGGTCTCAGCGATGCCAGCCGCCTTGGCTTCCTTTAGTGAGACCTCACTCAGTGCGGAGCGAATGGCCGCACGTTCAGCCAACGGTTGCTCCGAAATCCCGACGTGTGGCTCTGGCGGGTCCAGAAGTTTATCGCCTGCGCAATTCATAGGTTGAGGATCACGGTTGCAGACCGGTAGCTGCCCATCATCGCATCTCGACGGACCCGCGATATTCAGAGGCAGAGACGACCATCGCTCGTGAACTCGAACTTTGCTTCCGCCAACCGTTCTTATGGGTTGAACGGCTGTTCTGGGAAGCGTAAGCTCGGAGGCCGCCTGGCGGTGGGTCACAGCAAAAGCAGTGGTTTGCTGGGCTAAACACGCCGGCTCCTGGAAGTCGCAGTGCCTCATATCGTATATATATATCAATGGGACCTTGGAGGTGCTGATAATGTTGTTTGTACGACAATGACCTCCATGATGTGGCCAGAATCACGCCAATAGCTTTCATCTGTCACCTCTGCATGTGGCTGTTGTAACCCTGCATATATATGGTTCAAATTTGCAAATATACGCTATTTCCCTAGCATGTTTTTGGTGCCAGAGCTTGTTAAGCTTGCCGTGCGTGTCCGCTCCGTCAAACGTACACGAGATTTCGAAGCGGATACAATCTTGGTTGCTCCGCGATGACCAACTAAGTGACATTGGCGCTGAAGCCGCCGACTTCGGTGAGGGTTTCCCACCCACGCTGCTCAGGAACCTTTTCTGTCGCGGTTGACTAGGATGTTGAACACGATCAACATGTACGAGCGCGTCAGCAGCAAAACCAGGTTGTTTTAGCCAACGTGATCTTCTACCGCAAAGGAACGACCTGCGTGTCATGCCAGATGTATGAAGATGTTCTGAGCAGTTACGACACTTGCAAGGCGAAGCTTTGTGAGTTGTTCGGCAGGCCATTTGGTCGTCAGCACATCGCTAAAATAAACTGAGACCCCGCGTGCACACGTCCACTCAATCGTACATTTTCTACATAGATGATGTGCTGGGCCGTACCCATATTTGACATGAAAATGACGGAATATGACAAGACTGCACACATTTTAAAGGGTATACTGGTCTTCGAGAGCTGTACGACGGTCGACGCTATTGTGGAGAAATGTCAGAGCCATGAACGAGCAAAAAGTTGGTTCTTCACCTGCCAGTTCCTTCGGCAGCCCGAAACCATCACGACATCATCATGCGAAGACCAACCAGTGTCTCCACAGTCTACAGCACCAAACTATGTAACTTGCAATGTTTGTCGTAAACTATAAGCAACGTCACCTACGGCTGTTCTTAGATACGTGCAATCAGCCAACCTGCCTAACAGAACGCTCATACAATCAGTCGTCCACCAAGAGTTCGCAAATCTGGGTTTGTCATTATTCTGTTCTATCCTTGCACAGGGACGTACTCTTGCCAATGCCACCAAAAACTAGGTCTACTGTGGGCGCTACCAACACTCGGCTGACTGGAGAACGACAGACGTCAAACCCACGTGTTTGAACAGCTCTCGTATTAGGCACATTACCCGTCACTTGAGAAGTCCCTGGTCATCGCCTTCAAACTACAGCACTGGAGGTTGGCCGCGTTCTGGGGGTAACATTCGATATTTGTCTCCTCGCCATGGTCTGCACGCTTCCGGTCCAGCCATTCCACACTCTAGCTTTAGCAGTTTATCATCGCCGCAATATTGTCAATCTCTATCGCCGCATCCGCGCCGGTCCTAGTCTCCTGCCCGACCTGGTACTTAGGATCTGGAAAGCTAAGGCGTGGAGCTCGCGGAGTTAACGCTGCAACAATGACCCGGCACAAAAATACTTTCTTGACCGAATCATAATCATCATCACCAACAGCCTATATTTTATGTCCACTGCAGGACGAAGGCCTCTCCCTGCGATCTCCAATTACCCCTGTCTTGCGCTAGCGTATTCCAACTTGCGCCTGTAAATTTCCTAACTTCATCATCCCATCTGAAGCTAAACATTTCGACAGAATTACTTGTCTGGTTGGGAAAATTGATTAAGACTTAGAGATTGACTCCAACCAAATAAGGAAATTTACTAGCCCGACGTTTCGGAACCAATTCGGCTCCTCCTTCAGGGGGTATTCTTCGGCGGTGGTGGTGTGCCGCTTTTAAAAGGTCCGTCGTAACAGAGGAGAGGAAGGGGGAGAGAGCGTAAGGTGCGGAGACACTTGGCAGGGCACCTGCTCTAGATAGACAAAATAGGTGGTGGGGGTGAGGGGGAGGGGGAGCTTCGGCGTCGCTGGTCGGCTGGGTTGACCGATGCTGGGCGCCCTTTAGTCGCGGGAATGCGTTGACGAGGGACAGGGGGGGGGGGGGACGAGTTGTTTTGGTGTTGCTGACCTAGAGCGAGGGGTCCTTTCTTCCCTTCGTCGCGTCTGCAAGGCCATGAACATACAAAGAAGGAAGAATGCCCTTCACGCGGTTTATATTACCCGCCGTGTTCTTAATGTGTCAAGACTCGAGTAGTAGCCTTTTTCGCCAGTTTGTCTCTGAAGGATTTGGGTTTCTTGGAAAGAAATCTTGTGGTCGGCGTCTTCGGAATGTTCGGCGACGGCGCTGCGTATTCGGTTGAATGTTCTGACGTCGTTTTCATGTTGTCTGATTCTTTCTTTTAGATTTTTGGTTTCCCCGATGTGCGACGCCGGACAGTCGGCACAGCTGATTTTAAAGACGACGCCTTGAGCTTTTTCTTTTGGTGGACGGTCTTTTGGTTTAGGAATGAGGATATTCAAAGTGTTCATCGGTTTATGCGCGACATTGAGGCCTTCTTTTTTCAATATTCGGCTGAGAGCTTCGCTGGTACCTTTGTCCTATGGGATGGACACTCGTTTCTTTGGTCGAGGGGGAGTAAACGGTTGGATGTCTCGTAGTTTGTTTTTTTCTTTTTTGTTGTCGGGTTGTTTTTCGAATGAATTCCGTTGTATAGCCGTTCCTTTTGAGTTCGTTGAGAACCATTCTCCTTTCTTTCTTTTGATCTTATTCCAATGTGCAATGAGTTTCGACTCTTTTCAATAAAGAATTAAAGGTCATTTCAAATTTTCAAAATAGACTTAAAGGTCAGAAGCATAACAGAAAGCTGAGAAAGCGCATAGCGCTCCTTATGAAAGAAATAGAAGAATATGCTACGCAATTGAGCAAGCAACAATAGGATGAGATATGTAATTCTATGGGCGGGCACTTAAGCACCGGCAAAACCTGGCACATGCTCAGTTTCCTGCTGGACCCGGAGAATAACAAGGCAAGCCACAGACAAGCCATTAAGGAGTTATTACATGCCTATGAGGGCACAGAGGAGGAATTTTTGAAAAATTAGAGCAGAAATACATAACACAAACACCCCCTTCCAACCATCCTAGCTACAACGGGAATATAAACGGAAAATAATGAGGAATTCACGGAGGCAGGCCAAGACGGTATAACAAACAAGACTCTCTGGAAACTCGATGATGGATCGATCGCCAAACTAACGGATTACATGAACGAACGCTGGATAGAGGAAGAAGTACCAGTTAGAAAAAATTTGTGGGCTGCCAAAGACGCAAAGCACCTCCCGGCAAGCCTGCACACTTCTTATATGCAGTTGAAGTACCAGGACAGCCTTTCACCCAAGTTGGAATGTATTTGCTGCGCCCATTGCCAAGTTCTACAAACGGAAACAGATGGATCTTTTTCGCAACCGATTACCTGACGAGCTGCGTGGAAACTAAAGCTACGCAGCGGGGCACAGCAGCTGAAGCAGCTCATTTTTTATCGAAAACGTTGTCCTTAGTCACGGTGCCCCAAAAGTTGTCATTACACACATGGCGAGAAAGAGAAATAAATGTATTGAGGTAAAATATTTTTAACGCTGCCGGAGGGTGGGTCGTTAGTCCTGGGCTCCAGTGGCCACCACCACGTGCCCTGCCTGGTCGAGGAGGCTCAATCGAGTCACCAGGTCAGTCCGAGCGAGGATGGCTGCCCAAGGCTCCCTAAAAATGTTTTTCTAATTGGGGTGAATATGAATATTGGTGTCGTGATTGGCACTCCCATGTCACATGAGGCAAGGACGACCTTCCCAACACTAGGGGCATTGATTGGCGAATTTGGCATGCCCTCACCCACATCTGGTGAAGGCATGCCCTCACCCAAATGCATTGTGTGCATTTTTCTGTATAGCCGAACATCCTCAACTGTTTATTGCGGGTTTGTCGCAGCGAGTTCTTGGCGTGAACGACGTTGACGTTCTAAAACATCGCATGCTAGTATTTGATTGCTGTTTCAGTTTGGGGTGTCATTCGTTGCTCGGATTGAAGTCTCGCGAGCTACAGCATCTGCTCCCGTGTTACCAGTGACAACAACATGCGTCGGACACCATACAATGTAATGTTCTTGTCTTAGTCGATCGCCCACGGTTTTAAGAGCGATCCTGGGGATTCTTCCGTGAAGAGTCGGCAGGCCTCTTTGAAGTCCGTGAGGACGTAGGCGGGCCTGTCTTCTCCCTCCCGTGTCTTTATCGCCAGGGCCACTGCAGCCGCCTCCACTGATTTTGTGCAGGCTGTGCAGTCTGAAGCTGTTCTTATTCTTCTTGAGATACCGAAGGGTCCCGAAGCAGCCACGATAACGCTGTCCCTTAATGTCCCGTGCTGCGTCTGTGTATATTGTGTCGGAGTTATTGCCGAATCATTTTATAATTGTTTGGCTCGTGCTTTACGCCTGCCTTCATGATCTTTCGGGTTCATTTTTTGGGGATTGAAGGAGATTTTCAGTTTTCTCGCACCTCCCTGGATATGTGTACTAGTTCGCGTCTGCAGTAGTGTGGGTTGATCGGGTATCCCAGCTCTTCTAAGACCCTCCTGCCCGCCTGTGACATATTTAGGCGCTCTCGTTGTGTGACCTTTATCATTGCTTTGTGTTCTTCAAAGGTGTTGTACACCCCAAGGACCTGGAGCCTCTCCGTAGATGTCCCCAGTGGTAGACCCAGGGCGGGCTTATACGCCATGCGTATTAGGATGTCTGCCTGGTCTGCCTCGTTGCGGTTAAGCTCGTGATGCGGGAGGCAGTAGGTAATTCTGTTTATTGCAAAAGCTTGAACGCGTCTTAAAGCGTCTGATTCGCTTAGCCCACTCTCGTTCCGCGTGATTCTTCCTTTCGTTCTTATGATTTGTTTTACTGAAATCTTTAGAGTATTTATGTTATGGTCTACTCTCGTGTTGTGTTGTATTGACAGCCCCAAAATCCCCACTTTTTGGGAGTCTTTAGGTCTGGAATCGTCATGCTTCAGTTAAGCTTTGAGATTTGTTGTAATATTTTCTGTGTACCGTAATGCATTCTGATTTTTCAGGTGCACATTTCATTCCATTCTCAGTGGCGAAATCGTGCAGTATGTAAATTGCTTCTTGAGCAACTTGTTCTTTGCTCCGATTTAGCCTTTGTCGCCCAAAGAGTAATGTAATCTGCATGAAGGGCAACATGCAGATTTGGAGCCTTTTCCTAGCCTATGGGCCAGGTTATTCATCCCTGAGTTGAACAGTAGGGGAGAGATGACGGAACCTTGTGGTCTGCCCCTATTTGCCATATTCAAAAATCCGCATCGGGTTTCTTCTATGCCGATAGTGACATTTCTATTCCTCAAGAAAGATTTCATGTATCTATAAGTCTATTCACCTCACACACAGGGGAACTGCCTTCACAGCATAAATCCTTGACTCACGTTCTCCGACCCTGTGGCACAAGCCACCGGAAAACAACCGCATGTCATCCCCAGACCAACAGACTAACCGAGTGCCTTAATAAGACCCTCACAGACATGCTGTGCATGCAGGTTGACGTGGAACATAATGAACTGAGATCATATTCCGCCTTACGTAACTTCGCACACAATACCGCTCGACAGAGAAGCTACTCGAATGATCCCGTTCAGCTGAGTCCGCAGTCGCGAAGCCACACGAGGGTGATGACACACCTACTGACGTTGACGAATTTATTCAGCGCGCCGAAGAAGCCAGACATCACGCCCGCGTTCTTCTCTGCGATAAGCAAGACTAAGATACAAAACGGTACGATCTTCGACAAAGGTCCGTTTTCTACAGTCCCGAAACAAAGTAAGGGTTTCGATACCCATACGCCGTCGTGGCCTTTCAAAAAAACTGCTAGGACTGTATTTTGGGCCGTATAGTGTCCACATAGGCTAGATTCAGGGCAGCTCTGCTCCGATGCTCCTTGTACCGGAAACAAGCGTATTTCTGTCACCTATGCAACAGACTTAGACACAGCAGATGTATGTCCCAACCCCTCCCACAAGACTTGTGCTGAATGTGGAACAGCAAACCAAGACAAAGACCATAGGTGCCAACCTAAATGCCAGTTATGCGGCGCGGAATTGCGTCCGCAGATAAGACATACAAAGCCAAATTCAAGAAGCCTTTCATGGTTAAACAGAGACAATTCCAAAGACTGCAACGAGAAATATAACGAGAACATGAAGACGCTATCTGAAGAGAAGACAGGGCCACGTCTCGTGGAAGGCCAAACGCCAGGGAACGACGCTCCCGCTTGAGAAGCAGGTCTCCATCAACTCCCAGATCCTTATCACGGCCCGGCTCCAGGTTACCGGGGACATGACCCGGATCCATATCCCGGTCCAGAACTACGCCACCCACTTCAGCAAACGCGAAAACCACGGCGAGCTAGGCAGACATGGTCGATGGTGCATGCCCGCGGGCTACCGGGAACACACATTATAAAAAGATACGGAACCTAAAACACGAGAATGTGCAGTTGGGGATTATGCTAGCACGCATGAGCGATGAAATAAAAAGTCTCAAGGAAAGAAAAAGCCAATTAAATCTGGTAAATCCCGCTCCACACGCGAGCCAAAAATTTCCTACTGAAATCTTGGTCAATAATATGGACGAAGGGGATAACCCCCCTCCAGCCAGAACTGATAAACTAGATAACAAGGCGGTAGATAAAGCATTAGCTGATATCTAAAAGACCCGAGTAGTGATCCAAAAGGCAAGTGAAAAACGGGACGAAATGATGAAACAAATGGGAAGGCAATAGCAGCAATTATGAGTAGATTAGACATCCTAGAGGCAAACCAGTCACCAGGTAATGGAATGTCCTCTGGCGCATCCGAAGCACCCCAGTCCTTACACACTTCCCAACCACATAACAATATAAGATCAGCTTCTCTCCAACCTCCCGTCTCCTCCCCATGGTCGCACCCGAAATGAGGCGCGCAAAAAAGGGTTCAGGATGTGGCAATGGAACTGCAGAAGTTATAAAACAACAAGTGAGTTTTACAGGAGTATTTAAAACACAAGGATAAATCGGACGTCATAATTCTGCAGGAAATACAAGGGATCAGAAGGTTGACAGGATACAGATCTTTTAGCTATGCTGAAGGGGAGACCTGGCCATTAACGACGCTGGTAAAAAGAAACATAGCGTTCGTGCAACGCAAGGCAGGCATGGGACGCATAGACAATATTCTGTTGGAACTCATACCGCAAATAAATAGAGGACCTAGCTTATTTATTCTGAACATTTATAGCAGCCCCACGAAACATGAGCACCAATTCAAAAACCTATTCCAGAAAACACTCAATCTAGCTGGAGAAAATTCTGTAGCCATATAAGGAGACTTTAATGCACAACACACCATGTGGGAATATCTATAGACCTTTTCACAAACCGACGTTTGAGCAGCACCATTGGCCGAAACGAGCGACGTCTAGCGTCGCCGCCATTTTGGACTGTGCGCCGCGCATTATTCGATTGTTTTCTTCCGCTTCGCTTGTCTTGTGCCGCTTGACTTGTTACATGTTTCACGTGCGCGCGTGAGCGCTCAGTGTAGTGTGCCATGGCAACAGCAAGCCCAGCCAGTGGATGTGGTGTTTCTTCGTCGGTAGCGGCGGCAGCCGCGTCTGCTTCGTCGAGACCTGGCGTGCTAATCAGCGGTATATTTCATTGTTATTGCTGGGCACATGTGACCGTATCGTCGATTGAATCTGATCACCATTACGTTTCGCGATTGAGAGTCGCCTCATTTAGCGAAAGCAGGCGCCTACGTAGCTGTCGGGCAATGCTCATAGAACCAGGCGCCGGCGGCCCGACAACGCGTGTCAGTGGTTGGTAGATATGCGGTGGTTACTCCATACGCTTCCGACGCAACTGAACAGCTCAATCATGCAAAATTTATTGGATCTGGTGCGGTGCAGGGTGCTTATAACCAAATGTCAAAGCATAAAACGTGGCGATCGAGCAGCGCGGTACCTGCAGCGAACCGACGCGTGGCAGTGATCACAGATGCCAGCGCGACTGATACAGCCCAGGTGCTAGATTTTTATTTTTGTATTTATTTTATTATACATACTGTCAATCCCAATAGGGATTATAACGGGACTTGTTATAAAGATATATTTGTTTACATATGTTTTACGCTGACCCACCGTGGTTGCTCAGTGGCTATGGTGTTGGGCTGCTGAGCACGAGGTCGCGGGATCGAATCCCGGCCACGGCGGCCGCATTTTGATGGGGGCGAAATGCGAAAACACCCGTGTACTTAGATTTAGGTGCACGTTAAAGAACCCCAGGTGGTCCAAATTTCCGGAGTCCTCCACTACGGCGTGCCTCATAATCAGAACTGGTTGTGGCACGTAAAAACCCATAATTTAATTTAATTTTTAATTTAACGTTTGTTCACCTGGGATGGCTTTTCTTTCGAATGTCTGAATTTGGAACAAGCTTCGCTCACGGTGAACCTTAACGTAGATCGTGCGCGAAGTTTGTATTGAAGATATCACTGTACGGCAAGAATTGTTCGTGTGCGCTATCTCTGAAGCGAAATAAGCCAATAATATTGCAGCGTTAGGGCCATCTCTGCTCTTTCTCTTGTTTCCCTTACACCGTCTCACTGTGCTATGTTCATAATAAAGTAATGCCGAGTCTTAACACTTCTCGAATAAATACATATGCATATGACTGTAAACCACTACTGACCCTGAGTGAAAAGCGCTTAGTGGTCAGCGAAGCAGTCTCTGCACGCACGTATTTCACTTGATCGACTGTGCGAATTTTATTTCGTTACTGTTATTCTTGCAAGCATGATGCTATTGTCCGCGCACCCATGCGAATACCGTTTTTTTACGTTCTTACTTGCGCGGGCTCATTTAGCGCATTTCTACGCCACGCACAGTTAGCTCATTACGGATCCTGAACTCTAACACTGGCGCTAGGCCGCATTGATGAGGTTGACACGTTCGTTTTTGCATTCTCTTGCTGCCCAAGCACATAGACAACGCTCAAAGTTGGGTGAGCTTGATGCAGCACCACACTGTTGAAGTTAATTACCTTTATGGGCAGGGCCGCGTAGGGTGCGTGTGAGCTCAGAGACAATGTTTTGGTGGACACAGGGGTCTGTACACATCATCCATAGGACACGATTTTTCCAGATCGTTGCGAAGTGTATTTACCGACTAGTTCTCTCGCAGAGTGCTCCAATTTCTCTTATACTGGTGTCACACGGCTACTTTTGATAGCGATCGAGACCGATCTGGATCGGAATGTTCGACCGCGATTGGCTCCCTTCCACAGATTGAGCAAAGAATTCAATTGCGACCAAGAAATTCGACCCATATCGGGCTCGAACACGATGAAAAGTGCGCCGTGTGACCCCCGTATTAGGCACTGGAATGAAGTCGTGTTTGAAAGAATAACAAATGTAGCCTCTGCCACTACATACGAGAAAATATTGCATCTAAGAGCTGACAATTCTCGCAACCTGTTGGGAAATGTGCCGAAAAGAGTTTACCAAAATGCGTTATTTTACTGATATATGCATTGGTTCACATAAGACTGAAATGCCAAGTCCTCAGGTGATGCAGGAAACCGGCGAAGCGTGAACATACCTCATCGCGGCAGTGGTCTCGCGGAGTGCTGTGTTGTGGACACACTTATTCGTTATTTTCCGCTGGTTGTTTGTGCACCCATAAACTGCATATTGCAGGCCTGTAGCCTTTTGATGAGTATATATGCCATTATTTACGAGCGTAAGTAGTTCGTGATAAAAATAAACGGAAACATCGAAGGAAAGCTACCACTTCGCAATGCAAGCGCAAGGCAAGCTCACAGTCCAGACCGAACAGGCAACACTGACACATACTCTCCACGCCAGACCGTCGGGAGCGCCCTCTTGAAAATGTCTATATACGGGACTAAAAGGAAGGGCCTTATGGAACGACTCCCAAGACTTAGGCCTCACACTCGTCACAGACCCCGGCACTCCAACCAGAGTAGGCACGGCGCTAAACAGGGACTCAACCCCAGACCTAACATTTACCAAGAATATTGAGAAGGCGACGTGGCGCAACACACTAGAAGATTTGGGTAGCGACCACCGCATATCGGAGTTACACGTCAAAGAAGGACCAAATAGATACAACGAACAACTAATCAAATTATTAGACTGGGAAGCACTTCGTTGAATGCGAGTGACAGAACAGAAATGATCCATCACAGACATAGAACAATGGACATCAGTTATGACGTCAAAGATGCCACAAAAACAGCTCCACCTGAATCTAACTTGAAGAAATGCGAGAGCAGAGTGCTCTACCTGTGGGGAGCCAAGCAGTTGTTTCAAAATAAAATTAGAGGTCAGAAGCATAACAGAAAGTTAAGAAAGCGCATTCTCAACTTTCTGACTTCCAAAAGTGTCCAAAACTGTCTCAACTTTCTCAACTTCCAAAAGTGTGGAATCTCCAACCTTCAGTTAAACTTTTTGAGACTTGTAATATTTTCCGTGTACCGTAATGCATTCTGATTTTTCAGGTGCAGATTTCATCACGTTCTCAGTGGCGAAGTCGTGCACTATGTTAATTGCTTCATTAGGAACGTGTTCTTTTGCGCCGATCGAGCCTTTTGTCGTCCAAAGAGTAATGGTATCTGGAGAAAGGGCAAAATGCAGATTTGGCCAAGTTTCCAGCCTATGGGCTAGGCTATTCATCCCCAAGTTGAACAATACGACAGAGATGACGGAACTTTGTGGTGTTCCCCTATTTGTCATATTGAAAGAGCCGGATCGGGTTCCTTCTATGCCGATAGTGACATTTCTATTCCACAAGAAAGATTTTCATATGATTATAAGTCTTCTGAGCACACACACAAAGGGTAACTAGCTTCACTGGGGAACTCCTTTACTCGGTTCTCAGACCCAGTGGTACAAGCCACCGGAAAGCCACCGCATATTATCCCCAGACCAACGGACTAACCCAGTGACTTAATAAGACCCTCGAAGACATGCTATGCATGTAGGTCGACGTGGAACATAACTAAGATCATATTTGTATACCACCCTCATTCGCTTAAGTTGCGCATCGAGACGATGCTTCTTTCGGAGAGACGCAAGCGCTGCCCTGTACTCCGATAGGGTAGAGGACAATGCGAGTATGCATGAGCGTTTTTATCAGGGCGCAGAGAAGAAGAACTCGCGGTAGCTCGCACTATTATACAGGCGACCAGCTGCTGTTCCCATTGAGCACTGGTCTGCGACCTTTGGTTTTGAGGCCGCGACAATATCACGCCCAGCTTTGTCGAGAATATTTACGTCATGCTCCTACGTACTTACTCGTGGTATGCTCAGGCGTACAATAGGTCTGGCGTGACAGATTTCTTCATGTCGAACATTTTAAAGCTATTCTAGGTGCTTAAATTCAATCCGAGTGAATGACCTTTCAAGCAGAACACGTCGCTGGTCACGTCTTCAAATATTCTCCTGCAACTCTGCAAGTTCACTGCCTCAGCTCACGACAAACTTTTCTTTTTCTTCATCTTCGGTTGAGTGAAATAAATGTCATATCTAGTTTAATGTCACAGTAAATGAACGGAAGTTAAGGGTGCTGCGCTGGCAATATATGCACTGTGCAGAACTTGAGGACGACCTAGAATGTGTGGCCTCTCACCGGGGGAAACAAGTTTGCCACGCACTTTACGTAATATAGAAACATGTAGGAATTGCGCTGAGATATAGCAGTAAAGACAAATACACTTTTAAAATACACATATAATTCGTCACCAAAAAGGACCGACAACAAAGTGCAACACACAATCACCTGCGCTACATTAAAATAAACCAGGTTGCAATACAAACACAGCAGCATGAAAACGTTGCCACAGTCGTAAGGGAGAAAAATATTCATGTGCCACCAGCTAATGCGTTCGGAGCCGGTTGAGTCGAGCTGTCCTCTACAAGCGCCATGACAGAAAGCTCGACGTAACCTCCACTGCGAATATCTGTGACGAGGTACAGAGAGCATCCACCTCCACGAAATATGTTAGGTGGGAAGGCGAAAACTATATTGACATGTATACATGTTTATCTTTCACCGGTGGCCCCTTTCCACCGGCTAACAAATGTTAAACGTTATCGCTCGGCGCAGGTCGCACCTGCATCGGAAGCTTCTCGAACGTTAACGTTGCTTCTATCCGTCGTCTGTGGTCACCGACGCTCATGTAATCTGATTGTATGAGCGACGCGAATTGTCTAGAACTTTCTCGAAGACACGCGGGCACCAGGGATTAATCTGGAACATTCGATGACTCACGTATAAAACATAGAGAAGGAAATTCAACAAGAGGGGACACTCGGCAAAAACTGGCAACAGGAAACACGTCACCATACGTCACGCTATACTTTTGACACCGAACGTTAGCTGCCGCGAGCATCGAAAAAAAAAAGAAAGTGAACTTAAGTTAACAGGTATTGACTTATTTTTTTTAATTCTTTGCCGCGAAAACTAAAACGTTTTGCGTATAAATGAACTTAAGCTTTGCGACTTATTTTCCTTGCTTTACCTAGCCACAGGTCAATGACGCGCCAGATACATGCGTCATCCGCCAGACACTCCCCCGAAGCCAGCGAGGATGGCTGCGCGCGCGTTTGAGCGCTCGCGCGCGGCGACCCGTCTGTCTCTTTCTTTTTTTTCTTTTTTAAATGTAACCTGGTTTATTGGGCTCTCGGCTTATTCTTGCGTTCCTTCTGCACTGGGACAAGACACCACTGCACTATTGGACTATGGCAAGGTGAGAAATCTTGTTTCACCGTCTACGACGCAATTAGGCTTACGCCACGGGACCGAGACTTAAGACGCAGTTAGCGAAAAAGAGCTCAGCCATCCTGGCGCAGTTAATTTGAGTTAATGAATCGTGCTGAGACATGTTTCCGACGCTTCCTATGTGACTATTGTAACTTATTTCGGTTTTTGAGCCACACTGGCCGCACAGGGCGCCGTGTCGCAGTTAGCGAGAACTCAGCCGTGGTGTGTAGTCTAGTGCATCTTGCTAGGAGAAGTTTGTGCCGCTTTCTCTGACGCCAGACATTACTGAAAAGTAATTTCGTTACTTTCTGGCGTACTTTTGAAGCACGCTGGCTGCACAGCGCGCTGTGACGCAGTTAGCGATAAGCAGCTCGGCCGTGGTGATAAAGTTAGTTTGGCGTGTAATGAATCTTAGAGATACAAGTCTGTGACGTTTTTTGTGGCTCCGCAACAACATATACCTTCTTTCGGTACTCACGCCTCTTGAAAACGCGATGGGCGATTGCCAAGAGTGATAACATGGGGTGTGCTGCTGGCGCCGGCTGAACGCGCGAACGACGAACATATCAGAAACTTGTAATTCGAAAATTACGTCTTCTAAAGGACAGAAAAAGGGCATTGCACCCACGCATTTGTCTTGAGTGCCTGTTGCGTCCGTCTCTATGTATGTCGCGTACCGTCGCGTCGCCCGAGGCCATGTTTTGGAAACGCGAAGTCGCTCGTGTATTTGTGCTGCCTAAGTGCAGGAAATAATGCCCGGAAATTGTGGAACGCTTGGAAATCAGATGTTTTCATATATGTTTGGGATTAGTCGGGTATTTTCTACGCCATGTATGTAAAAGCGAATTGCTTTTGTTTGTAATGCCGCCCATTCACCGCTTTCGCACGTTGCGTCTCTACACGCAGTATTCCTATGTCTAAATACCAAAATGACTCATGCTTGTAACATGCTGTTACGTGCTTGCAAATGTAACATGCTTGTAATTTACTTTTTTTTTTTCAGCTGGTACCGTCCGGTGGAGCTTCATACAGGAACTACTGCCTTACCTGCTGGTGTCACAACGTTGGATGAACGCACAAAAAGCGCGGAACGAGCTTTTATATAGAGCAAAATAAATATTTCCTCATTGCACAAAAGGTCTTGCGTCTACTTTGTGAAATTGCACGTGGCACAGATTCGATGGGACTTTACGAGATCGTTCGCAATCATTTTTACTAAATAATAAACCGATTCTGCACGAAGAGCAAAAAAAAAAAAAAACAGGAAAGGAAAGGTCGGGGGGGGGGGGCGCAGCCGGCGTGCTAGCTCGCGTTCAAAATACGCGCGCCCAAAACCGAAACCGGAAGTGATGCAAGTGATCGACACCGACCGCTTGGCACGCTGCAGTCAATTCGGCCGCTGGGCCCTATGGGAGTGTCCCCTCTTGTTGAATTTCTTTCTCTACGTATAAAAGCCGACGTGTTTCGCCGCTGATCAGATTTCGACGACCGCCGACTGTGTTCGCCGCTTTCGTTGTGCTTCGAGTGTAGCTTGCTTTTGTGGGCACAGGTTCGCCCAATAAACAACCAGTTTCGTCATACACAGTTTTACTACTGTTTACTTCAGCGTCACTACTACGTGACAATATACAGGTGTATTTACAAATCAATAATCTGCACTTGGCCAAAAGGCAATAGCCTGCGCTGGCTTGTAATCGTCGTTGTCGTCTTCAGAAGACTAGGAACTTTGTCATCGCAAATATTGGTCCGTAGATGGACGCTGGACTTTTCTTGTACGCTGGTCCTTTCCCAGCAGTCACAGCTCTCGAGCATGCAAAAGCAGCCAGGCGCCACCTTACGGTACACACACACGTACCTGCCACGTAGTACTACGCAAAATGTTCTTCTGAACAAGAACGCACGATCATTCTAGCCCTCCTGGCCGAAGGTTTGGGTCGCGCCTGATGTCCGTCGACTCAAGAGCAGCAGCAGCAGCAGCAGCAGCATCAAACATTACAAATACCAAGCATTAAACGTGGCCTCGTTCAATCGCGAGGTTTCACTGCGACGCTGGAAGCTTCCCTAAGTGGTACAATGAGAGGGCACTAAAGGGGACTTCATCTCATAAAACGAGTCAGGCGGTCCTATGCCACTAACTTCACAATATTTAGTTGTTCTTTCGAGTGCCTGCATCATAGCAAAAGTGAAATGGTTCAATGTCCGCCTGGTGTGCTGTCGCTAATGGAGTCGAAGCGTCGCCGAGGACACAACGTTTTTTTATATTACAGCTGTACCACGACCTGGCTTTCGGCTGTTATCCGTCGAAACAGCACTTTAAAGCTTTAGAGAGTTTCTGACAGAGGAAAAAGAGCGGGCGCACCTCACGGCGGCTCCGTATTACACGAATGTTTTCCTTGCGCAAATCACCAGAAACTGCCCGAAACTGCACACCAACGCACTCACCTCGTTCCCAGGAACAAATGTATACCGAAAGCCAGGTGGTATTCTCATTTTCAAGCGTCTACGACACTTCTTTTGGCTGGATCTTGCGGTGGCAGAGCCGCGAGGTCGCGCGCCGTTGAGCCGGCTTCCTCAACATTTACCGATCTTTCTCTCAATAATGGAAGTCACCATAGAGGGGCGTCGCATACCCCCGGAAGAAATGGATATAAGCAAGTAATGGACGGAGGTCATTCACAGAATATCAGACCCGCAAACCTCCCAACATCGCGAGAGCACCTTGCCGCCGACGCGACCCGACAAGCGCAACAATAACCCCAGGAAAGGAAGGCTAAAGCAGATACACAAGGCAAGCACGTTGCCACATTTGCCAAGAGGGGCGCACATGATTGGAATCAGTCCACGTGCAGACTCAAAATATCCGGACACGGTATAGTTCACCTAACAGCGGCGGTACAAGATGTGGCAGACATCACTCGAGACGATAGGGAGGAGGATATCGTCTGCCCCAACAATTATCAAAATATCCTAATCGTCAGTGCATAGGATCAAGACTTAGGCAACACTTATGAGTTTTACGGGACGAATGCTTGCGAGACGGTGCCGGACATGACGGCCAAACAAGTCATCAGAAGAATCCCACTCGACGAAGGCCCAAGAGACATGACAGCAGCGGTGGTTACGAACAAAAACCAAAGGGCGGTAGCAGCAAAGAGAATAAGTAATACCGATACAGTTGTTGCGCTATTTGAAGAGCACAAAGTGTCCACGTAGGTTCGATTCAGGGCAGCGCTGTTGCAATGCTCCGTGTACTGGAAACAAGTGCATTTCTGTCACCTATGCAACAGACTTGGACACAGAGTAGATGTATGTCCGAACCCATACAACAAGGTTTGTGCTGAATGTGAAACAGCAAATCACGACGAAGACAACAGGTGCCAACCTAAATGCCAGGTTTGCGGCGAGCACAATGCAACCACAGATAAGACGCACAAAGCCGAATTCGTGAAGCCCTTCATGGTTAAGCAAAGACAATTGCAAAGACTGCAATGAGAAGTACAAGGAGAACATGAAGACGCTATCTCAAGAGAAGACAGGGCAAGGTCTCTTGGAAGGCCAAACGCCAGGGAACGACGCTTCAGCTCGAGAAGAAGGTCCACCCCCATATCCAACCCCAGATAATTATCCCGGTTCCACTCCAGGACACCAGGGACACGACACGGATCCATATCCAGGTCCAGAACTGGGCTACCAACTTCAGCAAACGCGACAACCACGGTGAGCCGGACAGAAGCGGTCGATGGCGCGTGCCGGGGGCTGCCGGGAACACTTCCATTAATAACGAGATAACGCAACTAAAACACGAGAACGCGCAGTTGAGGATTATGCTAGCCTTGTGAGTGATGAAAAAAAGTCTCATGAAGGAAAAAGGCAATTAAATTTGGTAAATCCCGCTCCGAACGAGAGCACGAATAATCCAATTGAAATCCCGGACAGTAAGATGGACGAATGGCATGACACCCCTCAAGCCAGGAGTGATAAATTAGATAGCCCCACGGTCGATAAAGCATTAGCTGATATCTAAAAGACCCGAGTAGAGATCCTAAAGGCAAATGAAAAAATGGGGCGCAATGATGAACCGAATGGCTAATGCAATAGCAGCAATTATGAGTAGATTAGACATCCAAGAGGCAAACTAGTCACCAGATAATGGACCCTCCTCTGATGCATCAGAAGCGTCCCAGTCCTTCCGCACTTCTCAATCACATAACCATATAAGATGACCTTCTCTTCAACCCCTCGTCTCCCCCCTGCCCCCCCCCCCCCCCCTATGGTCGCACACGAAATGAGGCGTGCAAAAAGGGGTTCAGGATGTGGAAATGGAACTGTAGAAGTTACAAAAACTAAAAGCCAGTTTTACAGCAGCATTTAAAACACAAGGATAAACCGGACGACATAATTCTGCAAGAAATTCATGGGATTGCAAAGTTGGCAGGATACAGATCTTTTGGCTATGCTGAAGGGGAGAACCGGCCATTAACGACGCTGGCAAAAAGAAACAGCGTTCGTGCAACACATCACAGGCATAGCGCACAAAAACAATTTTTTATGAACTCATCCCGTAAATAAAGACAGGACCTAGCTTATTCATACTGAACATTTATAGCAACCCCAAGAAACATAAGCACAAATTCAAGAACCTATTCCAGAAAACACTTAAACTAGCTGGAGAAAATCCGGTAGTCATAGGAGGAGACTTTAATGCACAACACACCATGTGGGAATATCTATATACAGAACCAAAAGGAAGGGCCATATGGAACGAGTCGCAAGACTTATGCCTCACACTCGTCACAGACCCCGGCACTCCAACCAGAGTAGGTACGGCGTTAAAGAGGCACCCAACCCCAAACCTAACATTTACCAAGAATATTGAGAAGGCGACGTTGCGCAACACACTAGAAGATTTGGGTAGCGACCACCGCATATAGGAGTTACACATCAAAGAAGGGCCGAATAGAACCAATGAACGCCTTATGAAATTATTAAACTGGGAACTACTTCGTCGAATGCGAGAGACTGCACACCAACGATCCATCACAGACATAGAACAATGGACAGAGGACCTCAGCGATAAGGTCAAAGATTCCACAAAAACAGCACCACCCGAATCTAATTTGGAGACATGCGGCACCAGTCTTCTCTACGTGTAGAGAGCAAAGCAGTCGTTTCAAAATAAATTTAAAGGTCAGAAGCATTACAGAAATTTAATAAAGCGCATAGCTCGTTCTCAACTTTCTGACTTCCAAAGTGTCCAAAGGTGTCTCAACTTTCTCAACTTCCAAAAGTGTCGAATCTCCAAGCTTCAGTTAAACTTTTTGAGATTTGCTGTAATATTTTCCGCGTACCGTAATGCATTCTGATTTTTCAGGTGCAGATTTCGTTCCTTTCTCATTGGCGAGAGAGAAACGTGGTGGGAAAGGCAGGGAGGTTAACCGGAAAAGATTGTGGTTTGCTACCCTGCACTGGGGGAAGGGGAAGGGGAAATGAAAGGCGGAAAGAATTGGGAAGAGAAAAAGCAGTCACAAAAAAAATTAAGGTATTAAAAAAAGAAAAAGAAAAGGAGGAGGTTCGAAACGTCTGTGAGAACTATAGTCTGTCAGATAGTCCACTCGATCGCAAAAACTTCAAGAGTGCCTTGACTGACTTGTTGTGTGACGACTGTATAGGCCGGCGTTCCAGGACTGTCTGCTCCGAAAGCGGCCGGTCGTCAAGACGTGCCAGCGCGGTCGCGAATGACTGCCTATGTGCGCTGTATTGGGGACAGTGACAAAGTACGTGCTCGATTGTTTCCTCGTCGCCGCAGTGATCACACGCAGCACTATCCTCCCATCCGATGCGGAAAGCAAACGACTTTGTAAATGCGACACCAAGCCACAATCTGCAAAGTACTGTTGTTTCGGGTCGGGATAGTCCAGGGCAATATTTCTCATTGGCGAAATCGTGCACAATGTTAATTGCTTCATAAGGAACTTGTTCTTTTGCGCCGATTGAACCTTTTGTCGTCCGAAGAGTAATGTCGTCTGCATAAAGGGAAAAATGCAGATTCGGACAATTTTCCAGCCTATGGGCTAGGTTATTAAACACCAAGTTGAACAGTAGGGGATAGATGATGGCACCATGTGGTGTGCCCCCATTTGGCATATTGAAAGAGCCGGATCGGGTTTCCCCTATGCCGGTAGTGGCATTTCTATTTCTCGCGAAATGTTTCATGTGATTATAAGAATTTTCACCACACACACTGGGTAACTGCCTTCACTGAGGAACTCCTTTGCTCGGTTCTCAGACCCAGTGATACAAGCCACCGGAAAACAACCGCATATTATCCCCAGACCAACGGAATAACCGAGTGCCTTAATAAGGCCCTCACAGACATTCTATGCATGTAGGTCGACGTGCAACATAACTGAGATAAGATGTTGCCTTACGTAACCTTCGCATACAATACCGCCCGACAGAGAAACTACTCAAATGATCCCGTTCAGCTTAGTCCGCTGTCGCGAAGCCACGACGACGTTGAAAGCCATGCTGCCGCACGAGTGTGACACTATAAATGCCGCCGCTGACGAATTTACTCAGCGCGCGGAAGCAGCCAGACAGTACGCCCGCGTACATAACTGCCATCAGCAAGACTAACATGCAAAACGGTACGATCTTCGACAAAAGTCCGTTTTCTACAGTCCCGGCAACAAAGTACGGGTTCGGATACTCATACGCCGTCGTGGCCATTCCAAAAAAATGCTAATACGGTACTTTGGGCCGTATAGTGTGATCCAATGCCTCAGTGACGTGCCCGACGAGGTCATTCGTGATGGTGACAACAACCGTAGTCGACGGAAGCACTAATCCGCAGTGCTGCATGTAGTGCGGATGAAGCAGTACCTGACGAACTATGTGTCGTTTGTTTTTGCTTTTTTGTTTTTGTTTTGCATGTCTTACTCTGTGACTTTGTACACCCCCCTAATTCGCTTATGTTGCGCATCGAGTCAATGCTTCCTTCGGAGGGTTGCAAACGCTGCCCTGTACTCCGATGAGGTTGAAGCTAATGCGAGTATGCAAGAGCGTTTTTATCAGGGCGCAGCGAAGCAGTCGCGGTACCTCTCAGTGTTAAACAGTCGACCAGCTGCTGTTCCCATTGAGCAGTGTTTGCGACCTTTGGTTTGGAGGTCGTGAAAATCACGCCCAGCTTTGTCGAGGATATTGACGTCATGCTCCTACGTACTTACTCGTGGTATGCTCAGGCGTACAATAGGTCGCGCGTGATAGATTTCTTCATGTAGAATATTTCTAAGCTATACAAGGTGCTTAAATGCAATCAGAGTGAAAGACCTTTCAAACAGAACACGTCGCTGGACACGTCTTCAAATATTCTCCTGCAACTCTGCAAGTTCACTGCCTCAGCTCAC
>NC_051160.1:147623323-147712319 GCF_013339745.2 Dermacentor silvarum
AAATGAAAAATGGGACGCAATGATGAATCGAATGGCTAAGGAAATAGCAGCAATTATGAGTAGATTAGACATCCAAGAGGCAAACTAGTCACCAGATAATGAACCCTCCTCTGATGCATCTGAAGCGCCCCAGTCCTGCCCCACTTCTCAATGACATAACAATATAAGGTGATCTTCTCTTCAAACTCTCGTCTCCTCCTCCCCCCCCCTCCTATGGTCACACCCGAAATGAGGCGTGCAAAAAGGGGTTCAGGATGTGGAAATGGAACTGTAGAAGTTACAAAAACAAAAAGTCAGTTTTACAGTAGCATTTAAAACACAACGATTAACCGGACGACAAAATTCCGCAGGAAATTCATGGGATTGCAAAGTTGGCAGGATACAGATCTTTTGGCTACGCTGAAGGGGAGACCCGGCCATTAACGACCCTGGCGTTCGTGCAACACAACGCAGGCATAGCGCACATAGACTACTTTTTTATCAACTCATCCCGCAAATAAAGACAGGACCTAGCTTATTCCTACTGAACATTTATAGCAACCCATAGAAACATAAGCACAAATTCAAAACCTATTCCAGAAAACACTTAAACTAGCTGGAGAAAATCCGGTAGTCATAGGAGGAGACTTTAATGCACAACACACCATGTGGGGATATCTATATACAGAACGAAAAGGAATGGCCTTATGGAACGAGTCGCAAGACTTATGCCTCACACTCGTCAGCGACCCCGGCACTCCAACTAGAGTAGGTACGGCGTTAAAGAGGCACCCAACCCCAGACCTAACATTTACCAAGAATAATAGAAGGCGACGTTGCGCAACACACTAGAACATTTGGGTAGATAATGATGATGATGATGATGTGTGGTGTTTTATGGCACAAGGGCCAGTTATGGCCAAAGAGCGCCATGCCAGTGTTTGTGAGTGTGCAGTGGAGCGATGAATTTTGAGAAGTAGATGAAGCGTGGCTGTAAAAGTGCCTAAAAATAATCGCTGTAAAGTGCGTAAAATATACATGTACTAAAATCATGGCAATGACATGAGGTGTATCATGAAATGAAGAATGCATTGAGAGGTAATGACACGATATTTAAAATATTTAAGATGCAGTAATTGGCAAGTTAAGGACCGCACAAAGAGCGATGGAACGAAAAATCTTAGGAGTAACGTTAAGAGACAGGAAGAGAGCGGTGTGGATCAGAGAACAAACGGGGGTAGACGATATTCTAGTTGACATTAAGCGGAAGAAATGGAGCTGGGCAGGCCATGTAATGCGTAGGATGGATAACCGGTGGACCATTACGGTTACAGAATGGATACCAAGAGAAGGGAAGCGCAGTCGAGGACGGCAGAAAGTCAGGTGGGATGATGAGGTTAGGAAATTCGCAGGCGCAAGTTCGAATACGCTAGCGCAAGACAGAGGTAATTGGAGATCGCAGGGAGAGGCCTTCGTCCTGCAGTGGACACAAATATAGGCTGATGATGAATTGGCAAGAAGCACTACTGCCTAAACGGAACCCTTGAACCACAAGAGCCTGGAGGCATGTGCTATAAAAAACTATCACAGCGGCATCCTCTGGAGAGAGGATGCGCTACGAACTAGTTGGGCTAATAACATGCAGAACCACATCGTTCAAAAAATCGACGACTGCTTTGGCATTAAAAATCGGTTCTTCGCCAAGAAACATAATGGGGTGAAGCGGGACATGATATCGGTACGCTTGTGGAAAATATTTCTTTCTTTCTGTTTCGGCTTCCCGGCACTTCACGAGGACATGGAGGACGGTCAGCCTCTCATTACATCTACCACAGGTTGGAGGATCATTTCCATTCAACAGAAAATTATGAGTACCTTATGTGTGTCTTATTCTTAGACTACAGAACAGGACATCAGTTCGTCTTGTTTTCCTTGCGGGTGACCAGAAACCTAACTGTGGACTAATTCAGTGAAGCTTATTATTTGTTTCAGCGTCCCACAAGCGCTGCCAGTGGTCTCGCAGTTTTCTTCGCAGAAAACGCTTCAGATCTGCGGGAGGAATAGTAGCCGCAGGATTAATAGCTTGCGATGTAGTTGATGTGGCCAACTGGTCTGCAAGCACATTACCCTCAATGCTTCTATAGCCAGGCACCCAGCATATAGTCATATGCTGGTTATATATATACGCTCTGCATAAACTGGAATAGAGCTCAGTAAGTACAGGATTTTTGTTTTTGCAGAGTGACATCAGAGCTTTCACCACTCTTAGGGAGTCTGTAAATATAATTGCTTTTTGAAGTTTTGATGCCCTTATATGATTCACAGCCGACAGTAGTGCATAGGCTTCAGACGTAAAGATACTTGTTTCCGGGTGGAGTTCACCGGATTCCGAAAAGGATGGGCCGACGGCTGCATAAGATACCCCGGCAGGTGACTTGGAAGCATCTGTGTAAAACTGTGAACACGAGTATTTAGATTGGAGTTCCAAAAAAAGCAGTTTAATGTGTGCCTCTGGCGCGTGTTTAGTGACCTGTACGAACGATGTGTCACACTCTATGAGTTGACGGTGCCACACTCTATGAGTTGCAACAGCTTCGCTGGAGCCATAGGACATTGTTCAAGTAGCGGAACACCCATTCCCTCACTAAGATTCCTCACACGCAAAGAGAACGGCCTTCTCAATGCAGGTCGATTATGGAAGAGTGTGGCAGCGGTCATGTCATTTATAGTTGAGTAAGAAGGATGTTTAATGTTTGCTTGTACTTTCAGAAAATACGTGAAACTGTTGTATGACCGCTGGAGATGAAGCGACCACTGATTCCACTCTACGTACAGGCTCTGTATTGGACTTGTCCTGAAAGCACCGGTCGCGAGACGGATACCCAAGTGGTGGACGGGGTCTAGGATTTTTAATGCACTGGGCGTTGCTGAATTGTAAATTATAGATCCGTAATCAAGGCGTGAGAGGATAAGACTTTTATACAAGTTAAGCAAACACTTTCGATCACTGCCCCAAGTCGTACGCGACAGAAGCTTTAAAAGGTTCATTGTCTTCAGGCATTTTGCCCTCAGATACTTAAGGTGAGAAATAAATGTAAGTTTAAAATCTAAAACCAATCCAAAAACTTGTGCTCGCTGCTCACAGAGAGCGCATCTCCTTTGATTGCAATACTTGGGACTACCGTTGCGCCTCTCTTGTTAGTAAAGAGTACGCAAGTGCTCTTCTGGGCATTTACCTTAAAACCATTTTCATCTGCCCATTTGGACAATTTGTTTATTACAAGCTGCACTTGTTGTTCGCAGATGGCAATATTACATGACTTGAAGGCTATTTGCACATCGTCGACATTAACGGAATAAAACATTGTTCGTGGAATGACTGTATGCAGGCAGTTAATTTTTACAATAAATAGTATGCAACTAAGCACGCCCCCTTGCGGTACACCGGTCTCTTGGGTGAAGCCCCTAGACAGAGCGTTACCCACTCTTTCACGGAATGTACGATTAGAGAGATAACTTTCGATAGTGTTTAACATGTTACCATGGACACCCATCGCCGAAAGATCTCGGAGGATTCCGTAGCACCATGTCGTATCGTAAGCCTTTTCTAAGGCCAGGAATACTGAGACAAAACTGCCGATGTATAAAGGCATCTGTAATATAAGACTCAATACGAACAAGGTGGTCTGTTGTGGACATACCTTCCCTGAAACGACATAGGAAGGGGTCTAGGATTTTGCCACTTTCAAGCACAGAGATCAAGCGCCGGTTTATCATTTTTTCAAATAACTTGCAAATACAGCTTGTCAATGCTATTGGTCTATAACTACTGGGTAAGGATGGGTCCTTGCCTTGTTTATCTATAGGGATGATCACACTTTCCTTCCACGAAGACGGAATGTAACCAGCTGCGTACATGGCATTGAAAAGACTTAATAGTGTTTTTGGGGTTTCAGGGTGCATGTGCCTAATCATTTCATACAGGATGCGATGTCCCCTGGTGCAGAGTTATTGCAACAGTTTAGAGATGCCTTAAGTTCAGCGAGAGAAAATGGTCGATTGCATGTATCATTTGGCGCACATTTACGTTCGAGGGGCTGTCGTTCGGCGCGTTCTTTGAACTTCAAGAAGTGTTTTGCGTAGTGTGATGCACTGGAGATGTGTTCAAAATGTTCACCCAGCAAGTCAGCCTGCTCTTCCAGGCTATCACCTTCTGTGTTTACCAAGGGGAGCGATTTTGTGTGACGTCCTTTTAATGTGTTTACTCTGTTCCACACTTTTCTCTCATCTGTATAGGAATTTATACAGCAAAGATACTGTTCCCAACTATCTCTCTTAGCCCGTCGACGTGTTATTCTGCCTTGGGATTTTGCCTGTTTGAAATTTATGAGGTTTTCGGCAGTTGGAGAGTCGCGAAGCAATCCCCAAGCCTTGTTTTGTTGTTTCCGCGCCTTTCTACAATCGTCGGTCTACCATGGTATGCGACGTTTTTTGGCTAGCCCGTTAGTTTGTTGGATTGATTTTGTGACGGCCTCTATTGTGAAACCTGTAAAGTAGGCCACAGCATCGTCTATGTTAAAGCCAGCAATGTCATCCTGAGCTAAATATGTTATTTCTCTGAAGAGGATCCAGATTGCTGATTCAACTTTCCATCTGGGAACATGTGGAGAGCATTCAGCCTGTTTTGTTACATTTATGACGATTGGGAAGTGGTCACTTCCGTAGGGGTTATTAATAATGTTCCAATCAAGGTCAGGTTTTAGTGTACTGGATATTATGCTCAAGTCTATTGAGGAGTAGGTTTTGTGCGCAACGCTATAGTACGTCGGCTCCTTCTTATTGAGTAGACATGCATCCGAGGAAAAAAGAAAATTTTCTATTAAACGTCCTCTTCCGTCAAAACGGCTGTCTCACCACAGTGTTATGCGCGTTTAAATACTCGACAACTATGTATGGCTCCGGAAGTTCATCAATGTAGTTTTGAAATTCGGTTTTCTGGAGTTTATAATTCGGAGGGATGTATATACAGCTAATAGTAATTAGTTTATTGAACAACACCGCGCGAACAGCAACTACCTCTAAGGACGTACGGAGTTTTAGTTCTCGGCAGGCAACAACTCTGTCCACTAGGATAGCCACACCGCCGGATGACACGGCCGTGTCATCGCGGTCTTTACGATAAATAGCATATTCTCGGAGGAAGTGTGTTTGCAGTTTGTTTGAGGTGGGTTTCTTGAACACACAGCACCTGTGGATTATATTTGTGTAGGAGTTCTTTGATGTCATCGAGGTTGTGGAGGAGTCCTCGGACCTTCCACTGTAATATTTGTGTATTCATGTTGAATGTGTTTTTGTGCTGTGTGTTAAAGAGACTAACTTAACTTACAGAGACCTTGTCGGGCCCTGTGATGCGGGCTTCTTCTTGTTTGGAGCGATCGCGAGATTCTCGCTGCTCCTTTGGCGCTTGAGGCGCCGTCTGGCCGGTTGTTGTGCCCATCGCCTCTTGCGAGGCGCTGGACACGCGCTCTTGCGAGCGGTTGGTTTGACGGGAAGGCCTCGTTTCGAGGGACGAGGCCCTTGAGGCCACCAGCCCGGAGGTCGATGGCCCCTTCTTGTGAGTTGGCGGAGCAGCGCTAGCTGCAGCCGCGGGGGGGGGGGGGGGGGGGGGGCGGATGGCGTCACTGCCGGTTCACTGTGTGTGGGCCGGACAGCAGCCGGAAGCCGTTGCGACGCTGACCCCTGACGCGCCACTTCGGCAAAGGTGTTCTTTGGCAGGTAGGATACCCGCCTGCGTGCCTCCTTGAACGTTAGATTTTCCTTTACTTTATTCGTAACAATTTCCTTTTCTTTTTTCCAGGATGGGCACGACCGCGAGTATGCGGCGTGCTCCCCATCACAGTTCACACAATGTAGCGAGTTTTCACAAGACTCAGATGAGTGTTCATGAGCACTGCATTTCGCGCATGTTTGCCCGCCTCGGCAGTTCTGAGAACTGTGGCCGAATCTCTGGCATTTAAAGAATCTGAGAGGATTTGGAACGTGTGCCCTGACACGAAGTTTGATGTATCCGGCCTCGATGGACTCGGGCAGGACACTTGAGCCGAAAGTGACCACCAGGTGCTTAGTCTTGATTTCTTTCCCGTCGCGCCTCATCTTAATTCTTTTAACGTTTATTACATTCTGCTCACTGAAGCCCTCCAAGAGTTCAGCCTGGGTTAGCTCCATTAAATCATCATCTGAAACAACGCCGCGAGTGGTGTTCATAGTAGGGTGTGGGGTCAGTGTTATTGGGATGTCCCCAAAGGACACAAATTTCGGCAGTTTTTCGTATTGTATCTGATCGTGGAGCTCCAGAAGCAGATCACCGCTTGCCATTTTCGATGCTTTGTAACCTCGGCCAAGAACTTCAGTCAGAGACTTCGAGACAAGGAAGGGTGAGATCATTTTCACTGTCTTTTCAGGCTTATCAAGGTGGATGACATGAAATCGGAGGAAGTTTTGCAATCTGTTGCCTTGGAATTGAAAAATATCTTCGGTGCGCCCTCGTTTGTGAGAGCGATCAGGAAGTCGGTGGAATGACGATAAAGCCATAGGGTAACAATAATTTCGGTAACTATGCCAGCCACCCACCACCGAGCCCAACAAGGGGACGCTACAAGACCCGAAGGAGATGCAGACGCCAGCCGTACATAGCCACTATAACCTAATATAATAGATCCAAGGATGGATAAACTACACCAGGTTAACCCTTGCTGCCGGGAAAATTGGAAGTAAAACGAAGTGAATGGAAGACAGGAGAGGATGGAAAGTGAGAGAGAAAGACCAAGGTTGGAGGGAGAGAGAGACAGGAAAAGGCAACTACCAATTTTCCCCGGGTGGGTCAGTCCGGGGTTGCCGTCTACGTGAAGCAGAGGCCAAAGAGGTGTGTTGCCTCCGCCGGGGGGCCATAAAGGTCCAAACACCCGGCTTCGGCTCAACCTCCAGGATCCCCTTTTCCCCGGACACGGCTAAGCCGCGCAAGGTTAGACGACGGAGGTTCCAACCCCCATGTGCTCGGGTCCGTGGTGTCGCTACACACCAAACGCCTGCTTACGCAGACGCTCCTGCGGGAAAGATTTGGGTAGCGACCACCGCATATCGGAGTTACACATCAAAGAAGGGCCGAATAGAACCAATGAACGCGTTATCAAATTAATAAACTGGGAACTACTACGTAGAACGCGAGAGACTGCTCACCAACGATCCATCACAGACATAGAACAATGGACTGAGGACCTCGGCGATGAGGTCAAAGATTCCACAAAAACAGCACCACCTGAATCTAACTTGGACCATGCGACAGCAGACTTCTCTACGTGTAGGGAGCACAGCAGTCGTTTCAAAATAAATTTAAAGGTCAGAAGCATTACAGAAAGTTAAGAAAGCGCATAGCACGTTCTCAACTTTCTGACTTCCAAAGTGTCCAAAAATGTCTCAACTTTCTCAACTTCCAAAAGTGTCGAATCTCCAAGCTTCAGTTAAACTTTTTGAGATTTTCTGTATTATTTTCAGCGTACGTAATGCATTCAGATTTTTCAGGAGCCGATGTCGGTCCTTTCTCATTGGCGAAATCGTGCACTATGTTAGTTGCTTCATGAGGAACTTGTTCTTTTGCGCCGATTGAGCCTTTTGTCGTCCAAAGAGTAATATCATCTGCATAAAGGGGAAAATGCACATTTGGACGCTTTTCCAGCCTATGGGCTAGGTTAATAATCCCCAAGTTGAACAGTAGGGGAGAGATGATGGCACCATGTGGTGTGCCCCCATTTGGCATATTGAAAGAGCCGGATCGGGTTTCCCCTATGCCGATAGTGGCATTTCTATTCCTCGAGAAAGTTTCATATGATTATAAGAATTTTCACCACACACTCAGGGTAACTGCCTTCACTGGGGAACTCCTTTGCTCGGTTCTCATACCCAGTGATACAAGCCACCGGAAAACAACCGCATATTATCCCCGACCAACGGACTAACCGAGTGCCTTAATAAGGCCCTCACAGACATGCTATGCATGTAGGTCGACGTGCAACATAACTGAGATAAGATGTTGCCTTACGTAACCTGCGCATACAATACCGCCCGACAGAGAAACTACTCAAATGATCCCGTTCAGCTTAGCCCGCGGTCGCTAAGCCATGACGACGTTGAAAGCCATGCTGCCGCATGAGTGTGACACTATAAATGCCGACGCTGACGAATTTACTCAGCGCGCGGAAGCAGCCACACAGTACGCCCGCGTACATTTCTGCCATCAGCAAGACTAACATGCAAAACGGTACGATCTTCGACAAAGGTCCGTTTTCTACAGTCCCGGCAACAAAGAACGGGTTGGGATACCCATACGCCGTCGTGGCCATTCCAAAAAAATGCTAAGACGGTACTTTGGGCCGTATAGTGTGATCCAACGCCTCAGTGACGTGCCCGACGAGGTCATTCGTTGATGATGTTATGTGGTGTTTTATGGCGCAGGGGCCAATAATGGCCAAAGAGCGCCAAGCGATGGTGTTATGTGTTCGATGATACAAATAATTACAAAGAGAAACGTGGCTGACTGAAGATATTACGCGGCTGTATAGGGGCCTAAAACGAGTAGTAACATGTAAACATAATACATTGATGACAATGGTTCGTGAGGTGTGCTGTGAACCAAAAAGGTATACTCGGACGGAGTAAAATACTAAAATGTATAAATACCAGTAGCACTACTGCCTCACCGAGGCCCTTAAGTGCAAGGGCCTGGAGGCAGGTGCTCTACGAGGCGCTACTATCGCAGCAGGGGCCTCGGGCGAGAGGCGATGCTACTATACTTGTGGGCCAATAATTTGCAATGCGCAAAACATCCTGTAAAAAGGTAAAAACTGATTTTCTGTGAAAAAACGGATCTGCACCAAGGAACATTCTCGGATGAAAAGGAATATGCTGTCGGTAGGCTAGAGGGAAGTGTTTTTTCCTTTCAGGTTCTACTTTCCGACACTCCAGCAAGACGTGGAGGATGGTCAGTGTCTAGCCACACTTACAGCAGGTAGGAGGTTCGCTGCCGGTCAACAGATAAGAGTGTGTGCCATAGGTATGGCCTATCCTAAGGCGGCAAAAAATCACTTCAGTTCGCCGTATTTTTGTCATTAGCGGGAAATTTCCTGAGCGGGGCTTGAAAAAATGAAGTTTATTGGAAGTCTTAGTGTCCCACATCTGTTGCCAATGTCTTCAAAGTTGTTTTCGTAAAAATGGCTTCAGGTCTGTGGCTGGGATACCTATGAATGAGTTGCCAGCTTTCGTTGCACTGGATGTGGCAGTTACATCAGCAAGCATGTTGCCCTCAATTCCTCTGTGCCCAGGCACCCAACATATTATGATGTGCTGATTAGATGTATATACTTTGCACAGGAGGGAATATAGCTCAGTGAGTACAGAATTTTTGTGACTCTTGAATGACATGACAGATATTACGACAGATAGGGAGTCTGTGAAGATAACGGCTTTTTGTAGCTTTGTTTCCTTTATTTGTTTAACAGCAGACAGTATTGCGTAAGCCTCTGCGGTGAATATGCTTGTTTCCGGGTGCAGAACGTTGGACTCTGAAAAGAATGGGCCGATGGCTGCATACGAAACACCGGCATTTGACTTCGAAGCATCAGTGTAAAATTCTGCGCATGAGTACTTGGACTGGAGTTCTAGGAAATGCATTCTTATATGTGCCTCTGGAGCGTGCTTTGTAATCTCTACGAACGATGTATCGCATTCTATGAGCTGCCACTGCCACGGTGGCAATGGCTTCGCTGGTACCGTAAGGTTTTGCTCAAGAATCTGAACTCCCATTTCCTCAGAAAGCTTTCTTACGCGCAGAGCAAATGGTTCTCTAGCTGCAGGTCGATTAGCCAACAGCGTTACAGATGTCATGTCGTTTATGGCTTCGTAAGAGGGATGGTCGCGGTTCGCGTTGACTTTCAGAAAGTAAATGAAACTAGAGTATGGCCTCTGAAGATGAAGCGACCACTCGTTAGCTTCAACGTAGAGACTCTCGACAGGACTCGTCCTGAAGGCACCGGTCGCCAGGCGGATACCTAGATGATGGATAGGGTCAAGCATCTTTAGAGCGCTTGGAGTGGCCGACTGGTACACCACGGCACCGTAGTCTAGGCGCGTACATATAAGGCTTTTGTATACGTTCATATGGCATTTCCTGTCACTGCCCCATGTCGCATGCGACAAGATTTTAAGAATATTAATTCTTTTAAGGCATTTCTGCTTAAGATTTGTTAGGTGTGGAATGAAAGTTGGCGTTTTGTCCAGAATGATGCCCAAAAATTGGTGTTCTGTGTTCACAGGTATGAGCTGTCGATGTAACTGTATATTGGGATCTGCGGCCAGTCCTCTCTTCCGTGTGAATAGAACACAGGAGCTTTTATTGGGATTAAGTTTAAAGCCATTTTCACTGGCCCATTTAGACACTTTGTTAAGACCTAATTGGATGTGTCGTTCACAAATTGCGAGGTTACATGACTTGAAGCCGATCTGTATATCATCTACATATACAGAATAAAACATGCCGCGCGGTATTGCTGAAAGTAAGGAGTTCATTTTTATGATAAAAAGCGTACAGCTGAGTACACCTCCCTATGGCACCTCAGTTTCCTGTGTGAATTGTCTGGATAGAGCATTACCAACTCTAACATGGAAAGTGCGATTTGATAAGTAGCTTTCAATTATGTTAAACATTTTCCCGCGGATACCAATTTCTGAGAGATCTCGCAATATTCCATACCGCCACGTTGTATCATACGCTTTTTCCACGTCGAGGAAGACAGACAAAAAGAACTGTTTGTGGATAAAGGCGTCACGGATGTTTGCTTCTATGCGAACAAGACTGTCTGTCGTGGAACGGCCTTCTCTAAAACCGAACTGATACGGATCGAGCAGTTTATTTGGTTCAAGGAAGTGTAAAAGCCTGCGGTTTATCATTTTTTCGTAAAGTTTGCAAAGGCAACTCGTTAAAGCAATGGGGCGGTAACTTTCCACTGAGGATGGATCTTTACCTTGTTTTAGAATGGGTACTACGATGGCTTCTCTCCATGCGAGTGGAAGGTACCCAGCCGCCCAAATAGTGTTAAAGAGGGACAGCAGCGCCATTTCAGCGTCAGAGTGAAGATGCCTTGTCATCTCATACATAATCCTGTCGGCTCCGGGGGCAGAGCTTTGACAATTGTTTATGGAATTTCTGAACTCGGCAACACTAAACGGACGGTTGTACAGTTCATTTTCGTTAAATTTCCTGTTCAGCGGCCTGCTTTCTGCTAATTGTTTTTGTTTAAAGAATGACTCTGAATAGCGGTCGGAGCTAGACACTTGCTCGAAATACTGTCCAAGAGCATTCGCCTGGTGTTCAAGGTTGTTGCCTTGGTTATCGACTAAAGGCAGGAGGTAGGGTTGACGACCTATTGATTTTGTCAGCCGGTTCCTTACTTTTCCTTCTTGCGTGTAGGAATTAATGCTGGAGATATATTTTCCCCAGCTTTCTCTCCTAACAATGCGCCGTATTCGTCTTCCTTGGGATTTTATACGTTTGAAGTTAATGAGGTTCTCAGTTGTTGGAGACTGGCGTAGCATGCCCCAAGCCTTATTCTGTTTTTTCCGCGCATTCCTGCAGTCGTCGTTCTACCAGGGCACTCGCCGTTTCTTTGGAGCCCCATTCATTTGTGGGATGCACTCTAATGCGCAGTGGATGATAAAAGCGGTAAAATAAGCAACAGCATCGTCTATATTAAAATCGCTAAGAGCATTTCGAGGCATGTGCGTCATTGTCTTAAATTTTTCCCAGTCTGAGGACGCAATTTTCCATCGAGGCGCGTGTGGGGGAGGATGATGTTCTCTTGTAGATTTAAGGCACACAGGAAAATTATCACTGCCATAGGGGTTCATAATAACATTCCATTCTAATAAGGGTACTAAGGTCGGGCATGCTACACTTAGGTCTATGGAACTGTATGTATTATGTGCAATGCTGTAATGTGTTGGTTGTTTCCTGTTTAGCACGCAGGCACCTGAAGAGAGCAGGATTTGTTCTATTATTCGGCCTCGTGAATCACATCGGGAGTCTCCCCAAAGTGTATTGTGTGCGTTGAAATCGCCAACCAATATGTAAGGATGTGGCAGGGCATCTAATAATCCCTCAAGTTCTGTTCTTTGGAGTCGATAATTAGGTGGTATGTAGACAGAACAAATAGTGACTAGTTTTCCAAGCAGTAAGGCTCGAATCGCAACTGCCTCAAGAGGCGTTCGAAGATCTAGAGCTCTACATGCGACGGATTTATCAACTATTATTGCAACACCACCGGACGAGGTGTTGGCGTCGTCACGGTCCTTGAGGAAGATAGCAAATTGCGTGAGAAAGCCTGTCTGTGTGGGTTTTAGGTATGTCTCCTGTACACACAGCACCTTGGGATTAAACTTACATAAGAGTTCTTTGGCGTCATCGAGGTTGTGGAGGAGGCCTCTGATGTTCCAATGTAATATTTGTGTATCCATGTTTATAATAGTTTGTGCTTTGTGTTTAAGAGAGAAAAACTAAATTAGCCCACAGGGCCCTTTGCAGGCCCCGTGATGCGGGGTTTGTCTTTTTTTGCGCGCTCCTGAGAGCTGCGCCGATCCTTCGGCGTCTGAGACGCCGATGCACTTGGCGATGTATCCATCGCCTCCGCCGAGGCGCTGGATGCCCGCTCGCGGTGTGCGCTCGCGGGTAATTCGGGCTTCTCTGCGCGAGCAGAGGCCCTAGAAGTCCTACAGCCCGCAGGCCCGGAGGGCTGCTGGCTCTGCTTGCTAGCTGGCGGAACAGCACTAGCTGATACCGCAGTGGGGGCGGGTGGCGCTAACGCCGGTCCACTCTGCGTGGTCCGAACGGCCGCCGAGAACCGTTGTGGCAGTGCCCCCTGCCGTGCCACTTCGGAGAGAGAAGGCCCCACAAATGAGAGGCGTTTTCCTGCTTCTTTGAAGGAGATGTTTTGTTTTACTTTGAGCGTTATAATTTCATTTTCTTTTTTCCATGTGGGACAGGAGCGTGAATATGCCGGGTGTTCACCCTCACAGTTTGCACAGTGGGGTGGGTCATTGCAGTTGTCCGCGGGGTGGTCATGCGACGCACACTTTGCGCAGGTGGTACGGCCGCGGCAGCTCTGAGAGCCGTGACCGAATCTTTGGCACTTAAAACAGCGTCGGGGATTTTGTATATAGGGTCTGCATTGAGTTTGATGTAGCCTGTTTCAATTTGTTCGGGGAGTGTGCTGGTACAAAAAGTGAGAATCAGGTGTTTTGTCGGAATTTCCTTATCGTCTCGCCGGATCTTAATTCTCTCTACATTTGTTACGTGTTGATCCTTCCAGCCCTCTAGGAGCTCTGCCTCTGTCAATTCTAGTAGGTCCTGTTCTGAAACTACACCTCGTGTGCTGTTGAGGGAACGATGAGGGTTTACTGAGATTTGAGTGTCACCAAATGAAACGAAGATTTGTCAGTTTGTCATGTTGGATTTTGTCACGCACTTCAAGGAGAAGGTCGCCACTGGCCATTTTCGTAATTTTGTATCCTGGGCCCAGAATGTCGGTGAGGCACTTCGCGACAACAAAAGGAGATAGGGTTCTTAGAGTCTTTTTGGGGATTCAGCATGGATCACGTGGAAACGTGGGAAGATCTCTTTGCTCTTGGCGAAAAAGTTTAAAGGTTCATCGGTGCGCCCTCTTTTCAAAAGAGAGCGATCAGGCAGCTTTGGAAATGAGCTTAAAGCCATAAATGTATTGATTTTCGGCAGCTGTGCCAGCCGCCCACCACGGAGCCCAACAAGGGGACGCGGCAAGATTCTGTGTACACCAAGCCTGCCAGCGCCAGCAGTACACAGCCACTATCACCCAATATGTATAACCAAGGTTGGTTATCGCACACAAGGTTAACCCTCGCTGCCAAGATCAGAAGTAAATAGAAGAGAGAAGAAGACAGGATAGATTGAAAGTGAGAGAGAAAGACGAAGATTTAAGAGGAGGATAGAAAAGGCAACTGCCGATTTCCCCTGGGTGGGTCAGCCCAGGGTTGCCGTCTACGTCAAGCAGAGGCCAAAGGAGTGTGTTGCCTCTGCCGAGGGGCCATAGAGGTCCAAACACCCGGCTTCGGCTCAACTCCCAGGATCCCCTTTTCCCCGGACACGGCTAACGCCACGCACGGCGACACGCTAGGGTCCAAGCCTCATGTGCTCGGTACGTGGTGGCGCAACTCACCAAACGCCTGCTGACGCAGACGCCCCTGCGGGGCGAGGTCATTCGTGATTTTGACAATAACCCTAGTCGACGCAAGCACTTATCCGCAGTGCTGCATGTAGTGCGGATGAAGCAGTACCTGACGAACTATGTGTCGTTTGTTTTTGCTTTTTTGTTTTGTTTTGCATGTCTTACTCTGTGACTTTGTACACCACCCTCATTCGCTTAAGTTGCGCACCGAGTCGATGCTTCTTTCGGAGGGATGCAAACGCTGCCCTGTACTCCGATGAGGTAGAAGACAATGCGAGTATGCATGAGCGTTTTTATCAGGGCGCAGCGAAGAAGTCGCGGCAGCTCGCAGTGTTAAACAGTCGACCAGCTGCTGTTCCCATTGAGCAGTGTTTGCGACCTTTGGTTTGGAGGTCGTGAAAATCACGCCCAGCTTTCTCGAGGATATTGACGTCATGCTCCTACGTACTTACTCGTGGTATGCTCAGGCGTACAATAGGTCGCGCGTGATAGATTTCTTCATGTAGAATATTTCAAAGCTATACAAGGTGCTTAAATCCAATCAGAGTGAAATACCTTTTAAACAGAACACGTCGCTGGACACGTCTTCAAATATTCTCCTGCAACTCTGCAAGTTCACTGCCTCAGCTCACGACAAGGTTATCTTTTTCTTTATCTTCGGTTAAGAGAAAAAAAATGTCATATTTAGTTTAATGTCACAGTAAATGAAGGGAAGTTAAGGATGCTGCGCTGGCAATGTATGCACTGTGCAGAATTTGAGGAGGACCTAGAATGTGTGGCCTCTCACCGGGGGAAACAAGTTTGCCACGCACTTTACGATATATAGAAACAGGTAGGAGAACACCCTTTTCTTAAATTGCGCTGTAATATAGCGGTAAAGACAAACACACTTTTATAATACACAAATAATTCGTCACCAAAAGGACCGACAACAAAGTGCAACACACAGTCACCTGTGCTACATTACAATAAACCAGGTTGCGATGCAAACGCAGTAGCATGAAAACGTTGCCACAGTCGTAAGGGAGAAAAATATTCATGTGCCACCAGCTAATGCGTTCGGAGCCGGTTGAGTCGAGCTGTGCTCTACAAGAGCCATGACAGAAAGTTCGACGTAACCTCCACTGCGAATATCCGTGACGAGGTTCAGAGAGCATCCACCTCCACCAAATATGTTACGTGGGAAGGCGAAAGCTCTGTATACAGGTGTATTTCGAAATCAATAGGCTGCACGTGGCCAAAACGCAATAGCCTGCGCTGGCCTGTAATCGTCGTTGTCGTCTATAGAACAGTAGGCAATTCGTCATCGCAAATACTGGTCCTTAGCTGTACGCTGGTCTTTTCTTCTACGCTGGTCTTTTCCCAGCAGCCACAGCTCTCGTGCATGCAAAAGCCGCCAGGCGTCACCGTACGGTAACACACACGTGCCTGCCACGTAGTACGTGTAGGGCAAACACTGTCGTAAAATGTTCTTCTGAACAGGAACGCGCGATCATTCAAGCCCGCCTGGCCGAGGGTTTGAGTCGCGCCTGATGTCCGTCGACTCAAAAGCAGCAGCGGCATCAAACATCACAAATACCAAACATTAAACGTGGCCTCGTTCAATCGCGACATTTCACTGCGACGCTGGAAGCTTCTCCTATGTGGCACACTAAGAGGGCACTGCACAGGACTTCATCTCATAAAACGAGTCAGGCGGTCCCATGCCACTGACTTCACAATATTTAGTTGTTCTTTCGAGTGCCTGCATCATAGCAAAAGTGAAATGGTTGAATGTCGCCTGGTGTGCTGTCGCTAATGGGGTCGAAGCGTCGCCGAGGACACAACGTTTTTTTTAATTAGAGCTGTACCACGACCTGGCTTTCGGCTGTTATCCGTCGAAACAGCACTTTAAAGCTTTAGAGAGTTTCTGACAGAGGAAAAAGAGCGGACGCACCTCACGCCGGCTCCGTATTCCACGAATGTTTTCCTTGCGCAAATCACCAGAAACTGCCCGAAACTGCACACCAACGGACTCAGCTCGTTCCCAGGAACAAATGTATACCGAAAGCCAGGTGGTATTCTCATTTTCAAGCGTCTACGACACTTCTTTTGGCTGGATCTTGCGGTGGCAGAGCCGCGAGGTCGCGCGCCGTTGAGCCGGCTTCCTCAACATTTACCGATCTTTCTCTCAATAATGGAAGTCACCATAGAGGGGCGTCGCATAACCCAGGAAGAAATGGATATAAGCAAGTAATGGAAGGAGGTCATTCACAGAAGATCAGACCCGCAAACCTCCCAACATCGCGAGAGCACCTTGCCGCCGACGCGACCCGACAAGCGCAACAATAACCCCAGGAAAGGAAGGCTAAAGCAGATACACAAGGCAAGCAGGATGCCACATTTGCCAAGAGGGGCTTACATGATTGGAATCAGTCCACGTGCAGATTCAAAATATCCGAACACGGTATAGTTCACCTAATAGCGGCGGTACAAGATGTGGCAGACATCACTCGAGACGATAGGGAGGAGGATATCGTCTGCCCCAACAATTATCAAAATATCCTAATCGTCAGTGCATCGGATCAAGACTTAGGCAACAATTATGAGTTTTACGAGACGAATGCTTGCGAGACGGCGCCGGACATGACGGCCAAACAAGTCATCAGAAGAATCCCACTCGACGAGGGCCCAAGAGACATGACAGCAGCGGTGGTTACGAACAAAAACCAAAGGGCGGTAGCAGCAAAGAGAATAAGTAATACCGATACAGTTGTTGCCGCTATTTGAAGAGCACAAAGTGTCCACGTAGGTTTGATTCAGGGCAGCGCTGTTGCAATGCTCCGTGTACTGGAAACAAGTGCATTTCTGTCACCTATGCAACAGACTTGGACACAGAGTAGATGTATGTCCCAACCCCTACAACAAGGTTTGTGCTGAATGTGGAACAGCAAATCACGACAAAGACAACAGGTGCCAACCTAAATGCCAGTTATGCGGCGAGCACAATGCAACCACAGATAAGACGCACAAAGCCGAATTCGTGAAGCCCTTCATGGTTAAGCAAAGACAATTGCAAAGACTGCAACGAGAACTACAAGGAGAACATGATGACGCTATCTCAAGAGAAGACAGGGCAAGGTCTCTTGGAAGGCCAAACGCCAGGGAACGACGCTTCAGCTCGAGAAGAAGGTCCACCCCCAGATCCACCCCAGATAATTATCCCGGTTCCGCTCCAGGACACCAGGGACACGACACGGATCCATATCCAGGTCCAGAACTGGGCTACCCACTTCAGCAAACGCGACAACCACGGGGAGCCGGACAGAAGCGGTCGATGGCGCGTGCCGGGGGCTGCCGGGAACACTTCCATTAATAACGAGATAACGCAACTAAAACACGAGAACGCGCAGTTGAGGATTATGCTAGCCTTGTGAGTGATGAAATAAAAGTCTCATGAAGGAAAAAGGCAATTAAATTTGGTAAATCCCGCTCCGAACGAGAGCACGAATAATCCAATTGAAATCCCGGACAGTAAGATGGACGAATGGCATGACACCCCTCAAGCCAGGAGTGATAAATTAGATAGCCCCACGGTCGATAAAGCATTAGCTGATATCTAAAAGACCCGAGTAGAGATCCTAAAGGCAAATGAAAAATGGGACGCAATGATGAACCGAATGGCTAAGGCAATAGCAGCAATTATGAGTAGATTAGACATCCTAGAAGCAAACTAGTCACCAGATAATGGACCCTCCTCTGATGCATCAGAAGCGCCCCAGTCCTTCCACACTTCTCAATCACATAACAATATAAGATGACCTTCTCTTCAACCTCTCGTCTCCCCCCTGCCCCCCCCCCCTATGGTCGCACCCGAAATGAGGCGTGCAAAAAGGGGTTCAGGATGTGGAAATGGAACTGTAGAAGTTACAAAAACAAAAAGTCAGTTTTACAGCAGCATTTAAAACACAAGGATAAACCGGACGACATAATTCTGCAAGAAATTCATGGGATTGCAAAGTTGGCAGGATACAGATCTTTTGGCTATGCTGAAGGGGAGAACCGGCCATTAACGACGCTGGCAAAAAGAAACAGCGTTCGTGCAACACAACACAGGCATAGCGCACAAAGACTATTTTTTATGAACTCATCCCGTAAATAAAGACAGGACCTAGCTTATTCATACTGAACATTTATAGCAACCCCAAGAAACATAAGCACAAATTCAAGAACCTATTCCAGAAAACACTTAAACTAGCTGGAGAAAATCCGGTAGTCATAGGAGGAGACTTTAATGCACAACACACCATGTGGGATATCTATATACAGAACCAAAAGGAATGGCCATATGGAACGAGTCGCAAGACTTATGCCTCACACTCGTCACAGACCCCGGCACTCCAACCAGAGTAGGTACGGCGTTAAAGAGGCACCCAACCCCAAACCTAACATTTACCAAGAATATTGAGAAGGCGACGTTGCGCAACACACTAGAAGATTTGGGTAGCGACCACCGCATATCGGAGTTACACATCAAAGAAGGGCCGAATAGAACCAATGAACGCCTTATGAAATTAATAAACTGGGAACTACTTCGTCGAATGCGAGAGACTGCACACCAACGATCCATCACAGACATAGAACAATGGACAGAGGACCTCAGCGATGAGGTCAAAGATTCCACAAAAACAGCACCACCCGAATCTAATTTGGAGACATGCGGCACCAGTCTTCTCTACGTGTAGAGAGCAAAGCAGTCGTTTCAAAATAAATTTAAAGGTCAGAAGCATTACAGAAATTTATTAAAGCGCATAGCGCGTTCTCAACTTTCTGACTTCCAAAGTGTCCAAAAGTGTCTCAACTTTCTCAACTTCTAAAAGTGTCGAATCTCCAAGCTTCAGTTAAACTTTTTGAGATTTGCTGGAATATTTTCAGCGTACCGTAATGCATTCTGATTTTTCAGGTGCCGATTTCGTTCCTTTCTCATTGGCAAAATCGTGCACAATGTTAATTGCTTCATAAGGAACTTGTTCTTTTGCGCCGATTGAACCTTTTGTCGTCCGAAGAGTAATGTCGTCTGCATAAAGGGAAAAATGCAGATTCGGACAATTTTCCAGCCTATGGGCTAGGTTATTAATCCCCAAGTTGAACAGTAGGGGAGAGATGATGGCACCATGTGGTGTGCCCCCATTTGGCATATTGAAAGAGCCGGATCGGGTTTCCCCTATGCCGATAGTGGCATTTCTATTCCTCGAGAAAGGTTTCATATGATTATAAGAATTTTCACCACACACACAGGGTAACTGCCTTCACTGGGGAACTCCTTTGCTCGGTTCTCAGACCCAGTGATACAAGCCACCGGAAAACAACCGCATATTATCCCCAGACCAACGGACTAACCGAGTGCCTTAATAAGGCCCTCACAGACATGCTATGCATGTAGGTCGACGTGCAACATAACTGAGATAAGATGTTGCCTTACGTAACCTTCACATACAATACCGCCCGACAGAGAAACTACTCAAATGATCCCGTTCAGCTCAGTCCGCGGTCGCGAAGCCACGACGACGTTGAAAGCCATGCTGCCGCATGAGTGTGACACTATAAATGCCGACGCTGACGAATTTACTCAGCGCGCGGAAGCAGCCACACAGTACGCCAGCGTACATTTCTGCCATCAGCAAGACTAACATGCAAAACGGTACGATCTTCGACAAAGGTCCGTTTTCTACAGTCCCGGCAACAAAGTACGGGTTTGGATACCCATACGCCGTCGTGGCCATTCCAAAAAAATGCTAAGACGGTACTTTGGGCCGTATAGTGTGATCCAACGCCTCAGTGACATGCCCGACGAGGTCATTCGTGATAGTGACAATAACCCTAGTCGACGCAAGCACTTATCCGCAGTGCTGCATGTAGTGCGGATGAAGCAGTACCTGACGAACTATGTGTCGTTTGTTTTTGCTTTTTTGTTTTTGTTTTGCATGTCTTACTCTGTGACTTTGTACACCCCCCTAATTCGCTTAAGTTGCGCATCGAGTCAATGCTTCCTTCGGAGGGTTGCAAACGCTGCCCTGTACTCCGATGAGGTTGAAGACAATGCGAGTATGCAATGAGCGTTTTTATCAGGGCGCAGCGAAGCAGTCGTGGTACCTCTCAGTGTTAAACAGTCGACCAGCTGCTGTTCCCATTGAGCAGTGTTTGCGACCTTTGGTTTGGAGGTCGTGAAAATCACGCCCAGCTTTGTCGAGGATATTGACGTCATGCTCCTACGTACTTACTCGTGGTATGCTCAGGCGTACAATAGGTCGCGCGTGATAGATTTCTTCATGTAGAATATTTCAAAGCTATACAAGGTGCTTAAATCCAATCAGAGTGAAAGACCTTTCAAACAGAACACGTCGCTGGACACGTCTTCAAATATTCTCCTGCAACTCTGCAAGTTCACTGCCTCAGCTCACGACAAGGTTATCTTTTTCTTTATCTTCGGTTGAGAGAAAAAAAATGTCATATTTAGTTTAATGTCACAGTAAATGAAGGGAAGTTGAGGATGCGGCGCTGGCAATGTATGCACTGTGCAGAATTTGAGGAGGACCTAGAATGTGTGGCCTCTCACCGGGGGAAACAAGTTTGCCACGCACTTTACGATATATAGAAACAGGTAGGAGAACACCCTTTTCTTAAATTGCGCTGTAATATAGCGGTAAAGACAAACACACTTTTATAATACACAAATAATTCGTCACCAAAAGGACCGACAACAATGTGCAACACACAAGTCACCTGTGCTACATTACAATAAACCAGGTTGCGATGCAAACGCAGTAGCATGAAAACGTTGCCACAGTCGTAAGGGAGAAAAAAGTTGTCGCAGTTTCACCTGAAAGGCGAAGCATCAATTGCGATAGCAAATTTGTAGAGAGCTATACGGAGTAATGATATTAGCTTTATCAGCTGTACAAACTTTTACATGCAGCAGCACCGGCAACACGCAGAACTGTTGTCGACGCCGTCGGCGTTTTGCCCGCGTTCGCTCAAAATGCGTGCGGCGTTGGTGACTGTTGCCGGAGCCTCTGATATAAATAGGCACTTGGTGCCGCAGCTAAACGTCGCCTCCCTTCCCTCCCCCTCCCCCCTCCCCCACGGCCTCTCGCGCGTTGGAAGAAGGCGCGTTTGCTCTGCATATATGGTGATTGTAAAGGAGGAAAGAGGCGGCTACTTCTGCAGCCCTTAAGGGAGTACGGCGCAGAACGCGCGTTTGTTCTCCGCCGTGCGTTCACTCCCCGTGAAAGCGCACGCCCCTCGCGCCCTTTCACTCGCACATAAAGCGTTCGGCGCGCGGCGACGATTTCGTCTCCATTGACATCATACGGAACCTCACGGCGACGGCGACGACAGAGATCTGCTTTTGAGTGTCCATATAATTGCTATCGCAATAAAATATTCATGTGCCACCTGCTAATGCGTTCGGAGCCGGTTGAGTCGAGCTGTGCTCTACAAGAGCCATGACAGAAAGCTCGACGTAACCTCCACTACGAATATCCGTGACGAGGTACGGAGAGCATCCACCTCCACCAAATATGTTACCTGGGAAGGCGAAAGCTCTGTATACAGGCGTATTTAGAAATCAATAGGCTGCACGTGGCCAAAACACAATAGCCTGCGCTGGCCTGTAATCGTTGTTGTCGTCTATAGAACAGTAGGCAATTCGTCATCGAAAATACTGGTCCGTAGCTGTACGCTGGTCTTTTCTTCTACGCTGGTCTTTTCCCAGCAGCCACAGCTCTCGTGCATGCATAAGCCGCAAGGCGTCACCGTACGGTACACACACACGTGCCTGCCACGTAGTACGTGTAGGGCAAACACTGTCGTAAAATGTTCTTCTGAACAAGAACGCACGATCATTCAAGCCTGCCTGGCCGAGGGTTTGAGTCGCGCCTGATGTCCGTCCACTCAAAAAACAGCAGCAGCAGCATAAAACATCACAAATACCAAAGATTAAACGTGGCCTCGTTCAATGGCGACGTTTCGCTCAGACGCTGGAAGCTTCCCTATGTGGCACACTGAGAGGGCACTGCACAGGACTTCATCTCATAAAACGAGTCAGGCGGTCCCACGCCACTGACTTCACAATATTTAGTTGTTCTTTCGAGTGCCTGCATCATAGCAAAAGTGAAATGGTTGAATGTCTGCCTGGTGTACTGTCGCTAATGCGGTCGAAGCTTCGCCGAAGACACAACGTTTTTTTTAATTAGAGCTGTTCCATGACCTGGATTTCAGCTGTTATCCGTCGAAACAGCGCTTTAAAGCTTTAGAGAGTTTCTGACAGAGGAAAAAGAGCGCACGCCCCTCACGCCGGCTCCGTATTCCACGAATGTTTTCCTTGCGCAAATCACCAGAAACTGCCCGAAACTGCACACCAACGGACTCAGCTCGTTCCCAGGAACAAATGTATACCGAAAGCCAGGACGTATTTCTCATTTTCAAGCGTCTACGACACTTCTTTTGGCTGGATCTTGCGGTGGCAGAGCCGCGAGGTCGCGCGCCGTTGAGCCGGCTTCCTCAACATTTACCGATCTTTCTTTCAATAATGGAAGTCACCATAGAGGAGCGTCGCATAACCCAGGAAGAAATGGATATAAGCAAGTAATGGACGGAGGTCATTCACAGAAGATCAGACCCGCAAACCTCCCAACATCACGAGAGCACATTGCCGCCGACGCGACCCGACAAGCGCAGCAATAACCCCAGGAAAGGAAGGCTAAAGCAGATACACAAGGCAAGCAGGATGCCACATTTGCCAAGAGGGGCTTACATGATTGGAATCAGTCCACGTGCAGACTCAAAATATCCGAACACGGTATAGTTCACCTAACAGCGGCGGTACAAGATGTGGCAGACATCACTCGAGACGATAGGGAGGAGGATATCGTCTGCCCCAACAATTATCAAAATATCCTAATCAGTCAGTGCATCGGATCAAGACTTAGGCAACAATTATGAGTTTTACGAGACGAATGCTTGCGAGACGGCGCCGGACATGACGGCCAAACAAGTCATCAGAATAATCCCACTCGACGAGGGCCCAAGAGACATGACAGCAGTGGTGGTTACGAACAAAAACCAAAGGGCGGTAGCAGCAAGGAGAATAAGTAATACCGATACAGTTGTTGCGCTATTTGAAGAGCACAAAGTGTCCTCGTAGGTTCGATTCAGGGCAGCGCTGTTGCAATGCTCCGTGTACTGGAAACAAGTGCATTTCTGTCACCCATGAAACAGACTTGGACACAGAGTAGATGTATGTCCCAACCCCTACAACAAGGTTTGTGCTGAATGTGGAACAGCAAATCACGACAAAGACAACAGGTGCCAACCTAAATGCCAGTTATGCGGCGAGCACAATGCAACCACAGATAAGACGCACAAAGCTGAATTCGTGAAGCCCTTCATGGTTAAGCAAAGACAATTGCAAAGACTGCAACGAGAACTACAACGAGAACATGATGACGCTATCTCAAGAGAAGACAGGGCAAGGTCTCTTGGAAGGCCAAACGCCAGGGAACGACGCTTCAGCTCGAGAAGAAGGTCCACCCCCAGATCCACCCCCAGATAATTATCCCGGTTCCGCTCCAGGACACCAGGGACACGACACGGATCCATATCCAGGTCCAGAACTGGGCTACCCACTTCAGCAAACGCGACAACCACGGTGAGCCGGGCAGAAGCGGTCGATGGCGCGTGCCGGGGGCTGCCGGGAACACTTCCATTAATAACGAGATAACGGAACTAAAACACGAGAACGCGCAGTTGAGAATTATGCTAGCCGTGTGAGTGATGAAATAAAAAGTCTCAAGGAAGGAAAAAGGCAATTAAATTGGTAAATTCCTCTCCGAACGAGAGCACGAAAGATCAATTGAAATCCCGGACAATAAGATGGACGAATGGCATGACCCCCCTCAAGCCAGGAGTGATAAATTAGATAGCACTGCGGTAGATAAAGCATTAGCTGATATCTAAAAGACCCGAGTAGAGATCCTAACGGCAAATGAAAAATGGGACGCAATGATGAATCGAATGGCTAAGGCAATAGCAGAATTATGAGTAGATTAGACATACCAGAGGCAAACCAGTCACCAGTAATGGAACCTCCTCTGATGCACGAAGCGCCCAGTCCTCCCACTTCTCAATACATAACAAAATATAAGATACCTCTTCCAACTCTCGTCTCCCCCCCCCCCCCCCCTATGGTCCACCCGAAATGAGGCGCACTAAACAAAGGTTCAGGATATGGCAACGGAACTGTAGAAGTTACAAAAACAAAAAGTCAGTTGCAGCAGAGTTAAAACAAGGAAAAACTGGACATTATGATTCCGCAAGAAATAAATGGGATCGCAAAGTTTGCAGGATACAGATGTTTTGGCTACGCTGGAGGATATACAAGGGCCTTAACCACGCTGGTAAAAAGAAACATAGCGTTCGTGCAACACAAGACAGGCATAACGCACATAGACAATATTCTATTGGAGCTCATCCCAAAAAAATGACAGGACCTAGCTTATATATTCTGAACGTTTATATTAACCCCCCGAAACATAAGCACAAATAAAAAAGTTGTCGCAGTTTCACCTGAAAGGCGAAGCATCAATTGCGATAGCAAATTTGTAGAGAGCTATACGGAGTAATGATAGTAGCTTTATCAGCTGTATAAACTTGGACATGCAGCAGCACCGGCAACACGCAGAACTGTTGTCGACGCCGTCGGCGTTTTGTCCACGTTCGCACAAAATGCGTGCGGCATTGGTGACTGTTGCCGGAGCCTCTGATAGGTACTTGGTGCCGCAGCTAAACGTCCCCTACCTTCCCCCCCCCCCCCCCCCCCCCCCCACGGCCTTTCGTGCATCAGAAGAAGGCGCGTTTGCTCTACATTTATGGTGATTGTAAAGGAGGAAAGAGACGCCTACTTCTGCAGCCCTTAAGGGAGCACGGCACAGAACGCGCGTTTGTTCTCCGCCGTGCGTTCACTCCCCGTGAAAGCGCGCGTCCCTCGCGCCCTTTCACTCGCACATACAGCGTTCGGCGGCGCGCGGCGACGATTTCATCTCCATTGACGTCATACGGAACCTCACGGCGACGGCGACGCCGACGGCAGAAATCTGCTTTGGAGTGTCCATATAATTGCTATCGCAATAAAACTATTTCCAAAACCCTCTAACTAGCTGGAGAAAATCCGGTAGTCCTAGAAGCAGACTTTAATGCCCCACATATCATGTGGTGATATCAGTCATTATGATCATCATCATCAGCCTATATTTATGTCCACTGCTGGACGAATGCCTCTCCCTGCGATCTCCAATTACCCCTGTCTTGCGCTAGGTGATTCCAACATGCGCCTGCGAATTTCCTAACTTCATCACTCCACCTACTTTTAGGCCGTCCTCGACTGCGCATTCCTTCTCCTGCTATCCATTCTGTAACTCTAATGGTTCACACGTTATCCGTCCTACGCAATTACATGGCCTGGCCACCTGCATTTTTTCTCCTAATGTCATTAAGAATAATGGCTATCCCCGTTCGCTGTGTGATACACACCACTCTTTTCCTCTCTCTGAACGTTAGGCATGACATTTTTTGGTGTTTCGCTTTTTGTGTAGTCCTTAACTTGTTCTCGACCTTCTTTGTTATCCTCCAAGTTTCTCCCCATATGTTAGCACCGGTAGAATACATTGATTATACACTTTTCTTTTCAACGACAATGGTAATCTCCCAGTCAGGATTTGATAATGCCTGCCGTGTGCACTCCAGCCCAAGTTCAACATCTCTTGACATCTCTCAACATCTCTTGACATCCCTTGGGTCAAGCTTCCCTGATAGCTGATTTGAAGTCTGCCAGGCAGAAACAAGCGGAATCTGTCAATAAAATTAAACTTTTAAGTGACAAGATTGTTTCTTTGGAAGAAGCAATGGCGTTAAATCGCCAGTCTAAAGCTGGAGCAGATTCCGACGCTGTACGCGTTGTGTCTGAATAGGTGGCGATTATTAAGGCACGCTGTAACGATTCCGAGAACAGGCTGCGGCGGTCGAATCTGCTTTTTTCGGTTTGGGCAACGACGCTAGAGAGGACTGGGCAAAGTCGGAGCAGAAAATAATCGACTTCTGTGCAGATAAGCTTGGTATTCAAATAAATGGCCAACAATTTGAGCGGGTGCATCGGTTGGGAAAATATAGTGAAGATAAACGCAGACCCATAATAGCCAAGCTGACCCTCTTTAAGGACAAAGATCGCATTCTGTCTTCCGCGTACAAACTTAAGGGAACGTCATTTTCCATTCGCGAAGATTTTTCACCGGAAACTCGACGCGCTAGACAAAAGCTAATTGAATTTGCGAAATCCTAGAACAGACCTTTTAAGCTCTCACTGGACAAGCTGCGTATCGATTCAAGAATCTATACGTACGATGGTTCTGTAAGCGCAGTTGTCCCACTGAATAGATAGCTACAGTTGAGAGCATGCGCACAGAGTCACCATACACCAAAGCTATCCCCGATTTTACCCTCACTTTCACTATCGTACGCTAACATACCAAGCATATTATCGAAGCGCGAGCTTATCTCTTCTTTTTTGGAAGATAGTAAATCCGACGTTATCGCTTTCACGGAAACCTGGCTGCACTCTGCAATAAAGAATGATGAAATCTTTTCATTTTCAAACATGTATGACATATATAGGTGTGAACGCTCTCTTAAAAGAGGGGGCGGTGTCTTTATTGGTGTAAAGAAAGCCATCAGGTCATTTTTGGTCAACACTAATTCTGATCTCGAGATTATTTGGGTGGCCTGCACGATCTCTTCTTCTAGGATACTAATCGGTAATTGCTACAGTGCACCGGATTGTAACAGTTCTTTCATCAATGCTCTGCGTGACACAATCAACAAAGCCATTGAACTCTTCCCGGCTGACTCAGTCTATCTTCTTGGGGATTTCAATTATCCGCTAATTGATTGGGCGAAACTATCATCTCCTTGTCACACATCGTCTGAATTCATCAACTTGTCTTTAGATTTCAATCTCTTTCAAGCTGTTACAAAACCTACACGTGGTTCCAATGTTCTCGACCTTCTTCTTAGTGCTGCACCTGAAACATAGGTCACATAGAATACTTGGACGGCTTCAGCGATCACCATTTACTCCAAATAACAATAAACATAACGCCACAGGTTACCGGTGTAACCAGGAAGCAAATTCGTGATTACAACAAAGGTAATTATAGCACAATAATCTCGGAACTTGAAACTTTTTTCGTAAACACGATGTGGACATCATTTTACAGTAGATCCGTTGAGGAAAACTGGATACTGTTTAAAAATACACTGTGCGCGTTAGTAGACAAGTATGTTCCACTCGTAAATATAACGAATGATAAGTTAAACACTTGGTTTACTAAAAAGCTTCAGCGCATGAGGAATAAGAAACAACGCTTGTATAGTATTGCTAAGAGAGCTCGCACATCAGCTGCGTGGCAGAATTACAAAGTTCAATTGAAATCGTACTGCTCAGCTTTAGGTGAAGCCAAGAAGAAATATTTTTCTAATGATCTTCCAGAGCTAGTCAAAAACAATCCAGCTAAGTTTTGGAAAATAATAAAGCCGAACAACGAATCCGATCAGGTGTCCTTACAAAACAGCAGCAATATGCCTGTTCCAGACAGCGAATGTTCATCCGCTTTCAATTCATTTTCAGCTCTGTGTTTACACAGGAGGACAGTGCAGACACACCATGTGTTTCAGAGTTCAGCTACCAATACATGGGACCTATTGAAGTAACTTTGGAGGGCCTTTCTTCTCTCATAAATAACCTTAAGATGTCTTCTTCATGCGGCGTAGATGGTATAAACTCAAAGATTTTAAAGAATACCGTATCAGTATCAAGCAAAATTCTCCTTCACATATTCAGACAGTCACTTGCGACTGGTCACCTTCCCACAGAATGAAAGATGGCAAAAGTTATTCCTGTATTCAAAAATGGCAACAGAAACTCCTGTGAAAATTATCGTCCCATCTCCTTGACATGCATTTCCTGCAAATTGCTCGAACATATTATCGCTTCACAGATTTACAGATCCTTGAGACTAACAAATTCTTTTTTTCATAATCAGCAAGGTTTTAGGAAGGGCCTCTCATGCGAGTCACAATTACTTGAATTTACAACAAATCTACACACTAACTTGAATTATAACTTACAAATTGATTGCTTTTTTCTAGATTTTTCGAAGGCTTTTGATCGTGTCGCACATTTTCGCCTAATATCAAAACTCTCCGCACTCAGATTGGACTGTCTTACCTTGTCATGGCTCCTGTAACTTTCTGTCAAATCGTCAGCAGTTTACTATTGCAAATTACTACTCTTCCTCCATAACAGACGTTACTTCTGGTGTTCCACAGGGTAGCGTCCTTGGTCCCTTGCTTTTCCTCATCTTTATTAATGACCTACCACAGAATGTGTCATCCACTATAAGAATATTCGCCGACGACTGCATAATTTATCGCCCAATTAAAAGTTCAGACGATCATCTCATTCTTCAGCAGGACCTTGAACAAATTATTAGCTGGTGCAACAAATGGCTAATGACTTTAAATACTTCAAAGTGCAAAGTAATGTCGTTTACCCGGAAGCCGACAACTTCATCGTATCCATACCATATTAATAATTACCCTGTTGCAACGGCTTATCAATATAAGTATCTAGGAGTGATATTCACATCGAATCTCTCTTGGTCAGAACACATCACGTCCATTTCAGCTAACGCCTCCCGATCGTTGGGATACCTACGACGCAACTTAAGAAATGTCCCTTCAAATGTTCGCAAGCTAGCTTATGTGACTCTCGTTCGGTCCCAGCTGGAGTGCGCGTCTCCCATTTGGTCCCCTCACCAGAAAATACTTAATTGAACTGCTAGAACGGATTCAAAATAGGGCAAGCCGCTTCATCTTAAACGATTACAGCTACCAGTCCAGTGTAACTCAAATAAAACTTAAACTTTAATTACAATCCCTGAGCACTCCCCGAGACATTGCCCTGTTAACACGGTTTCACAAATTCATTCATTCCACTCGAGCACCAGCATGCTTGAAACGACCCTACTCCACGTCACACAGACTTCATAATCATTTCAGCTATGCCCGCATTTACGGTTCTACTCAAGCATTCCTGTACTCTGCCCTTCCTCGTGCCGTCAGGTTTTGGAATTCTCTCCCGAATACCATCGCATGCCTGTCCAACCATGATTCATTGCGTGACGCCTTGACAGATTATATGTCTAATAAAATGTGAAATTTTATGACTATCGCACCACGCATTCTTGTATTTACACTATGTTCATGCACCTTATTGTAGCGATGGCTCCGTTATGTCGCTGTGTTTATTGCTATATCACTATGTCGCGTTGTGCTCCGGTTGAGGGTCCGGTTGTGTTATGTCAATTGCTACTGTTTTATCTATGTCAAATATTCTATGTATTTCTGTGTGCTTTCTGTGTACTGCCCCCCTTACTCTATGCCTCAATTGAGGCCTGTAAGGTATTTTTAAATAAAATAAAATAAGTAAATCATCAAGCTACTTCAGTTAACGAATTTCTATGGTCATTATTGCAATAAAGTGCAAGTTGTGAATGAAGCTGGCCAACGGGGTAGTGAAGAATAACAATGTGCTTCTCTAAATCTTATTCTTGTTTTTCTCTCTGTGTCTAGGCTGTAACATTGGAATACAGAAAGAACGTTCTCATTCTTGACATTTCATACTGTAAATTTTTATTCCATAATGCATAATACATCAGCAAGAGCAATAAGGGTTCCTTTTAGCGGTAAATAGTGGTAGTACAAGGAATGGCGCTGCAGCCAACGCGTCGACAAGAGGACTTGTCTCCTTCTCCTTGTCGAAACATTGGCTCCAGCAATGCTCCTTGTTCTATGGCTCTTCATCATTTAAAATCTCCGTCTTCCCATGTGTGTACATATGTCCTTTCAATGTTGTGTTGATGAACTTGTAATAACAGAGAATTAGTAAACGTACCTGACGAGAAATTTGGGCTTGTTGGTAGACAACGACAGAGTAACTGCGCAACATTGAGACACGGACAAAGGGGGCTTGTGTGTCTAGTCTCCTCCAGCCATGTCACGTCCTTGAGCGATTACTCTATCTCTATGTAAGCCTATTACCGTTTGCACAATAATACGAAAATGAATAAGGCAGGAATTAGAACAAAAAATTACAACAAATAGCATCATACTGCTAAGGAAAAATGCCAAAGTGCCTGCTGTGATTTCTCACAGCTAACGTGCTGGATTAGACGGCTACTTCCTGTGGCTGTTGCTGCTTCTTCAATACCTAAAATAATATACATTTCAAAATTACAAAATGCAGAAAAACAGCAGTAGAGTAGGAGATAACACAGCATTGTTTCTGCAAGAAGGTAATCTCTGATACATGACAGGACGAAATTTTGAAAGATTTATTTAGTAGAATAAAACACCACACCTCTTTATATTTCATTCAACGCTGTCATAATTTCTTGGTACAAAAAAAAATGTATTTGTGCATGGAAGCAGTAAAATAATAGCCAGAATTCCACTTTTACAAAATATCCTACAGCGATTAAGCCAACTACAGCTGTTTTTAATTAAAATTTTTACACATACATTACAACAGCCAAGACAGGTTTAACTTGGGAGGATTCATATGCAGCTCACTGGGAGGTACAACTTTGCAATGAACTCATTTATGCTTGCCAAGTATGCAAATACAAATATACTAAAAATAAAAATGAGCGGACCCTTTTTTCATAAAACACAAGACACAAAATAGAAAATCCAGCAATAATATTAGAAATTCACCACAGAACACACCTTGGTTTTGAAAGCCTAGTAGGTTTTACGATATAAAGGTTGCAGCAAATTGATGCTTTTAATTAGTTACAGTTAAAATAAAGATTACTTGAGAAATAATACATTATATATTGGTTTATATTGTTAGCTAATGTGTTTATGACCTGCCGCCAAAAAACATTAAATTTATTTTGTTTCAAGGCATTGTGCCTCTTACGTTTGTGCATGCAACCACCTTACCGCTACGAAAATTAATGCGGTGCCACATCGCCCGACACTCCATACAGCATTGTAATGATTTTATTATTATTGGTAATGTACCTGAAGCACTAGCGAATCTTCAAGATACACAAGCTGTCTTCAACGTTTCCGAAGACTTGTCTTCAGCAGGGAATGTCACATTGGTGCTACTTTTTTGTCTACACTTCAACTTATGCAGTACTTGTTATTCTGCATATTTTTCAATGCGACAGGCCGCTCGTCACAGGATCGGTGAAAACGGTGTTTCTCGTAGCAGTACAATTTTGTTATACTATCAGATGCTCTCCTGAAGCCTCTGTCTGCCACTAGTATTTTCGCATGCATGAGCGCGCGCAAGCCTCGGCGCGCATGTCTGTAACTGCCAATAGAAACGCCGCGCAAAATGTAGCCAAGCCGGAAGAGCCGAGTACGCGCCGTTTGCAAACTAGACCAAAACCTGATATACTCACCTGAGACGGTAAGGTAAAAATAGCACAGTCACTCTATGCTTGTAGGCTTTCGTATGCATCTGGCCCTCTCTGTGCGTTGTCTTCCATCACAATGAAAGATAACGCAGTGCAGACCACAACACTTCGGACGCTTGCCACGGTCCAGCGAGCTTCACTTGTTCGATGTCGGCAAAGACGAAATCAGCGACACGCTGCTGCTGGTCATCCTTGTCGTCACAATCACGTAGCATGGAACGAAGTTCCACCGTAACTTACCGTAACGTCCGGTTGCAGTAGCAGCGCTTTCAGAGCCATTCAACGACAGCGTGCTCGCACATGATGCAACGCAACTACAAAATGGCGCCAGGCTTTTGATGGCTTCGGTTTTGGATTACTTTGGGGCCGTATAACTCATGTATTAGTTTTGGTTTTCTTTCCTCGTGGTGAAAAAACAAATTGGTTTGCTCACTGATAATTTTGCTTCATGTAAATAATGTTTACAAATGAAACAGACATGAATTTAAACAAGGTGTAACTTTTCACGTTTATTTGTGATAGCGATTATATGGACACAACCGGTGAAATTTATCTCTTAACTTTGACGTGATCTTACGTATGAAGTCCAAGTGCGAAAATATGCTATCCCGCGCCGTTGACTGCGCGCGTGAGAGCAAGTGTTCGAAGGTGAGCCGAGATTGATAGTGGCTTGATGGGCGCACAATGTATATATAGGACGAAACGTGATAACACACGCGAAAGCCAGAGGAAGGGAGGCGTGTAGCACCCGGCTCCCCTTGCCGTTGCTCTAAACCGGTATTGCGCCACGCTCGCCCTGTTAGAGGTAATCTCCGATGGGTCCAAAGGCGGGGTGAGCCGAGGTAGCGTAACTTCATGTTTCGAAGACGCATTGAAGGAAAGAGGCAGCAGAAGCGTTCGGTCCCCTCTGCGCTCTTCATCACGCCAGTGCTGTGACAGCAAGCGTTCGCGGTCATTGAGTGAGCTCTTCTCATGTTAGCACGTGCGTGCTTGACCGCATCCTCGCTCATGTAATTAGTAAACGAATGTTTACTGCAATTTATACAGCCTATGAAACTACGAACCTTGCTTCGTTCAGTTGTCTAAAACATCGCTATAGCTATCAAAGCTTCGTCTTTCGGGCGAAAGTGCGACTTTTTGTTTTTATAATTCTAAGGGGGCTCAAAAGCAGTGTTGTGTACGCTGATGTATCTTTCTGGTCGCGGAACGCAAGGAACCGTGGTGGCTTAGTGGCTGTGACATGGTGCTGAACTCGAGGTCACGGGTACAATTACAACCGCTGCGGCCGCACTCCAATGGAGGCAGAATTCAAAACCGCTCGTGTACTGTGAATTACGGGCACGTGAAAGAACGCGAGCTGCTGAAAATTAATTGGCAGTTTCTCATTACCGTGTATCTCATAATAAGATATTGGTGTCGGCACACAAACACTAAAAATGTAATTTTACGTCACAGAACTACATTTACTATCGGCACTGTTGAGTGCGCCCACTAAACTTAACCTGTTACCTCGTTGATGTGCTCTGTTTAGTAGCCAATGCAATCCAGTATGCCAAATCTAGGTATTCCTAAGCACAGGAAAGCAGCAATCGCTTAAGCGTGCGAGCTGTCAACTAACATGGTCAAGGAAAATAAACATTGCAGAACATGGGACGACAGAGTGAGACACTGCATTACAACCAGGACATACACCCTGAGGGTCTGTCTAAACCGGAAGCAAGCATCAAGGCAGAAGAAATTATCTCGTATTTCTTCTGCTGCATTGTAATATTTCTCTAGTCAACTGCTGAAGAGTGACAAAGCAGTCGAGATCTTTCACGATGACCTCTCGCAAGCCATTGGGAGTCAATTGACTCATGCAGAAGGGTTGACCATTATTTTGTAACTACTCGTGTAAATAGGGGTCTTAGCACAGAAAAAGTGAGTCACGTTGCTGTGACTCACTTTTGGTGCTTTTTTTATTAGAGTATATTATTAAGAAAAGCTGTATATCACAATAAGTACGTTTTCCACTGTAATACTACGGCTAATGCGTTATTTTTGTCTAACTAGGTAAACATTACTTAAACAAACAGAGCTAACTTCTGTCATATTTCAACGCGACTTCACTTTCATACATTTGAATGCGCGATTTCACATATCTGAATGCGAAGGCATCCTCCTATCGCGAACCTTCGAGGTGGTGAATTGAACATATTCACCAGATATCTGTGGCTGTATCGTCAAAATCTCGTATTTGTTCGCCGTTTTCATGTTCTTGCGCTTGTTATAGCGTGAAGGTTGAGTATTTTTATTTTTCGGAGCCGCGTTCACCGCCCCGAAGCGACCATGCATGATACCTCTCATCAACCACGAGTACTGTGGCGCCATCTCGAGCTCTCTGCACAAAACACGGACCGAAGTTCCGCCTTTCCGGAGGCGCCGTTGGTCCTCCTAAAATGTCTAACACCGTGTTCTACATTATATAGTCTGCCAGGGCATGACGTACTTCAGCGAACCCTGAAGATGCATTTATCCCCATGTACAAAAACATTTATTGTTATGCTGACAAAGCTTACTGGCATTGCATGACTAGATATTAACTGTCCGCCCAGACGGACATCATGTGCAAAGAAAAACTAACACAGTTCATTCAATATTTAAACTAATTGGATTATTTACTTCTCAGTTACAAACTATACGGCACCTGTTTATATTCGAACGTCGAAGGGTAGCGTCATAAAATTTTATTCCGCCTTTCCACATTTCAATCCGGTCATGCTAACGCAAATATTTGGCCTCAAATTAGCCGTTGAATCTACCTAGGGAGAAGGCGGGGAGGAGGTAGAGGGGATATTCTGTAATTGTCCACCTAGTGGATATGAAAATTTCGTCTGCTGCGTAATTGTTGCTTGGTTGAGGGTGCCTGTCTCCTTCAGACGTGTACCCTATCCAAGTCTATCAGAACTTCAGCAGCAGACGAAATGGTCATGTCCACTAGGTGGACAATTACAGATTATCCCCTCTACCCGCCCCCCGCCTTCTCCCCTGGTAAATTCAACGGCTGAATTCAGACCAAGAGAGTAGAACTGGTGCTGAGAAAATTGCGATGTATGAAGCAACTCGGATCCACATTCACGTAGATTACAGCTCCAAACGTCTAGGCTTCATCAAAGAAAGAAGCCAGCAAGTAACAAATTGCTTAGTTTATTTTTAAAATCAAAGTAGGGGAGGGCGTCGATGCTTTTGAGCAATGAAAAAGCGACCGTTTGTGCTAAACACCGCGAGTACCGTCCTTACGCAATTGCAAGGGGCGCTGAGTTTTGAGCTGACGAATTCGGGACAAAAATGTCAATATAATGCACAATATGGTCGAGGATTGATTTCGTTAAATTGAAGAGCATTGCATTCTGCTTGGAGGCTCCCAAACGTTCATTGAACCGGTCCATTCACGAAATGCACATTTCCTCTGCCATTCAGAGCATTTTTATTACGCCCTGAAAAGTTGACGGTATTCAATACTGACTGCAGTGTTACTCTTACAAAACGCCGTGCTTATGAAATAGTTGCTTTCGCGATTTTCCCTTCTCGAGGTCACCGACTTCTTTCCTTTCTGCGTGTCGTGGCGTGTGCCTGTTACCGTTCATCTAGTAATAGTAGCGACCTGGCCTAACTGATGCAGTGGGAGATTCAACGGAAATGGAGATTCTGTGGTACCCCTAAAACAACGTTGCGGCCGCGGAACATAACTGCTGTGGTCGAGTTCAGAAGTGCTCTGCCTAGAAAATTTGAACTGTCCCAAGATAGCGCAATTTGTTTTTAACCATTATACAGAAGGGATGCTTAAACAATTTTCGCTACACGGCACTGTCGATCAAGGAATCCAGCAGTGTGTAAGGACAGAGACAAAACTTTATTTTGATGGGGCACGGAGAAGCGTCGATCTCCGTGGTGGGTGGAGCTTTCAGTACAGGGCCCCAGCGGCGGTGGCAGCACTTTCGGCTCTGGCGATTGGTGTAAGGAGAAGAATGTGTAAGTGTCACGTCGACAATTAAGAATGTGTAAGTGTCAGACAATTAATTGGGAAACGTGGGTATTGCTGAAAATAATAGCTCAATGCGCGTGCTTGCTGCAGTGTGGCTCTTTCATGCATGTGGATTGTATGCGAGCTGCCAATAGAAATGTTGTTTTGCTTGGTCATCCGATTCTACTTCTCGTTCTGCTCGTAGATACTTTTTACTGTTCACCTACCTTTGTGTTTCACTATCGATATGTGGACATATGACAAATAATGGTAGTTGGAGGTTAGCACTCGTCATTCTTGCTTGTAAAATGCACATTTTTCAATTAGTTATCTACAATAAGTCAATGAAGCCCTAACTTTCCGGCAACTGTGCGTTGCTAATTTCTTTTATATTACGAAATGTGAATACCCAGCAATTCAAGTAAGCCTTCTCTCAAACATATGTGCAGCATGTACACGGTATAAAATGTATGCAGAGATTTATTCATTTCAGATTACTGGTCTTCATAAGCTTCATTTCAAACCTCTTGTTCAAAAATGAACAAAGCCCGGACGAGAAGGAGACAGACAGAACGAACCTCACGGTCCAGCTTTCCAGCAATGTTTATCAGTGATGTAAATGTGATATATTTTTTACAGGCGTGTGCACAAATAAAGACACACATAAAAGGGTCTTACCAACTAGTGGATGGAAATATCGTTGAAACAGTAGATATAAAACTCAAAATTGATCTCAGTATATATTATAGCTTTGTGTCAACGCAGTGCTTGGGGAACTAACGCACAGACAACCAAGGCGTCTGATGTAGTCAGCTTTAGCAAATTCCCACGTTAGCGCCATACAGTGTCTTACCACGACCTTAGAACCATCAAAGAGAGACACACAGGTGCGTTCACCACAGTGAACTTCAAGGTGTCCCTCAAACGCGTCGTCCCAATTATTGTGGTATCCAGTTAGCACAACACGCAGTTCCCAGCAATCTGTTACTCCTCGGCCGTGGCCAAATGCACAAAGGGCGCTATGTATATAACAGAGCACCCACTTTCATGGGATGGGCCTGAAGCGCGGAAGTAATCAACACACTGTGGTGTGACCTGGTGGCAAGCGACGAAATTGGCTGGTTAGTACACGTCGCAGCTCCTTTCATTGTGACCCGCAGTGGTGGCTTAGCGGCTAAGGTGTTGCGCTGCTAAGCAAGAGGTAGAGGGATCAAATCGCGGTCGCGGCGGCCGCATTTCAATGGGGGCAAAATGCAAAAACGTCCGTGTCCCACGTATTGGGGGCACGTTAAAGATCCTCTGGTGGTCAAAATTGACGCAGAGTCTCCCACTTCAGCATGTCTCATAATCAGATAATGGTGCTTTATTCTAGTTTCGGGCAGCTTATGTTACGACGAACGGACATGTAATCACGCCGTACATTTCGTATTACGCGCACACAAGTAAACTTTGAAGAAAGAAAATATTTCGCAGGAAACAATGTGCTGCAAGCACCAAACATGTTGCGCTAGACCTCAATAACAGTTCTGTCATCTATTTATCTATTTTACTTTAATCGCTTTGTTTTGTTGAATCCATTTATTCCCTTTATTATTTTCTATTCGATTTAGGCAGCACATCCGTGCACGCAAAATATCATACTCACAGCCGAGGAGTCAACATCGTATTCCGTATATGTGTCACAATTGCATATTGTACCAGTTTTTATAGCAGCTTGGTGAACGTTGGCTTGGACACAGTATGCACGCTTTGCAGACGCACGTGTATACCAGTTTTTTCTGCTACAGCTCTAGCAGCCAATAAAGCGTAACGTCACGGCGGATATCAATCATTAGGTGGAGAAAAATATTATCGCGAACGCCTTTATTTGCTAGGTTGGCGAAAGCGCCCACTCAGCTGGCGTGCGCAAATCGCGTCCGCAAAAGCCGTGTACGGAAAGCACGTGACAATCGACGCCGGCGCCAATACCTGCCGCAGAAACACTCCGCGCACGTGCCAATGCGCCGCAGCAATCACGGTGGTGGAGTGCGTGTACATGGGGGCCTGCAAGTCACAGCAGTATGCCGTAGGATTCATCAGTAAGAACATTCAGCCTGTGCTGTGCGGGCGTGAAGTCTTGGTGATAGGGGACTTCACTTAGAACGCGCCGGCTAGCTCATGGTTCCTTGCCGTCATGCGTGTTTAGTTCAATATCAATTTGAAGGCGCCCATTGAGGCCATCAGGACGTCGAGATGTACGTGCATCGATCTCGCATTCACCACCTACTACTAGAATTATAAGGCCATGATAGCGTCTATGTACCCAGACTACATACGCCGTCCCTGGAACGACAACAGAGTGACGATACCAGAGACTGAAATGACACCACCCACAACGCTATAGAGGTCGTATTACTTCAATAGACCCGATACCTTCAATACCTGCCTCGACGACGAAGCAGAAGAGGACATGTAAAGTGGTGTCACTTTGATTGCACCAAATCATGTAAATAAACAAAATTCGGCCTCTCACATTGCCTCAGTCTATATAACACAGCTCGACAACATCACTTTCTAGCACCCTTTCGTAACAACAACCTAGCCAAAATAAATGCTTTCCCGTTCTCATCTCATAAAAGTATGCTTAGGGATCCGCTGCAACTTCCTTTCCTTCTCTTCTTCTTGTCCCTGGCTCATACCCCCATATCCGATGCGGGTATGCGTCGCACGTGAATTTTTGCTTGACTACAACGCCACCGAAACTTGTGAGCCAATACAAGCTTCGCTTGCAAAACTCGGTCAGATTCGTGCTAATCACGCACCGTTTTTATATAAACACACGTTATTCTTCCTAATTTTTCATAAACATGGAATTGAGGCCAATGAAGCCGTTTTTTGTAGCGTTAGCTACACTGGCCTAGCTAAGCCCGTTTCGCGTGGCACATCAAGAGCCGTGCTGCGCATGCGCAAGGATCAGTGATGTCACACGGCTTGCGCACCGGAGCCACCGGAGCCGGCACCTCTCGCGCACTCCACCGCCGCCGCGCGCGACTCACCGCCGCCGGTCTGCGCATTCCAGAGGAGTGACGTCGTAGCCGTGGTAGACGCACTGGCGCCGGCGCGCGCTCGCTGTGCAGTCGCCGTCTGACACTGCGCTGGAGCCGCTGCGCTTCTGACTGGCGTTTGCCAGTGTGGTATAGCCATGGAGAAGGAGAGCGCAAATGCTGCTCAACAGCGCAGAAGAACGGAGAAGCTTGACTCATAAGAATAATCTTATCTTAAGAATAAGCTTAAGAATAAGCTAAGAATAATCAGCTGAACCTTTTCTAACGCTACGTATATCCTGGCATACCCGAGCTAAGCCACTGCTTTTTTTCTTCTGTCTGGGGTTTTCCTTCACAAAATTGTTGTAGAAAGTCTATATAAAGTATATAGAGATTTGTCTATCAAGTCAGACTTTCTATAGACATTTTTAGACTAGTCTATAGACAGTCTATGAACTTATCGCCATACACTTTTTGTAGACTAGTCTACAAAAACTCTGAGTCTGTAGACTGACTATAGACGGTCTATAGATAAATCAAAATTCACTTTTGCAGACAAATGTCTGCAGAATGTCTATAGGCTTATATAGTTCTGCTTTTGTAGACATAGGTCGATGATATGTCTGTAGGCAAATGCCTACAGACCATCTTTAGACTATTACTATAGACCAATCTGTAGACAGACTATGGACTTATGGCCATACACTTTTGTAGACTAGTCTACAATATGTCTGAGTCTACAGACTGACGATTGATGGTCTATAAAAAATGATAATTTACTTTTGTAGAAAAATGTCTGCAGAATGTCTATAGACAAGTCTATAGGCTTGTATAGTTGTACGTTTGTACACGTTTGTACACAAAAGTTTATGCAATGTCTATAGAGTTTCTATACACTATTCATACAGACCCGTATATAGTCTGTCTATGAACTTACGGCCTTACACGTTTTGTATATTGTGTTCTGCAGACAATCTATAGACAGTTCCTGTAGATCAGTCTATAGGTAATCTAAGCACTTTAGCCTTACATTTTTCGATGGCTATTGTCGATACGGTGTGTTCTAGCTAACTTAAATTTAGCGAAGCTGTTCAACGAAATATTAAAAAAGACTGTGTAATAAAATCCCATTTTAAGACATATTGTGTGAATTCGGCCTTTCAGAGACCTGACCTGTAGGTCTTTTTATGATACTATACCTTGTACCGTGTTTTTTTTTTGCCTTTTCTTTTCATTGACCAGCTTGGCAATAATAGCTAGGACGCCCTATGTACTAGCTAATAGACTACATTTTGCCAGCTGTGTTACGGCAGGTAATGTTACTCTGTTTAAATATAAACGCACACTGCTGGGGGTTCTTAATAGGTTGACGATTGGAAATGTCTCCAAAAATTAATTTCATCCAATTTGCTTATGGGAACATACATAGCGAACGTTACATAGAAAAGCATGCATGCAGATGGAAGCAGTCAAAATCTAAAATTCATGTAGCTGTGAATCATTACGTAAGGCTGAATGAGCATTTCTCTACGTGCACATTTAAGAAATATTACAGTAACATGCATTGCCTCCGCTTGAATGAAATCTAGTATCTACAAGTTAGTTGACATTTTTGTTTACATATGGCGGTAACACAATTTTGAAGGTATATTTTGCATGTGCACCTGTCGCTTCCCATCTGCGTTTATGTTATAGATTGATAATGCTCCTGAACCGGCCGCACTCTCTTATGTTGCAAACACAAATATTGCAAGCAATTCCACTAGCACTGAATCATGCAGAGCGAAAAAGAAAACAAGTGCACCGATATTCAATTACCTGTGTTTATTGAACGATATAATACATTATTTATTAAAATGCATGTCTTATGCTATCATCGAAAGAGACTATTTCATATTTACAGCTACTTGCCCTTGGCATGCATGGTTGCCAGGCTGGCGTTGACCTTCATGTCAGTCGTTCCGAAGGTGCTACAGGTGTATGCTGCAAATAAGTAGATGCAACAATATGAGGCAAAAATAACAATTGTGTAGTCTTTGTACGTTCATTAAGCAGCTTAATATATTCGCTCAAACCACTTAAGTCAATCTTTGTGGCTTAACTATGGCTAATGGCTGCTTGTCAATATAAATCAGTAGTAATACACAATGTTTCACTCTATGGTATGATGAACAATTAAACTGTTGCAATTGCTGCTGACGACAGCAACAGTATGTTACCTTTTATGACAAGTCCATATGGTACTATAAATGCACCTAATTAACATAAATGATCTCTATAATAATTGCTGAAACAAGGCTACCCACTTGCACTGTACATTTTTTGGCTGGTAATTAAATATACCCGCAGAGAACATGGCCAGAAGAATGACTGGAGTATTGACAATATCATGCCAAAGATTATAATTTATTTTCCTTAATACACATATAAATGTCTTTCTCAGAATCTTAACTGATACATCATTGGACATAACTTATAGAAGGCAGTTGGATTGATTGTGTTGATATGGTCACTTAGTTTCTTATAGATAATCATATCTCTTGGCATGCTGACACGGTTGCGAGTTAGGCATACCACGTGAGCACTTTCTGTTTTTGTCACGACGCATATGCACCTCCTGGGAAACAAAACTGAAAGTGTAGTTAGAATGAATGCTATCAGAGTAAATATTTGAAGGCGCTCTTAGACAGACAGACAGACAGACAGACAGACAGACAATGAACTTTATTGAGGTCCTGAGGGACTAGCCGGCGGAGACCCGCTGGGGCCCCCAGCTCGCCGCTGGCTGCTCCCATGTCGGAATCGGGAGGCCAAGCCTCTCCGCTCTGTCACGGGCCCTCTGGACGGCCATGGCCTGGAGCTTGAGTTCCGTACTTGAGATGGCCTCGTCCCAGTCCTGTTCGCTGGTGAGTGACGTATCCCGTAACGCAGGACACTGCCAGAGCATATGTGCTAGAGTGCTAAACTCTTCCCCACAATCCGGGCACTGTGGGTCAATTTCTGTATTAATCCTGCTTAGGAAACCTCGCGACGGATATGACGTCGTCTGAAGCATCCTAAGCGTGATCGATTGAGCTCTACATAGATTTGGGTGTGGAGGCGGGAAGCGCCTGCGTTCCTCTTTATAGTGGGAGACGATTTCATGAAATGTTAATAAGGGGTCGCTGTGGCCGAGCTCCTCCGGATCCAATGAAGCATCACCGCCGTCGCGGCGCGTGAATTGTTGCGCACGGCGGTCAGCAATCTCATTGGGGTTCAGACGGCCCGGCAGCACTGTCACCCATGTGAGCGGGGAACCACATAATGTAATGCACGGGGTCAGAATAAGTTCTTGACTTGCTCTTCAGAAGCGCCTCCGCCTGTCTCGCAACCATTCCCGAAGCGAAAGCCCTGACGGCCGCGCGTGACTCAGTGTAGATATACGGCCTTTTAAAATCCTGCATCGCCAGCGCTACCGCCACCTGCTCTGCCACGTCGGCCGTGACAGCGCCTACCGAGGCCGCAGATAGGAGCTCGCCCTTCTCGCTGCCCGCCGTGACCGCGAATTTACCCGAGCACCCATATTGAGCTGCGTCCACGAAGGTTTCCAGGTCGACCGTTGTCTTTAAAATCGTCCTGGCACGAGCTGCTCGCCTGCCCGCATTATCGTGTGGATGAACGTTTCTAGGGAAGGGACCGACGACGTAGGTCCCCCTGGACCTCTCGTCCAGCTGAACCGCCTCACTGTGACTGTAACGCGGCCGCAAGCCCGCCGCATCCAAGAGGCGCCTACCCGCGCTGGAGCCCGAAAGCCTCGTGATCTGCGCCGCTTGTTGCGCCTCTATTAGTTCGAGGGTGGTGTTATGAACGCCGAGCTGCATTACCCTGTCCGTGCTCGCCGTGACCGAAATACCCAGTACATTCTTGACGCTTTTCCGCATAAACGTATCAAGTTTGTCCCTTTCAGTCTTAGTCCACTGCAGGGCCGAAACCACATAGTTGATGTGGCTCATAAGAAAAGCGTAATGCGCCCCAAGTAGGTTGTCCTCACCTAGGCCCCCCTTCTCATTGGAGACTCTCATGATTAATCTGAGGATATTCTCGGTTTTGGCGGTCAGATGCGCAATGGTTTTGGCATTACAGCCCCTGGAATCGAGCAACAATCCTAGAATTCTGATCGAATTCCCCCTGGGGATCTTCTGGCCGTCCCGCGTGTACACATCTATGAGGATCTGCTCGAGTGGCACGAGCCCTCGACCCCCTGTTGCCGGTCTGTATAACATGAGCTCTGACTTGGTCGGGGAGGTTCGGAGACCCGTGCCCTCCAGAAAGGACTCGGTCACATCCAAGGCCTCCTGGAGCGCCTGTTCCACAGCCGCCTCCGAGCCTCCCGGGCACCAGATCGTAATGTCATCGGCGTACAGCGCGTGTCGCACATTTGGCACGGCGGCCAGCCGCTTCGAGAGCCCGTAAACAGGAGGGGCGAGATCACCACCCCTTGTGGTGTGCCTCTGTTTCCTAGCGCGAATGGTTCTGATTTGGTCTGCCCCACTTTGACGACCGCCGTCCTGCCCCTCAGGAAGGACTCCACGAACGCGAAAAATCTACCGCCCAAGTTGAATGCCGAAATTTCATTTAAGATGAAGTCGTGCGACACGGTGTCGAAGGCTTTGGTCAAATCTAGTGCGAGAATTCCCCTGACATCTCTAGTCCTGTTGTCAATAACCTGTCTTTTAAGCAGTAGCATGACGTCTTGCGTACAAAGTGATGGCCTAAACCCTACTATATTGTACGGGAACAAACCCTCGCGCTCTATGTGTTTTGAGATCCTGTTGTGTATAACGTGCTCGGCAACTTTACCTAAACATTACGTGAGCGCAATGGGCCGGAGGTTGTCCAGGCTTGGGGGCTTTCCAGGCTTAGGAATCAGTACCACCGTCGCCTGCTTCCACGAGTCCGGAACATTACCTTCCTCCCATACCTTGTTGATTTCCTTCGCAATGGTGCTAATGGACCGGTCGTCTAGGTTCCTCAAGACCCGGTTGGTTATGCCATCTGGCCCAGGGGCCGACCTGCCATTGAGATTGTGGAGGACCTCCCTGATATCTGCCTTCGAAAACGGATCATCGAGCTTTGGCACGTCCTTCCCCATGTATTGAGGGCATTCCTGTAATTCCTCCTTCCCTATCGGAAGATACTTCCGTGCCAGATCTCGGAGAAGGGACGCCTCAGAATGACCCCCCTCTTTTTGCTTATAAACTAGCCTATCTACGGCGAGCCTCTGGTTACCCTTGGTCTGTTTATCATCGAGCAGGTGCTTAAGTAGGTTCCATTTTCCCCCCGTGCGCATTCGCCCATCTGCTGTGGAGCAGGCTTCGTTCCATTGTTGTCTGTTGAGCTCCAGACAGTGTGCCTCTTTGCTGCGATTAAGCTCCACGATCTTCTTTCTCAGCCTGCGGTTTAGCCTTTGCGTTTTCCACCTCTCCAGCACAGACCTCTTGGCCTCCAGGAGATGCGCCAAGCGCGCGTCTATCCTGGGGGTCTCGAGGTCCGTGGATATTTCCTTGGTGGCCCTTTCAACGTCTCTCTTGGCCGGCGCGAGTAGATCTTCCAGTGCACTGTACTCCGACTCATCCTCGTCCCGTGTCTTTCTGAAGAGATCCCAATCAACGTACTTTGATATCCTAAGTGGGGCCGCTCTGATCCTGATTGATAACGCTACAATGTGATGGTCGCTCCCTAGATTTTCCTGCAAGTTAGTCCGGGCTGCGTCAATGTTTCTAATAAAGGCCAAATCTGGCATCGTGTCCCTCGAGACCGAGGTGCCTATCCTAGTCGGAAAGCGGGGGTCCGCCACTAGGGTCAACGCGCAGTCTTCTGCTGTGCTGACTAAGTTCACTCCCTTCGCCGTTTGTCTATCATACCCCCAGGCCATGTGGGGAGCATTGAAGTCTCCTGCCACTATCAGAGGGCTGTCACCCGCTATGGCGACTGCTCTGCCTAGGAGTCCGCGAAAACTTTGCCTCTGATCTGTCGGAGGGCTGTACACATTGAGGACGAATATGCTCTGTTTGATCCTGCCACTAGGGATTCTCTCAACCAGCTGCGCCTCCAATCTAGTGCTGGCATCAGCTCTGCCTATTGTGATCTCGTGCTCCTGGAAGGAAATTGCCTTCTTAAGCATCGTAATTACCCCTCTCCTATGGTCTCCTCTCGTCGAGACAACGCGGTAACCCGAGAAGGTCGCCTCCTCACAAAGGCTCTGATGTAGGATCAGGACGTGCGGTTTGTCCGCTTGTGCTTTCACAAACTGCTGTAGCGCGGCCTTTCGCCTCTGGAAGCTGGCGCAGTTCCATTGCCACACAAATAATCTGTGTGTGTTGTCCGCCATTTTCACTTTATTAATTTATAATCCCCTTGAGCGCGGTGTACTTGCCCAACGCTTCGGAATTCTGCTGTGTTTTCTTAACCTTACCGACCACCTTCAGTCTGGTTACGTCAGCTCCTTTAGCCTCCATTATCCCCATTCTGTGGTTCAGGGTAGCAATGGCCTCAGACTGTTTCTTGATGGTCTCGGATTGTTGCTTGATAGCTCCGGACTGTGTCCTAATCGCCTCCGCTAATCGATCGAGGACTTCCGCAAGCGATTCTTTCGCGATGGTCGCGGCGGGGGTGGAAGCGGACGCGAGCGCCTCCTCCATCAGCTCCGCCGCAGCTTCAGTCGACTCGGGAGGGGGCGCTTTACGCTCTGCCTGACCTAGCACTGGTTTTAGTGCGGGTGCGGGCGACGTGCTGCCATGACCATTCTGTGCTTTCCGAATCAATTCGAGGTCTTCCCTCTACTTACGCATTTCCGCCTTGAGCTGGGCGTTTTCCTGCTTTAAAGCCTCAAGACGCGGATCCTCCGTCTGCTCTGGCAGTCTACCATGCGTTACCTTCTTTCCAGTAGTCGTCGCCGTGACCTTGTCGACCCAGGTAGGCCCCTTCTGGATGCGAACACTGGAGCGCGAGCGCCCCCTGGAACTGGAGCGCTCTCTGCTGACGGGGTGCCCCCTGGATCGGGAGCACACTCTGCTGCAGGAGCGCTCCCTGGATCGGGAGCGCCCTCTCGTTGCCGACTGGCCCCGGGAATGGGACACGCTTGCCACGCTGGCATCACGTGATGCTGCAGCTACTTGCGCCTCCCGGGCGCGCCGCCGGCGCCGCCGCCTCCGACACACGATGTACGGCACCTGGAAGCGCTGGCTGCATCTGCGGTCCGCCGTCGGGTGTGCGCCTCCGCAGATGGCGCACTTTGGGTCATACTGATGATCTTCTGGTGGGGAAACCATGTCCCAACCGCGGCATTTCCTTTTGTCCTCGCCGTTAGGGCAGACGTCTGCTCTATGGCCGAGCTCTCCACACGTGTAGCAAATGTCTACTTGCCTGCGATACAGGGCGCAAGGCAACATGACTGTCCCGCAGACCACGTGATTCGGCACCCTTTGTCCTTCAAAGAGCACAACGATCGTGGGGGTCTTCTTGATTCTGCGTACTTCCAATGCCTCGGGGTTTCGGTGGTTGACGATGAGCGCCTTTAGGTCGGCGTCGCTTATCCCGGGGTCCACCCCCCGCACCACGCCCTTGCAGGTGTCATCCGATGCCGCAATGTATGCAGCCACGCCGAAGGGGCCCTCCTTCGTGTGGATCCTCTGGATCCTGGCGTAGGCGCGCGCATTCGCCTCATGCGGCGTGGAAAGAACTAGAATGTTCTGGATACCATTGGGGCACACTGTGTCATCCCGCACTTGTTCCGGCGCCAGGGCCGCCGCCATGGCCAGCGCCCGTGCGAGTTGTATCAAATCCGACTTTTTCAAGTCCAGTCCCCCTCGAGGTCGGACGATGATCTTGACTTGATCCATCGGTAGTCTAGGGAGCCTCGAGGCATCCACGATACGCTTCAACGGGCTCCGTGGTGCGGCCGTGCGGCGGCCGCGTTTCTCGCCTTTTTGCTTCGCTTCGGGCCCCGGCACCCTTGGCTCGCACGGCCCTCTCTTCTTCTTCGTCCTTTTGCCCAGTGCTGTTACCCAGCCTGAGCACTCCGCGTCCTCCGGGGTAATATCCATGCCTTCAACAATCACCACGCTTGGATAGGAGGCCATAGCACCGCTTCTCGCCGCGACTCGGCGAGCGTCTCAAGCAAGCGTCTCGCCAAGCGGCCACCGCTCCGCCGTTAGGCTGAGCGCGTTAGGTTTAGCGGCGCGCCAGCGTGGTCCACCAGATAACAGCTCGGAGAAAAGTCACAAAAGCACCTACGGGTGAAAGTTCGGTGTCCTCCGATTCCTTGCGACAAACCGGGTCGAATGATGGAAATTTCTAACATGGCAGCCAAAAGAACCTGCCGAAAATTTTTAACAAAGCGGCAGCCGATATTTATCCGTCCGCACAGGTCGGCTTCTTCTTCTTCCCCCGCTCTAACACATAAGTATTTTTATAGAGTTTCGAGGTTCAGGACACAAGGTAATGCAAAAAAATTGACTAAGAAATGTAATCTCCGTATGCTTCACTTTCACTTCTTTTTCAGAAATAGGTACCAATTTGTAAATTTCTTTGTGAGGTGAAATACCTCAAAAATTGTTTAAGACAGTGATTTCCTGGACATTGTTTGGCAAATAACAAGATAGTGCACCTATGTTCACATTTTCAATTTCCCTGATTTTTTTCCAAGCTTTCCCTGGCTGCTCTCATGAAAATTCCCTGGTAGTCATGACAACCGCAGTTTAGGTGCAATAAAATATTGTGGTGTAATGCTCGCCAAATTACTGCCAGTACACAATTTTAGGTTCAAACGAATAACACGTCAGTCCCCTGAATTGCCCAATTAAATTCAGCTGAATTAAATCCCTTGTTTAATGAAGCTGAAAAGGGCTTGACCAAGTTCGTAAGTCATAGCAACACGAGCACAGCACGGAAGACAAGGGCTCAGAAAGACGCACACCTAAAGCAGTTGCAACAATGTGGGGGAAAACTATTCAATGAGTATTCTTCTTACGGTTTATTAGTAGCTTTATGTAAAATTTTCTCTCATCAATTACGTCTCCAGTTTGGTTTACCTCTCATTATAGGGTACATGCCAATACGAATCTGTACCATTTTAATGTTTCATCATGTTACAGTATGATGAGCAGTCAGACAATCGTGATGGCTGCTGGTGCGAGCTAGCAACGGTACTTTTCGTTTCATGAAATGTTCATATGACCCAGAGTGTACTTATCAAAATAAAAAAAATACAAATGCGAGAATATCAAATGATTCCTAAAATATTTGCTGCAACAAAGATACCCGGGTGGACTATGAGTACATTTTCGGCTTTTAATGCAATGTGCTCATGCAGAACAAACATGCTCATAAGAGTGACTGCAGTATTGAACTATCACTTTAAGAATTGATGTTTATTTCCGCTAGAACAGTCTGCAATGGCTTTCTTTCTCATACTCCGAGATGAATACACTATTTGACACTTTCAGTAGCATGCACATAAATGGGGTGTGTTGATAAGGTGACTTTCCAGCTAAAACATGATACGATCTCTTAGGTGTATTGGTGAGGTTCGAACAAGTTCAATGTCCGCTAAATTATTTGAATAATATGTGGGTTATTCATTAAGAAAGAGCCACAAAATGAATAATCTGGCCTTGATTGTTTTTCGTTTTTTTACAGCGCACCTTGTACGCAGTCTCACCAAGACGAGGGTACTAAATGAAACAGTAATCAAAAACGAAACGCTTATTGCGCACAACAAGGAATTTCATACCATACAGGATTGTCAAAATGCGAATCTGCGCCAGCAGCTGACTATACAACCATCTGATTAAACAGTGAATAAACATGCAAACTGAAACTGAATAGAGACCCGAAAAAAGCATTTTAAAACTCTCGTCGAACCAAATGGCCTGAGTTTCAAACGTGTAAAGGGTGCTTCCACGAGGCACTAATTTATTGCTCTCCAATTCTTTCGGTTAAGTTTCGAAGCTGCGATTGACTGAACTTATCGCAATTTTCGCGCTCTGAAAGCTTTTGCGGTTGTATATATTTATATTGGTTACCAGGAGCCCCATAAACATTCCTACTTTTGCCTTACGAAAACGGCAGCACACACTGCTGATGCATGCACCGCAAATACGGCCTTTCATCCGAGTACGCTAGCATTTATTCAACTGTACGTTTCTTTTAGAAATACGTCACGCTAGCACAATTTCAACTACATACGTAAAGCGCTACAGGAGAATTTCACTAGACAGGCAGCGCAGCGTCTATGGCTGCCGATCGAGCGCCACGAAACGAGCCCTACCCACAGTACGCCGCTTAACACAAACAAACCGCGCTTAGTGGCTGCTCAGTGTCCACGTTAAATATGGTGTATTTCCTTTCTCACGGTCATTGACTATGACGGTAAAATGAATAAGCTTGAGCGATCGCTTGCCGTTAAACATTCTATGTAGCAGAATCGAGAACCCCAGCGCGTTTTCAAATCAATCGACACTACGCCCGAGTCGCCTACATTACATGCAGCCCGTTCGCGCTACGAAATGTGCTCAGCTAGTCACGAGCTATAGGCTCCGTACAGTCGAGTTTGCGGCTGCTCTGGCGCCATCTGGCGCAGCGACGCAACAGTGTTGGGAAGTGGGCGCCGCAGCTCGGCCGGCTCGATGAGTGTTCTTTCCCGCGTGCTACATTTAGTCTTGGCCACGGTTGAAGCCGTTTTGCTTTGTTCACCAGCCTCCTTATTTTTTTATACTTCTTGCGACGGTGCAATGGCATGCGCTTCATAGGAAAGCGTCGGAGGTGAAAAAAAAAAAGGCAAGTGGAACCGGCGATACTGCTGCGTAAAGGGCTGTCACAACCACGAAGGCCAGCCCGGGAGAAAGTTGTACAGGTTTCCTGGCAAGTCTTGTGAGATCGAACTGCGAAAGAACTGGGTCGCATCTGTGAGGAGAGTAAAGTAAGTCAGCTTCTTTGATATTTGTGAGAAGGTTTTGTTCTGTAAAGCGTGCTACACATGTGCGTTTCACAGCACGTTGTGCGACGCCAGCGGCCATGGCCAGCTGCTGAACATTTAAAAGAAATTTGTCACGACTTTGCTGATTTGACAACTGCTTGCCGTTGTCTTAGCATTCGGTATGATCAGCATAGCACTGGCATGTGCGATGAGCAATATTTTATGCCAAGGAAGCCTATTTTGCGCTGGCGAGCACCAACTCGACGATCCTCGTTTCGGCCGCTGGCGCTTGAGAGGCGCGGTTTCACATGGTGCGATTTTTCTTGTGATATACATTTGCGATGTATCATTGTAAAAGCAAAGCGAGTATGTAAGGAAAGGAATTCGCAAGCGAAATCGTGTCTCGTGAAAGGGGCCTAATGAGCCTCGATCATTGTACATGATGAAAAACGAACATTCGCGTCATGTAAATTAAGATCGCCTAGTTAATAAATCTCGTTTATCAGCGCAGCAGGTGGCTCCGACTGGCTCCCAAATGAGTCAACGAGGATAGCATGGTCACTGCCACACGATCCAACAATTGGAATTGTTTAGCTCACTCGACATGACTGTGCTGACGACAGCCTACGAGTGAGCTTGTAGCTGCACGCAGTCCAGATCGAGCTGTATGACAATCTAAAGTAACAGTGTGACAGGGGCATCAAATGATAGGCCGCGGCGTACAACGCGCCGGAACGAAATGAGGCATGCATTGCCAACAGTGAGGCGTCTATTAAAAATCGGTTTCAGGGTGTCACGTTTTCAGGGTGCCAGTTTAGTGACTTCAATTTTAGTATAACAGTAAGCTCTACTCACGTGAAGGATGACGTCGTATACTTGCTTTCCCTGTTGCGAACGGCACTTCGCGTGAACGTCCACGCCGTCTTTCACACAAGCAACATGTGAAGCAGCGTAGAGCTTGTCTCCGCTGGTTAACGCTGCACCGTGCAAGTAATCGTCTATTCTTTTAATAGGCCTGCACCCCGCAAACGCTATTTGTGCCATCACAGAGGGCCACGCTTGTACTTTCACGTACACACACGCACAAAAAAAGAAAGCGGATCGCGGATGTACGTGCGGCTTTCGGAGGCCTGTATACGAAGTTCCGAAATCTCGCTGTCTTCCCCCCTTCCCAGTTTCGCGCCGCCCGCCACATGCGACGCTGAGCATCGCGCCACCGCTGCTGTGCAGCAGCGCGGCCTGTTCACTGTACGGAGCCTATAGTGGTGGAAAACATATTTGCTAAAACTTACCGTTCAGGGTAGTTGACGTATGATGCCACAAAGTCGAAACGAACGCAAAGACACCAAGGTGCAGGCAGCTCACCAGCACCAACAAGCGCTGACTTGCCTGGCGCAGTCGTTGAGAATTCAAATCGACGCGGACAGATGGCGCGCCGCCGTCGCTGCCACTGCGCATGCGGCCTGCGAGAAATCGAGGCGCCTTTGCCTTTTCTTTTTTTCTCTCTCTATCTCTCTCTGCGTTCCATGCGCGCGAAACCGGTTGCTTTTACCTTGCATCTTTCAGTTCTTTCCATGGAGGAAGAAAAGTGGCGCTCTGTATTACAAACGCTGTGGACTATCGTATGAAGCTGGAGTGCACATTTGGATGAACGCAGTGTTTGTAAAAACCATTAGCAGCACAGATGTCAGGCACTAGTATTAGGCCAACCACGAAGAGTAATATAGTGCATCTTTAGCATAGCTTCCAACGTACCGCCAAATGGCATACCTGCGCACATGTTAGTGCATATTTGTCTGTTCCGGTGATACGTCAAAGCAATTAATACACTCATGACGTACGCATATGCTCCGCCGCACAAGCATGGCGCCTGCAAAGGACTGACAGGGCTCAGATAATTTGGCACATTTTATGTGAACGAGAACCGTTAATGAGTTTATAGAGCAAGATATCAGTCTGCGAAAAACCACCCTATGTTAGTGATGCAGCCTAAGTATGGGGAGAACCTAAAAGTGTCTGAGAATCAGACGACACATAAGGCGCGCACCACATACGCGTCATCGGTTCATCTCACACTCGCAAATTCTGCGTTGTCAGCTAAATGCACACATTACGAGTCTCTGCGCAGTTAGCTTGATGCCTGTTTGGAATCCGTTTCTCGCTAAGGCTGACATTCATAACATCTATTTACATGATTGGATAGGCATTAGCTTTCTTTATTTTACTGCAGCAAAAGTCATGCAATGACAACTGTAAAAACTGTCTTGGGATTGCTTAGAACGAATACGGAGGTCATATAATGTGGTTAACAAATGCGGAAGTATACACCATGTCTATACTAAAGTGTGCAAAAAGGATTTAAAACAACGTCAGCAGTATACACAACCCCAGCGGCTCATAGAAAACGTAGCTCCGCATTATTTGCTGGTACCTCCGCTTGGTTACAGCATACACGGGTTGGGCCTACATTAACAACTTTTGTCTATAGTCACTGTATAGACGGCAAGAAAACCTAAAGCAATAAGACTTTTACAATTCAGCTGTCTTTTAGTTCATCTCGCACCTTGCCGCAATCGGTATTTGCTCGAGTTAACATGACCTTTCGTGACGTCCCACCCTGTAGCCGTCACCGGGGTTGATATAGGAAACCATTAAAGAATCATACCAATCGAATAGAAGTATATATTCCGCCTTCGTGTGGCTCGCAAGAAAAGATCACCGTCGGGGATGCATTCCATAGTAACTAGGGTGCCGGGCCCAGAGGTTACATGTTAAAAACCAGTGCAATCCTGGATGAAACTCGGCGAGCAGACTCTTAAACACCTCATAATCTCGTAAAATAATAATTAAGGACTGCGTAATTCAATGACAAAGATGAAATGATGACATTTATTGCTTTTCTCTGTAGACATACTATAAACTGGCAATTGTCTAAAGAAATAGCAAACAGAAAAACTTTTGCATATAGACGGCTTATGACGGATAATATAGACAAAAAAACACAATTTAACGACTTTGTCAAGAGGAAATTTATACATAGAATAGAGTAGACAAAAAGAAATAGACACCATATCAACTTTTGTCTATAGACAATCTATAAACCTGGCGTTGACAAAAATAATCGACACCTTATCGAATGTCGTCCATAGACAGTCCTTAGACACAGAAAGAACAAGAATAAATAGACTGGGTATCGACTTTCATCTATAGGTAGTTTATAGAGCGGAAGTAGACAAAAAGAAACAAACATCTTATCGACTTTTTTCTATAGACCGACTATAGAATGGGAGTAGACAAAAGGAAATAAAAATCTTATTACCTTTTGTCCATAGACAATCTACAGACAAGGAATGGATAGGAGGAAATAGAGACTGTATCGACTTTTTCTACAGGTAGTCTATAGTGAGGAAGTAGATAAAAAGAAACATACATCTTATCGACCGATTTCTATAGACTGATTATAGATTGTGAGTAGACAAAAAAAAAACCAAAATCTCATCAACTTTTGCCTATAGAGAGTCTTTAAATTTTGTGTCCACAAAAGAACAAATCAATAAAAAAGTAATGTCGTCTACAAGAAATCTATAGACATTCTGTAGAAAGTCTAAACTTATTTTTGTAAGGGTTACGCCCTAAAACCAGTTCTGATTATGAGGCGTTCTGATTATGACAGGTTATACCAGTTCTGATTATGAGGCAGGTATTGGAGGGCTCCGGATTAATTTTGACCACCTGGGTGTCATTTTGTGGACACAATATTTAAAGACTGTCAATAGGCAAAAGTTGATGAAACCGTTGCTGGCTACAATGATGCCAGCAATGCAAGTCTTCTCAAATCAACAATGAAAGTTCTAAATATACATGCCATCCTCAAGATAGACCTTAAAAGACAGCCCAAACGTGTTCAGACATTAGAAACCAAATTTGTATTTGCTTCATCGGTTGGTGCGAGATCTGAGCGTAGCTCTTTACGTGCTTTCATTTGGCGATGGATTGGCTGGCGCGGACATTCTTTCTCGTGTGGCACGTTGCAAACGGAGTGAAGTGTGGCATGATCGCCTCGCTAATATGAAGATCGCGAAAGGCAGCGCGTGGGTGACGCGAGGGCGCCATTCAAAGCAGCCGCAGCAGACAGTCCTCGCAGACAAAGCGCGCTACTCTGGCACCATCTCATAGCCGTCGTCGCCGCAGAGCCAACGCCACCTAGCAGAGCCCGTTATGCACGGCACTGCACTTTTCTTCTCACGCTTTCGCCATACCCTCCTTCTCCGCATTCCTCCTCGCGCTCTCTTCGCTATTGGCGTCTTTGATCTCCCACTGCGCTCCGCGTTCGCTTTCATCATTTGCTGCGCTCGTTCGCTCGGTTACGGGGACGACGTCGAAGCTCGCCGCAGAAACGGGCGCCTAAGGGCTGCGCTCGAACATACACCTTGGTTCGTACAGCGTCCTCGCTGTCCTAATAATAATTAAAAATGCTTGTACCGTCAAGCAGTGAACACAGGTCACCTGTCATCGTGAAACAAGTACTGGAATTGCGATAAAGAGAATCCGCCGGTGCTTGGAACAATTCATTATTTCTTCAGCGACGCCCTATTTACCATTTTATTCAATATTTCTCATATATACTGGCACGTTATCAATCCAACTTCTCATCCTGATGTCGGACTATTGATGGTTATCAAGAACCAGTCATTTAAATGAGTGCTCGCAGATCCTTAACGATGCATTTTGATCAGTGTTCACCAATGAAGCAATTACTTGCCCGTATTGCAGGTATTGTCTACCATTTCCATGCTAGCAACTGTCATCAGTGGATCTGGTATTCTTGCCTCGTTGAATAACATCAAAACTCTTACTAGATCCGATCACCTTGATGAGAAAAACGCCTCTCTAAACCTTTATCAAGTAGTATGAGCCCTTTTTCATAGTCATTATCATCTGCGAATATTCTACATGCCTGGCCAATATCAAGAGCAATACCAGTTTCTAAAGCAGGCGATCGCTCTGTTTCACTTTACAATCCTCCTACATCATTACCTCAAAACATACGAGTATGTCAACTTCTCGAGCTTGTCATACATACACAAGTCATCAATTACCTAGAAGAGCATATCATTTTCAAATACCAGCAAGGTTTTCGCAGGAGTTATCCTTATGACACCCAACTCACCGGATTTACTAACAATATATTTTCCGCAGTTTATGCAGGATTTCAGTTTGACGTGGTGTTTCTTGATTTCTCCGATGTTTTTGATCGTGTTCCTCATCACAGCCTTCTTATCAAATTATCGCGCTTAAATATTCACCCAAGCGTTCTTGCATAGATTAAGGCGTTCCTCTACACTAGATAACAATTCACCTGGGCTAATGGCGGAAATCTGCACTTTGAATGGCGGAAATCTGCAAATCCCCGTCTACTGCACTTTGCAGTAGACGGGGAAAAAGTGCACGTGCGTTGGGAGTGGCAGGCTCCGTATTCCTCTACATTGCAGCACATTGGCTTGTCTGAACAAAAACTTGGACAGTGCAGTAGACGGGAAGAGGATCACGTGCGCAGGGAATGTCATGCTCCTTTTTCCTTGACATTCCAGTATGTTGGCTGGTCAGAACAAAAATACTCCACTGTGAAGTATACAGGAAAAAGGTGCACGCGCGCTGGGAGTGGCACGCAACTTTTTTCTCTACATTGCAGTATATTGGCTGGTCAGTACAAAAATACTGAACTCTGCAGTAGACCGGCAGGGGGTGCACGTGAGCAGGGAGTGCCTGGCTTTTTTTTCTAGACAGTGCAGTATATACTGGCTGTCAAACAAAAATCCTGCAATGTGCAATAGACACGAAAAAAGGTGCACGTGCGTTGCAAATGGCAGGCTCCTTATTCCTCTACATTGCAGAATATTGGCTTGTCAAAACAAAAATACTGCACTGTGAAATCGATGAGAAAGGGGCGCACGTGCGTGGGGAGTGGCAGGCTCCTTTTTTCTTGACATTTCCGTATATTGGCTGGTCAGAACAAAAATATTGAACTGTGCGGTAGACCGAAAAGGGGTGCACTTGACCAGGGAGTGGCCGGCTCCTTTTTTCTCGACATCGCAGCATAGTGGCTGGTAAGAATAAAAACTGCACTATGCAGCAAGGGGTGCACGTGCGCAGGAAGTAGCTGGCTCTTTTTATTGCATTTCAGTATATTGGTTGGTCAGAACAAAATACTGCACTGTGCAGCAGACGGGAAAGGGATGCATGTGCGCAGGGAGTAGCAGGCTCGTTTTTTCTTGACATTGCAGTCTATTGGCTGGTCAGAATAAAAATATTGGACCGCGCAGTAGATGGGAAAGGGGTACACGGTTGCAGGGAGTGGCAGGCTCCTTTTCACTTGACATCACAATATATTCGGTGATAAGAAAAAATAGTGCACTGTGCAGAAGCAGGGAAAGTGGTGCGCGTGCGCAGGTATTGGCAAGATCTTTTTTATTACATTGCAGTATATTGGCTGGTCAGAACAAAATACTGCACTGTGCAGCAGAGGGGAAAGGGATGCATGTGCTCAGAGAGTGACAGGCTCCTTATTTCACTACATTGCAGTATATGGGGTGGTCAGAACAATAATACTGAACTGTGCAGTACACCAGAAAGGGTTTCACGTGAGCAGGGAATGGCGGGCTCCTTTTTTTGACATTGCAGTATATACTGGCTGATCAGGTCAAAAATACTGCACTGTGCAGTAGACGGCAAAAGGTGCACGTGCGCTGGGAGTGGTATCCTCCTTATTCCTCTACATTGCAGATTATTGGCTTGTCTGAACAAAAATTTTGGACAGTGCAGTAGACGGGAAAGAGGGGCACGTGCGCATCGAGTGCCATGCTCTTCTTTTCTTGACATTGCAGTATATTGGCTGGTCAGAACAAAAATACTCCACTGTGAAGTAAACTGTAAAATATGCACGTGCACTGGGAGTGGCAGGCTCCTTTTTCCCTACAATGCAGTATATTGGCTGGTCAGAACAAAAATTCTGAACTGTGCAGTAGACAGGAAAGGGGTGCACGTGAGATGGAAGTGACCGGCTCCTTTTTTCTTGACATTACAGTTTATTGGCTGGACAGAACAAAAATACGGCACTTTATAGTAGAAGGGAAAGGGATGCATGTGCGCAGGGAGTGGCACGCTCCTTATTTTTATACATTGCAGTATATTGGCTGGCCAGAACAAAAATACTGCACTGTGAAGTATACAGGAAAAAGGTGAACGCGCGCTGGGAGTGCCAGGCTACTTTTTTCTCTACATTGCAGTATATTGGCTGGTCAGTACAAAAATACTGAACTGTGCAGTAGACCGGCAGGGGGTGCACGTGAGCAGGAAGTGGCTGGCTCTTTTTTCTTGACAGTGCACTATATACTGGCTGTCAAACAAAAATACTGCAATGTGCAATAGATGGGAAAAAAGGTGCACGTGCGTTGGAAGTGGCAGGCTCCTTATTCCTCTACATTGCAGTATACTGGCTTGTCAGAACAAAAATACTGCACTGTGCAGTCGATGAGAAAGGGGTGCACGTGCGTGGGGAGTGGCAGGCTCCCTTTTTCTTGACATTGCCGTATATTGCCTGGTCAGAACCAAAATATTGAACTGTGCGGTAGACCGGAAAGGGGTGCACTTGACCAGGGAGTGGCCGGCTCCTTTTTTCTTGACATCGCAGCATAGTGGCTGGTAAGAATAAAAACTGCATTATGCAGTAGACGGGTAAGGGGTGCACGTGCGCAGGAAGTAGCTGGCTCTTTTTATTACATTTCAGTATATTGGCTGGTCAGCACAAAATACTGCACTGTGCAGCAGACGGGAAAAGGATGAATGTGCGCAGGGAGTAGCAGGCTCGTTTTTTCTTGACATTGCAGTTTATTGGCTGGTCAGAATAAAAATATTGGACGGTACAGTAGATGGGAAAGTGGTTCGCCTGCGCACGGAGTGCCATGCTCCTTTATTCTTGATATTGCACTATATTGGCTGGCCAGAACAAAAATACTGCACGTTGTAGTAGACTGGAAAGGTATGCACGTGCGCAGGGAGTGCCATGCTCCTTTATTCCTGATATTGCAGTATATTGGCTGGCCAGAACAAAAATACTGCACTTTGCAGTAGATTGGAAAGGGATGCACGTGCGAAGGGAGTGGCAGGCTCCTTATTCCTCTACATTGCAGTATATTTCCTAGTCTGAACAAAATATTTGGACAGTGCACTAGACGGGAAAGGGGTGCACGTGCGCACGAAGTGCCATGCTCCTTTTTTCTTGACATTGCAGTATATTGGCTGGTCAGAACAAACATACTGCACTGTGCAGAAGCCGGGAAAGTGGTGTGCGTGCGCAGCGAGTGGCAAGCTCCCTTTTATTACATTGCAGTGTATTGGCTGGTCAAAACAAAATACTGCACTGTGCAGCAGAGGGGAAAGGGGTGCATGTGCTCAGAGAGTGAAAGGCTCCTTATTTCCCTACATTGCAGTATGTGGGCTGGTCAGAACAATAATACTGAACTGTGCACTATACTGGAAAGGGGTGCATATGACCAGGGAGTGGCCGGCTCCTTTTTATTGACCTTGAAGTTTATCGGCTTGTCAGAACAAAAATACTCCACTGTGCAGTAGTCGGGAAAGGGTTGCACGGGCGCAGGGAGTGGCAGGCTCCATTTTGTTGACATTGCAGTATATTGGCTGGCCAGAACAAAAATACTGCACTGTGTAGTATACTGAAAAAAGGTGCACGTGCGTTGGAAGCGGCAGGATCCTTATTTCTATACATTGCAGTATATTGGCTGGACAGAACAATAATACTGTACTGTGAAGTAAACTGGAAAAGCTGCACGTGCGCTGGAAGTGGCAGGCTCCTTTTTTCGGTACATTGCAGTATATTCGCTGGTCAGAACAAAAATACTGAACTGTGTAGTATACTGGAAAAAGGTTCACGTGCGTTGGAAGTGGCAGGATCCTTATTTCTAAACATTGCAGTATATTGGCTGGACAGAACAATAATACTGCACTGTGAAGTAAACTGGAAAAGCTGCCTGTGCGCTGGAAGTGGCAGGCTCGTTTTTTCGGTACTTTGCAGTACATTCGCTGGCCAGAACAAAAATACTGCACTGTGTAGTATACTGGAAAAAGGTGCACGTGCGTTGGAAATGGCAGGATCCTTATTTCTATACATTGCAGTATATTGGCTGGCCAGAACAAAAATACTGCACTGTGTAGTATACAGGAAAAAGGTGCACGTGCGCTGGGAGTGGCTGGCTCCTTATTTCTATGCATTGCAGTATATTGGCTGGCCAGAACAAAATACTGCACTTTGCAGTAGACGGGAAAGGGATGCATTTGCGCAGGGAGTGGCATGCTCGTTATTTCTATACATTGCCGTATATTGGCTGGCCAGAACAAAAATACTGCACTGTGAATTATACGGCAAAAAGGTGCACGTGCTCTGGGAGTGGCAGGCTCCTTTTTTAACATCGCAGTATACTGGCTGGACAGAACAAAAATACTGCACTTTGCAGTAGACGGCAAAGGGATGCATGTGCGCAGGGAGTGGCATGCTCCTTATTTCTATACATTGCAGTATTTTGGCTGGCCAGAACACAAATACTGAACGGTGCAGTAGACGGGAAAGGGATGCATGTGCGCAGGGAGTGGCATCCTCTTATGTCTATACATTGCAGTATATTGGCTGGCCAGAACAAAAATACTGCACTGTGTAGTATACAGGAAAAAGGTGCACGTGCGCTGGGAGTGGCAGGCTCCTTTTTACGGTACATTGCAGTATATTCGCTGGTCAGAACAAAAATACTGCACTGTGCAGTATACGGGAAAGGGATGCATGTGCGCAGGGAGTGGCATGCTCCTCATTTCTATACATTGCCGTATATTGGCTGGCCAGAACTAAAATACTGCACTTTGCAGTAGACGGTAAAGGTATGTATGTGCGCAGGGAGTGGCATGCTCCTTATTTCTATACATTGCCGTATATTGGCTGGCCAGAACAAAAATACTTCAATGTGAAGTATACGGGAAAAAGGTGCACGTGTGCTGGGAGTGGCCGGCTCTTTTTTTCTTGACCTGGTAGTTTATCGGCTGGCCAGAACAAAAATACTACACTGTGCAGTAGTGTAGCATTGTGGTTGCACCATTTACGTAAAAAAATTGTATAGATGACCTGTGCTCCAAGTTCCATTTTATCACAAATACACAAAGGCACAAGTACCTAGAGAATTCGGCATATCAGAAAACCGAAGTTGATATGCCAGCAGCCTCAGAGTACAGTCTCAAGTACATAGATTTCATTGGTCATGTAGAGGCACACAGCATACCTCTTTATTACTTGCTGAAAACGTAAGCTGTGAGAAAACTGAAAATTTACGTAGATGCAGCTATGTGCTATCGGCCATTGTTCCTGCCCTCGGAAGTTGTGGACGATTATCACAGCGTTTTTTTTTCTAACTCATATAACCTATTACAGAAAGATTACTGTATGTGTATGGAGAAAGTGAATTGCATGGGCAATGAGAAGCCAATAATGTGTACACTTGGACATTGATTGTCCGGTTTGATGGCCCAGAATAAGTAGAAATACACCATAAACACTTTTATTAGGTTTTGCTTGACACAAGGCTGGAGCATACACTAACCACACTTGCCTACTGTAGCCCTGCCTGAAGTACAGTTAAATTGTAGTTTAGCTTACCAGTGTATGCTTTTGTTCTTACATCCTATCGGAGGGCTGGTAACATGTTTCACATTTCTAGCAGCCAGTTAGGCCGTCTTGTAAAGGTAGTAAAAATGTGCTGACTATATTTTTAGAAAACTTTTATAAAACGCTTAGAAAACTAAAGCCACAGAACCAACACAGTGATGTGACTTTCTGTTAGCATGTAACAGGTTAAGAAAAGCAAGGTGGGAACTGTTGCCAGTGTTCAGAATAGAAAGGAAAGCCAGTATAAAAGGTTGCACACCACTGATCTCTAATATAGGGGGCTTGGTAGCGCATTGAGCACCCCCCACTGAAGCGAACCTGGTCCTGGGAGTTGGCTCTTTATGACTTTGCAGTGGCACTTCACGTGCACGGGAGGGTGGCATTTCTTCCCCTAAAATACCTGCTTGTTGTGTCGTACACTACCGAAGCAGGTCAGAGAAGTGTTTGGGAAGATGTCCAGAATTTTCCATCACAGTGCCGAGAGCATTGCTAACATAAGTGCTGAAAACACGGGTGAATGAGAAAACACTTTATGTATGTGAGAAAAAAACTATCACATACGGGCACAGATTATCATAAGAGCTCTTACTAGACATGTAGCGAGAACGTGTCCTGAAAGACATGTGACCACATAAACTATTAGGCGCAGCATACACCCTGCTTCCGGGCAAGCCGCTGCATGACACCACCTTTCCGCTACCTTCACATCCACCTGCGCCTGGCTTGGCGAGCGGCGAAGCGGCACCCAGCATTACATAGCAGAGATCAATGGTACACACAGTGTTTTGTGTCGTCTTTCTCGAAGCCGGCTGAACACGTGGTAACTGCTTTCAAAGCAAGAAAACTAAAGGCAAGGGCTCTGCACACATGAATACTGTGGCATTGTAGATTTACACGAGGCAAGTTTAGGAACTCAAACAGCCTGCTGGCGGTTAGCAAATGACCAACATATTCACTTTATCTGCAAGTCAAACCTATCTTGAGAACGCGAATGTTGCCTTTAGAGAAATTGTAGAAGCAAGCTCGCTAGCTGAGAGCAGGCATTTGGGATTACAGACTGAGCTCAACACATTAAACGCCAGAAAAATTTGTTGAGAATTTCAGATCGAAGCATGATTTGTTCAGTGATGTTGAGATTCTGGTCAAACTTGATGATTGTTACATTCATATAGTGTTCAAGCATTACGGTAAAAACATTTCTCGCTTGGAGTGCATGACAAGGGTGTACTCCACATGACCTTGTGGCTTTTGGCTGCACTTTCAAAAACTGTTTTCTGGTTAAGTTGAGATCTTAAAGTTTGCATTATTTGTTATGTGTTGTAGACAACCCATCCTAACCTAACCTAAACATCTGAATAGAGAACACAACTTGACGTTTTGCTTCATTTTCTGGATTGCACACCCCTTTGCCAACATAATTTAATTTGTAAACTGCTTGCACCTTACTGAAAACAATTGCTCGGATCCATATCCACCAATAACTCCAGCGTGACAGGATTATGAAGGTTGTAATATTGTACTTCGATCTAAAATGTTTCTACACATATGGTGCTCTGCCTGTGGTGTGAATTGGTTCCTGATATCCAACCCTGATGCAAGAATTCAAAGAATAAAGAGAAGCAACAAAGCTTTTTGCAACTTTTTTTCCAGAGAAGCTCACAGCAATTTTCACATGTAAAATAACTGGAAATAAGTTTACTGACCTGGGAAGAGCAGTTTCTCGTTTGAATAGTGCCAGATACAAAGTTACGACAAAGCTTTTCACTATATTAGTGGCACTTCTAAGTATAGCCCTGTCATTTGCTCCAAGCTGAATTAAGAGCGGCCACAGCTTAGTCATGAGTATAGTGTCGTGCAGTAAAGTAAAATTGGCATCACCCGGAAGCCTCACAAAGCTACGAATAAAACTGATATGGTTTTTTTAGGAAAGAGACATAGCTAAGAAAATTTTTTATGCAGGCTGTGGAGACAATATTTCTTAAACATGGTCATGGCCCTCAAGAAACAAGCCGAGAACAGAGACTGCGGATGTTCATTCCTGTAACCGGAAAGATACGCCAGCCTTAACCAGCTAGGTTTTCCAAAGCGAACTCATCTCAGCTTGAGTCAACCCATGTCACAAGCAGTTATTCCTACAGGGACCGTGAAAAGGTTCTCTAGCGTACAAGTCTAACTCGGTGCCCACCACTTTTCCCCTGCAGTTTGTCTACCTACTCTGCTAACCAGGTGGGTCAAAGAACGTAAATAGAATCAACAATTTCAATCATAGAACTCTCACGACCTCAATGCAGTTTGAGTGTAAAATTCTACAGTTATCATTTACAAAAAAAGGAAATAAGTAGATGGTATGGTCTTCTTACAGACAACTCTTTCCCACAAAGAATCGTTCGCGAAAAGAAATTCTTATGAAGCCTTGAATATCGGTCGGTATGAGTTGGCGTAGATAGGATAATGATTATGAACATTTCTGGTCAAGGCAGTGGTAGTAGACTAAATAATCAGAGTTTAGATATAGATTAGAAGACAGATTTTATTCCACTGCCAGAATTTTAAATCACCCCAATAATTATTGTGTTTGATGGTCCGTGCATGTCGTGCGACAGCTCTTCTTGAATCCTGCTTCTTTCTGACATCATTCTTATGCTGCGTAATACACCTGTTTACTTCCCTGTTTCCCTCGTTCAAGCAAATATATATTTATCATAAGAAACCCTGGAAAAGATTTCCGTAAACTTCCTGATGAGATCAGAGGGTGGCATGCACCCCAGTCTTTCTTAGATATGTGTTCAATAGCCTCGGACCTTGTGGATGGTAAAAACATGCTCCTGCTGAGTATGTTCTTGGTATCATCTGTCAGATTATTGCAACATGAATTTGCCTAAATTGGGGAAACAGCCAATTCAAAAAGCATGTCAAGCGATACGCTTAATGAATATGCTCATACCAACTCAACTAAATAAAATATAGCACAAATTGCAAGAATTCTTGGGGAGATGCCGTTCTTGCAGTGGAATAAAATCTGTCTATCATCTTAATCCAGAATCCCTGATAATGCAGATTACTAAATACCCCCAAAGGGGTCGCAACGTGAATTATGTATGCTGCAATAATTGTGCATTTTATGAATTTATTCAGTTTACATGCAGGATATTGCACTCCAATTTTGTTGTATGAGATAAGTTCATGAAGGGTTTTAACTTGCTCTTAATGTATTACAGCTGTGTACCTGCACCCTGACGACAGCTTGCAGTAACACTAACACTAGCACCTTGCAGCTTGTGGAAATATAATTGAAGCTTCTATATTTTATGTATCTGCTAGTGCGCTGGTGTAGGCAACAGCGATCGTTAGGGTACACTAGTTTCTTCTACTCTGGAGTATGCATCCTCCACCAGATTGGAATGGTGAAAGGGGCTGTGAATGTGGGGTACACTAGAGCACTGCACGGGCTCGGGCTTACCCGAAAGCCCGGGTAGAGCAGTTTTTCCGCGGGCTCGGGCCGGGCTCGGGCACGGCATGTGCTTTTTGACCCGGGCCCGGGCCGGGCTCGGGCTTTCTGCGGGTTATTCTCGGGCTTCTCAACTCTGAAAAACATGTATTTTTCGGTCTCGGGCCGGGCTCGGGCCGGGCTCGGGCTTAAGGTAAAGGGGTGGCAGGCCGGGCCGGGCGGGTACCGTAGATTATTTCCAGGCCCGGGCCGGGCCCGGGTCTCGCCATAAAAGTTTTGATCGGGCTTGGGCGGGCCGCCCAATGTAAAAATTGACCCGTGCAGTGCTCTAGGGTACACTCCTGCATAAACTTCATGAGCATTTCTCCTTTTCTGTGGCACAGGTCATTGTTGCAACGACTGTAAATGCATGGTGCCTGTTTACAGCACCCGTAGAGAACAAAGTTGGAGAATCGTTAATGAACAGTAAACATATTGAATAATCACATGGTTTTTAGTATTTTTCCACGATTTTAACACTATTTGCCTTGCACTATGCTGTTTTTTTTAATTCTAAGGTTAGCATGTCTGCCCAAAATTTGACTGCAGGAGGTCATTTACATGAAAGATTGCATTAGTGTGCATGACTTCTCGTCAGGCAACGTTCTGCTGCATAGAATGTAATGAGTTTTCTTATGCGTCGGTCACCATCTCAGAAACATTCTCACAAGGGCACCATTACTGCAATGCACTTTTGTTGTTCTAACAAAAAGAATCGAGCCCTCTGATCGCCTTATTCTCCTCATTTGATGTCTAGTGTTAAATAGTGTGAAATTGTGTGTAGGGGACAGTACAATAACTAATTTTAACAGCTTTTTGAATAACTTGAAGAAGTATTGTAGAATGCTATTTGTTTCTTCGAATCACTGCTGCCGAATTTCACTTTTGATTGTTGCAACTATGATGTAGTTTGCTGGCTCTCCTGCCAACCTATATAATGTGAAGGCAACTCTGTTGAAAAAAAATCCTAATGGTTTGCCAGGAACTAAGGTCCATTGAGACCATTACATTTTAGGCTTACACCTGTAGATGGTACTGCTAAACGAATGCTCACCCGTTAGAACGGTCCATAACATTTTCCTCCATTGAAATAAAGTAGAAGCTTTGAATAGCATCTGAACTTAGACTTGTTTGAAAAATGAGGCATTTTCTCGTTTAAGTAAGGCAGAGGTTCCACAGGAAGGCAGAAACTTGAATTCCGCAACAGTGGCACGAATATAAAGAGTGCTTAACTTTTCGCAATCTTGCACCAGGTTTCATGCATTTCCAGTGCTTTAAAGAAATAGCAAAAATAAGAGAAGCGGAAAGATGCAACGACAGGTAGAAGCTGGTCTTCAACTCATTGTAGCACATGAAAAAGTGTAGGTATAGTATATGTACATTCACTGACCATGCACCATTAGCTGGCGGAACGTGAATTGTAGCGCATGCAATGAAGCCACTTATCAAAGATGCATGGTAGACAGGTTCTGATGCACATAATAGCGTTCTTTCATTGGCAGAGCAATAGCAGGTGTACTGACACATATATCGTTGTATTTTTGAAAACAAAAAAGCTTCAAGAATCAGACAGAACTTTTTGTCCTTGTGTCTGCCCCAAACATGTGTGCTGTGAAATATTGGTGTCCAGTCGCATTGCTTACAATGGTCCACTAAGTGACCGGATCCCCCTAGTGCACACGGTGCTCTGTAAATCTGTCGTTAACGCAACGACCACTCTGCCCAATGTAGCGTTTGCCACAAGCCAGGGGGATGTAGTGAATGACCCCAGTACTACACGCCGCGAAAGGGGTAGCATGCTTCGTGCATGCTGTACCTTTGTGCCCTCAGTTGTTCACTGCTCAGCACTTGCGAACCAGCTTTTCCGGCGCTGAAAACAGCACAGCGACACTAAACTTGGCGGCCCTGCTTTTCAACCGGTGTGACAGGTGGTGCACAAAAGGCACAACTGGTCATTTATTTGGCCGACTCCAGGTGCCCATTTGCTTTTCATCCTCTGCACTTGACTTCTTTGAGGAAGCCTAGCACAGAGGTGATGATCTTTTGGAGGAGACGCGTCCTGCTAAGACATTTGGCTTGCTCTTGCAAGCTCATTGCCAGCCGGATGGGGGCTCTGTGATGTCATTGCTCACAAATAAATTAATATTATAATTAGCGTTTTGTACCAAGAAAGGGTCTTCCACAGAAAGCGTATCCGCCTTTTCACTTGATCTCGTTGACTGACTTAATTCTGTTCCAAAACCTGATTCACTAAACTGTGAGAACTTTTATCGAAGAATCTGACCCCATATCTTTAATGAACTCTACTGGTTTATCTACTGACAACATTCTTGAGCCCTGTGGGATCAATCAAAAAGGTGTGAATGTGTATATGTCGAAGACTACATGGTTGTTAAATCAGGGACTCCTGAGGACATTCAGACAATTCACGACAGTGTTCTTAAGGTATTTGAGCAATCTGCACAAGGTCTCAGTTTTACTCATGAGATGCCTGTCGACGATTGCTTGCAATTGCTTGACCTGTCTCCCTTGGCGAACACGGTTGCTGGAGTTATCAACCAAGATCAAAAAAGTAAATCTTAATTTGCAGTTCAGCTCACTAAAACGTAGTTTGAGTGAAACTACGTAGTTTGAAACTACTCAAACTGTTTGAAACTACTCAAACGTAGTTTGAGTGACAAGCAAACGTAACTGCTTGTTCTCAACCCTCAATAAGTTATGCGAACATTGCTGCCAATGAGCTTTGAAGAGCAAGGCCAACGTATTAGCAGCGCAGGTTTCCCTCAACAGATAATTGCCTCTCTGCGAAAGGCCTCCGCGAAGAGGTCAAGGGCAGAGGATCGAAAGCTAAAAGCATCCGGACTCGGCCGGATAAACGACCGGTTCTTGTGCCTTATGTATACCACCTGTCGCACCATTTGAAAAGCACAGCCACCAAGTGTGGTGTCCATGGGCTGTTTTCAGCGCCAGAAAACCTGGCTCGCATGTGCCGAGCAGTGAATTACCGTGGGCACAAAGGTCAAGCATGCACGAAGAAGCACGCGACCCTTTTCGTTGTGTGTATTACTACGGTCTTTTAATACATCTGCCTGTCATGTGGCAAATACTACATTGGCCTGACCGGTTGTTGCGTTGACAGATTGAGAGAGCACCGTGTGGAAGTCCAGGCACTAGCGGAATCCGGTCACTTAGCGGACCTTTTTAAACAATGCCACTGCAGACCAATATTTAACAGCACATGTGCACTGGGCAGGTACAAGGATGAACAGTGCCGTCTCATTATTGAAGCTTTTTGTATTTAAAAAGGAAGACGACAAATGTGTCACTACAGCGTCTATTGCTCAATCAATGTTAGAACGAGATTACGTGCATCAGAACCTGTCTACCATGCATCTTTGATAAGTGGCTTCAAGCATGCGCTACAATTCATGTTCCGCCACTTCTTCGGGCATAAATAGTAAATGTCTATATATACCTGCAACTTTACATGCACTACAACCAGTTGAAAACCAGTGTTCTACTTTTCCTTGCATCTTCTCGCAGGGAGAGGCCTTCGTCCTGCAGTGGACATAAATATAGGCTGATGATGATGATGATGATGATGATGATGATATATACCTGCAACTTTACATGCACTACAACCAGTTGAAAACCAGTGTTCTACTTTTCCTTGCATCTTTCCCTTTCTCTTATTTTCCCCTATTTTTGAAGCACTGGAAATGAATGAAATGTAGATTTTTCAACTAGCCCAGCTGTCTGCTTTAAGTTTTGCGCCTGGCTATCATACTGCCCCATTTTTTCACAGCCTGTTCTTCGTTATTTTATGGTCATACCCGGTTTAACTTTGATCTCCTTATTTATTTTATTTGGTCGATATCTTTTTTTCTTCGTCTTTCGAAAAATGTGTATTCATAATCTGCCTTCATTTTTCATTTCCACTGATCTTAACAAAACACATGTTAATAGAAAGTTTATTTTACAGCGTAAGCTGTTTTGGGCTTATTCCAATAGCCGTTTCGGTTAGCGACGATGCCGCCGCCGGCGTTTGGCCGTAACCGCTATCGCCGGAAATGCGAAAAAAAGTACCCGCTCTCCGCCGGGATCAAATCTAGGCCTGCTGCATGGGTGTCGGATACTTTGCCACTGATCCACGCAAGCGCTTGCTATCAGGCAGCAGAAATATTCCCTTTAAAGGCGCAATTGACCCGAGCCTCCACCAGTATGGTGGTCCAATCTAGTTAAAGTGCCTGCAACCGCCCCACGCGCAGGCGCAGACGGCGAGATGCGATTCAGACGAGGCGCGCAAAACGCTATCTCGATGTGAGATGTGGGCCGCGTATTCTCGGCACCTCTTCGGTACACGTTATTACATCTGCTCGCAAGGTACGAACCTCTGTTGAAGAAGCGATTCGTAGAACTACGTGCGCGGCTACAACCAGGCATCATCGGGCTCAGCAGACTGCTGTGCAGAGAGCATTACAAGCCGCAGCTCGCCATCGGCGCCCCGCGGACAGTTCAGGTCGTTCTCGTCAAAATCGAGGCGAAGACACTTTGCAGCGAATACCCTTTTGTGCGCGGTCCCGAAATTGGAGCTACTCTTGAGCCGCTCCCCGAGGTTACGCTGTGACTGTGCTGCATGTGCCGCGCAGGCCTGTGACTTTTTTCTTAATTTTTCATTGCTTGTTTCATTGCCAAACAGTTTATTTTAATTCCCATTTTGATTTATGGGTTGACTAAGTCTACTGGATCGAATGCTTGCTTACATGCGTAGATCCTTTTCTGTTCTGGTCTCCACTACTTCTTTTAAGAACTGACAGCAGTGCCCCTACCTGCTCTATCGCAATCACTGCTAACCACTGCCTTCCCAACTTTATTTTAACACTTCGTCTTCTCTTGACCTACTACGTGCACCAGTATCTCCCCCAATGAGGGTAGGGATGAGGGAGCTCTGTATGCACAAAAATGCTGCCAAAGAACACAGTTGCTACCCTGATGACAAGTACCTTTGTTGCAATGTCAGCTACAGCAACATCCCTTTTTCCAACAATGCTGATTCATGTTCATGTTTTTCTAACACATAACTTACCACTTTATTGTGCTCTGTGATTATCCTATTTTGTTGCTTTCTTGGGATGTAAATTTGCCAATGCTACTTGTTCCTCCTAACAGCAGCAAGTTTATCCTTGCAAGGCAAGTGGGATCAAGAACAACTTTCACCAGGAAAGAGTGCAAGACGAGTGGTTGAACAAAATAAAGTTGTTTCTGTGTTCCAAAAAAATTGACACCTGAATTTTTGCACCAATTGATATATATTATAGGGAATTCATTCATATCCCAAAGTGAAACGTGTTTTACCTTTTTGACAATGTCACTGTGTTGGCCAGACAATTTTCTCAATAGCAACCAGCTGCTTTTAGCTGCCTTCACGGCATTTTCTTTAAAGATATGCACTATCGGAGACCAGAGTGCCAAGGACGCGCAAGCGTCAGCCGAATTGCATCGCTGCGCCATCAGCCGGGTTCAGCCACACTTATTCTCTGCATTGAAGACCACAGGAGAAACTTTCCGATCGCAGATATTATCGAGGCTGATCCCGGCAGATAGTGCGACGATAAAATTTGTTCGACGCTCGCTCTTCCTAGGCACTTCTGACCCCGATAGTTATTCTTCAAAAATGAATGTGCTCTGTAAAATGCAATACGGGAGACACCTGTACTTTAACGGTTGGACCGTATAGTACAGATTCAGCATACAGCGTCTACAGTTTTCTGCTTACAGGAAGCACCTGTATTTTAACGGTTGAACCGCATAGTACAGATTCAGCGTACAGAGTCTTCTGTTTTCTGAACATTGGAAGCAAATGTATTTTAACGGTTGAACCATATAATAGATTCAGCATACAGAGCCGTCCATTTTCTGAATACGGAAGGCACCTGTATTTTAACGGTTGAACCGTAGAGTATGGATTTGGCATACAGAGTCCTCCGTTTTCTAAATAAGAAATCACTCTTATTTTGCATTACGGTCTCTAATGTACGGCTGTCAGTTCTACGGAAATGACCGTTATTTAGTTACGGAAAAGTGTTCGGTCACAATTAGCAGATTTTGCCGTAAACCAGATGCATATTTTTTACAGTGTAGTTACACCTATCTACTACCTTGAGCATCACAGAACACATATGTAAGCGCAAGCATTTAACAACTATTAAAGATACATCTACAAAGTGTCAAAGAAAGAGAAAGAGTCAGCAATTTTATTGAAGAAAAGGTAGACAGGCCATCCTTTGCTAGTGTGCGCAAGCTTGCTACTCTGCACATTTGTAAGAGGATAATAGGAAGGAAATACGGATGAATGATGATCAGGATTGATTGAAGGTATGCTACGAGCACCGTCTCTCCGCACTGCTAATTGTACGCGCCCACACCGGAGCTCTGGGAATGTTCCAGATCGTCCCTAATTTAAGACTGTTGCGTATCTTGCCTAGCGACCACTGACGCAAGGGAAGGTTCATCAAGACCTGCCGGAAAACAACACGAATCAAAAGAATAAACTGGTAGCCCACTATGATTCAGAACGTACAAAGGCGCAGAATGTCCGAGTTTCGAAAGCTGTTTCATAAGACATATAATAAGTGGCTTCAGCATGGCAAGCACCGGTGGAGCGGACTTAGCAGCTGGCGTTTGGAACTAGGAAGTAACCACGCCCATAGAGTTCAATAGACTTCTCAGCATACTCAAAGTCACCTTTTTGTCATTAGTTTCAGTCCAGTTATGGCTAGGATAAAGACTAGATTATTTAGCTTGTTTGTAATGTTCCTTGTGTGAAGGTTCGGTATGGAGTGAGGTGGAGTGCGCAGACCTGGACAGCAGCGAGGCTGTTTCACGTCCGAAGTACCCGATTTCGATGTGTGACCAACTCCAACTGCTCAAACTCAATGTTTATTATCACCTCATCCACAGGAACTCAATCTGATTTACAATACAAAAACTGACATACTAAAACAACCATAATCATCCCTCGCTATCCAACGACTTGCTTTAATCAGACCAATTACCTCACCTACATTTGAGTCTAAGATATAGGCATCATGAAGCAGCTACGTTTCTTGCCATGAATAGTCTAAATCTGTCAAATATGCTTTCTTTTTCAAATTTTTGCTGAACCCACCTAGTGATGTTTCACGCGACAGGCTGTTTAATCTCTGTATATTTTGTAGGAACTAAATGGCATGGGATGTATCGCGCACCTTTTGCAATAACAAACTTCCTGATCTCTTTTTTTTCTTTTTTCTGTCTTGTTAAATTTTCCTCCAAACGCTGGTAGCATATTCCGGCGCGCACCATCGTAGACCACAGAAATTATAGAATGAGAAGACTCAATCTTACTAAGGGGGCTACAGTTGAATACAAATCACTTTTCCTGCTTTATTCTTTAAAGAGATCTTTGCCATTTATGGTTCAATGTTACTTGACGTTATAGAGAAACCTCCGCACCTTGCTGATTTAGTTTTCTGCAGAAGCCTTCTACCTTGTACGTCACATATAATCAAAGGGTAATATATGCATTCGAGAAACGTTAGTATGTTTGACGTTACTTGAGGATGTCTCTAGAGATTCAACCACACGCAATGTGATGTTTCACCAATATGTTGTACGCAGCGCACCTGGTGGTGTGCTATTATTCTTCCTACGTTAATTTTCGTGGAAATGCTAACTACCTTCTTTGCCGACTAGCGCGACATATCTATGCAGAATAATCTTAATAGGTCTCTTATGGCAGCTAATGCTTTCAGATGTTGTGTGACGTTCACAACGATTGCGATTTTCCCGGTTTAGCACAGATATAGAATAAAGCTGGTATTTTGTCGTCTTCGGCGGTGTGTTGTGTGGGTGACTCTTTTAAAGCGAAGCTTTCTTTGCTAACCTCTCTTGCTGACCACGGCTGCGCCTGCTGCTGCTGTTCGTACATTCTTGCCGATTAGCTCACACTAAGTTAGATGGATGGATGGATGCTATAAGAGTCTCCTTTGAAACAGGGCGGTGGTTGCGCCACCAATCTCTTGTTAATATTTTGCCAATATCATGCTTCTGTGTAAAAGAGAACGCAAATAATTACCATAATGAAACCTTCTGAACCCATATCAGGAACTTTGCCTTAGTACGCCTGTGTTGACTGCCGTCTCCCCACGTTTCTGCCATCAAAGTTGCAATCGTCTCTAATCAACCTTTATTGCGGACATAATTACTTTCCCCATGCTTTCGCGGAACCTAGGGTCAAAGGAGCCTAAATATACGGCGGGACAGATATATCCACATTCTAATACAACATGCTGCACCGTTTCCCTAGCTTTACAGGAGCAAGCACATTTTTCTTCGTTGTTGTACCTCGCTTTATAATTGGACGTTCTAAGGCATTCTGTTCTTGCTTCGAAAAGTAAAGATGTTTCCATTCAGTATTCATAAATTGTGTGTTTCCTGATGTTCTTTTTCCTCTTAATTACTCATAACAGGTTGCTTTCAAATGCTCCCCCTCCCCCAGGAGATTTTCTCTGCCTCTCTGACTCCACGTTTAACGTGCTTTGTTTCCAGGTGACTTATTATAGTGGTCGCATACTTGCTGGTAAGCTTCGTAGTTACTTTACTGGTTTCCTGTACACATGTGTGAATGCTCTCCCAGGCAATTTATTTGCTTACATATTCCTCAGTCGTTCTACATAATCGGTTTTACTCTAAGCTTCTCTCACTTCTAAACTTGTACAGCCCCTATCACTCTGCACAGCTCTATTTGTAGGCAGAGGTACGGCGGTGCTATCTAGCAGGAATGGCTCGCAAACATTTTGCCCGCAACCGTGGACGGTACAGGAGGGAAAAGGTTCTGCGCATGTGGGTCTTTGGACGCTTGCCGTAGAGTGACCTAGAATACTGGGGAGTGTCCAAAGCGCTGCGTGAATGCATGGAAGGAGCGAGGGCCTTTTCTTGAGAACTCCCGCGCCTTGGCGCTGCTGTACCGGACCCGTACGAAAAGAAATTAGAAGGTAAAATCTGTATGATAACACAAAGGACAGTCAGTGCCTTGCTACTTGAGGCTCGAGCCGGTTGCCTAAGGACCACAGCATACCGGAGCAAGTATTCGGAACTAGATGAGGCATGTGTATGCTGCAGTAAAGATCCAGAGACCACTCAGCACATTCTAATGGAATGCGACGGGATCGACCCAGCGAGAACCGTAGGTAACGTGCAACTCCCAGAAGCGCTTGGGTTTAAAGTGGCAGGAAACATCAACAGATCAGCCATAGAGATAAGCAAGAGACCATTAGAGTACTGGTGGAAAAAAAGAGGGAAAAGATGGGTGCGAACTGATCTTCTTAAAATCATAGGTAGCGATACAAGGTAAATTTTTGAACACAAAAAAGATTAATGAGAGGTATACAAAAATGCTAGATAAGGAACATGTATAGTATACCTGATTCAATCAAGCAAGCTAGGTGACTATTTTTCGCTGCCCCGTTACAAAGGGGATGCCAATAAGTCATCATCATCATCATCGTAGGCTTTCTCCGCTGCGGAAGCCGCGCAAAGGTGGCGGGCGTCTACTACGAGCCTGGTGTTTTGGTTGCTTTCAGCAAAGGTCACGACAATTTGCGATATATGTAGTACCACGTGACCGCAAGGTAATATCGCAGTAACTCACGGCACAGAGAATGGGTTTGCCGGCTGTGAATACGGGTATTTTGTCTATATCCTTCTAGCTTGTTCGGTTAGCGCTTACGCGGCTGTTTGAGTACCGCATTCCGCGCGCTTACTTCATTAGTTATGCGTGCAATGAGCAACGTGAACGTACTGCAGAAGAAAATAAGCTGGAGATCGCGATGATAACCAGGAGAACGCCACAGATATGGCTAGCTCATGCTAATGCTTTTACACCCTATCATTTCCTTTCTTTTATTTCACCCATTCCTTTTATTTTACAGGACTGCCTCCCGCGCTCTGCTGTTTCCTTGTTAAGGCGAAATCCTTAACTGGCTCTTGGGAAGCCGAATGTGTCCGTCGGCGGGGCCACGGTACCAAAAATAAATACAAACCGCGTAACTCTCGTGTCTCGTTCACTTTGTATATATACCAAAGCATAACGTACAAAGGCACAAACGTGTGACTAAGGTGACTGATGGGTCATGCCATTAGTAACTTTAGATACTTGCATTCCCGTCATGATTAACGATAACAAATGACGTGTGGTGCAAACCTGCATCCTTCGGCCAGAAATCTCGTTGATGGTGTAGGTGTGACTATAAGGACGTCTTGAATGCCACTCTCGATCTCAACGTGTCGAACTTACCCATATATCATATAGAACTGAGAGCACAGGTAAATGGTTCATATCCTAGACTGAAATGCAGGTGAGATAATTCAAACGTATTGGCTGGAATGGCTTTTCTTCGAATGTCTGAATTTGAAACAAGCTTCGCTCACGGTAAACCTTAAGGTACATCGTGCGTGAAGTTTGTATTGAAGAGATAGCGTACAGGCGAGAATTGTTCATGTACGCTTCTCTGAAGCGAAATACGTCAACAATATTGCGGCGTTAGGGCTGTCTCTGCTCTTTCTCTTGTTTCTCTTACACCTTCTCACTGTGCTGTCGAGGCAAAAAAAATTGTGGGTTAAATACATATGAATCTGGCTGTAAACCACTACTGACCATTAGCGAAAAGCGCGTAGTGGTCAGCTTCGGCCACTCTACGCACGTAAGTATTTCACTCGACTGCGCGAGTAATTTACTTTTTTCGTTACTCTTAGTCTTGCAAGCATGATGCTAATGCCCACGCAATCCTGCTATCCCTGAACCCAAGGGCTTCAAGGAGGTTGGAGGACCCTACTTTTGCAGCTGGGTAGATTTCTTCACATTCTAATAAAACATGTTCCATCGTCCCTCTAGCTTTACCACTTCAAGCACATGAGCCTTCGAACTTGGTGTACCTCGCTTGATAACTACGCATTCTAAGGTAGAGCACTGCACGGGCCCGGCCCGGGCCCGTTTTTACATTGGGCGGCCCGCCCGAGCCTGATCAAAATTTTATGGCGAGACCCGGGCCCGGCCCGGGCCCGGGAAATAGTCTACGTTACTCACCCGGCCCGGCCCGCCACCCCTTTACCTTAAGCCCGAGCCCGGAACGAGCCCGGCTAGAAACCGGCCCGAACCCGGCCCGAGACCGAAAAATACATGTTTTTCAGAGTTGAGAAGCCCGAGAATAACTCGCAGAAAGCCCGAGCCTGGCCCGCGCCAGCGTCAAAAAAGCCGAGCCCGGCCCGGGCCCGGGTCAAAAAGCACACGCCGTGCCCGAGCCCGGCCCGAGCCCGTGAAAAAACTGCTATAGCCGGCCCGGCCGGGCCCGGGCTTTCGGGTAAGCCCGAGCCCGTGCAGTGCTCTATTCTAAGGCATCCTGATCTCGCTTCGAAACGTAAGGAGCTTCCCTATGAGTTATCATAAATTGTTTCTTTCCTGGTTTCGTTTTTTTCCTTTGAGGTAGTTAGTCATAGCAAGTTTCTTTTCGATTGCCGTGTTGCTTGCCATACGGGTCGCATATTTCCTGGTAAGCTTCCTAGTTCTTTTCCTCCACTGTGACTCAATGTTGAGTCTGTACAAATACCTGAACACCTCTTACACCTCATCTACCTTCTCCCATTTTCCTCAGTCGTTCTTCAAGATCAATTTTACTTCAAGCCTCCCTTACTTCAATATTTGTCCAGCCCATATCACCTTGCGCAGCTTCACTAGTAGTCGTACCGTGGGCGCCCAACGCGAGGCGTCCCACTGACCTTTGGTTGCCATCGGGTTTTGATGGCAACCCTGACTTCCAGCAAACAACCGCATTTCCAAATGAAAGCCCTGGAACCTTTACCCCTTTTCACATAGCCCGGAGCACCTCGTACGTATTGTATCCTCATAGCGCTCTGTGTTTCATTCTGGCCACATTTCTCTTCCAATTTTATTGTTTTTTCCCGTGTCTCCAGATATAGATCGCCTTCGTATATTTATACACCAAGGTATTTGTATTCTTTTACCCGTGGTATTTTCTGGCCCTGTATCAACGCTGTATGTTCACTTTTTTTCATTGAATACCATAAAACCAGATTTTCTAACGCTAAATTTTAATCCTAAATTCTCACGTTCTTATCCGCAGATAACAGCCAGACATTGAATTCACTGTTGCTTGTTAGCAAGTAACACAATATCGTCCGCATAAAATAAACATGGAAGCTTCTGTTTAACTATTGTGCCGGCTTGTTTGTATGAGAGGTCACACCCGATATTCATTCCTTCTAGCACACTTTCCAATCCTTCCTCAGAAACCACATCGCCATTGCCTTGACGTGATTCGGCTGGTAATTTTCGAAGGTAATTTATTGCCGCGTCCCCTTCCAATTTGTTTTCATCTTCGTCAAGGATATGTTGCTGTACTTTTCCCAACTTCCTGCCTAATGAGTTCATGTGATTCCGAAATATTCTAGGTGAGGCCTTCTTTTTCTCACGTATATCTGAGAACCAGTGTTCACTTTCACATTTATTCGTTGCTTGAACTTATATTTGCACCATGTTTTTTTCCCGTGGTATCTTTTCCATTTTCAATCTATTTAATTCTGCGGCAACTGCGCATTTTTTGCCTGCCTGTGTTCTCGTGATGCTTTCTTTCGTTCGTCGATCGCCTCCCGTATTTTCCTGTTCCACACGCTTTTCGGCTTCCTTTTTCCTTTCCAACAATCACGTTGCTTCCCTTTCCTCATTTTTTTCGTCATTACACTTACAAGCTCATTATATTCCGAGTCCTTGTTTGGCCATTTGTCAAGTCCTTTATCGACATTTTTGGGTATATTTGCTATTTGTTCATCATTAAAATTTGGACTGGTCATTCTTCGTTCCTTGCTCTCTTTATCAATTACATATCCCATTTTAAAATCATGCGTTTATGCTCACTCCCTATGCAGCTATACCCTTTCTCGTCAATGATCATTTCTTTCAACTTATAAACTCATTCTTTCATCAGACAGTAATCGATGGTCGACTGTGTATTTCCACCTTCCCATGCTGATCTGACCATCACATGTTGGTCCCGTATTTACGATAACGAGGGCATATTGCTCGCAGAGATCTAGTATTAACATCCCGCTGTTGTGGGTATAACCGTGTAGATCGTGTATGTGGGCATTCATATCACCCAACAGGATAATTTCGGCCTAATTCCCGAAACTCTTTATATCCGCACTTAGGCCTGTCACTAACTCCGGATTCTTTGTGTTGCAATATTTCCCTGTCCATAAATAGGTCACTCACAGCCAAGTTTTCTTTCTACTGACTGTGCCTGAGAGCCAAGGATGCTCTTCACACTTTGAATTTATTATTTCTCATTTGGCCCCCTGATGTATGAGCATTCCGACCCCTCCCTGTCTTTCCAATTTGGTTCGGTTGCACTCTTCCAAACATAATTCTCAATCATTTGTGGCTCTTCTAAGTCTCTAAGGTGCATTTCTGTAACCGCGTACACAGCTATTCGCTCTCTATTTAACTGCTACTCAATCTCTAGCCACTTTTACTTTCTTCTATCACCCTGCAGGTTTATGTAGCCTATTGCACAGTAAGCTGTTTCCTTTCTAGTTTGTCTGGTGCTACCGGTGCTGTTAGTCAGAGGTTCCCCTAAGGGACCTTCTTTGTTACTACTTGCCCAGGCCTACTGAGTACCCATGCCCCCCCCCCCCCCAAAAAAAAAAAAGCAAGTGCACGACCAGCGAATCCCCAGCCCACTTCACGTCCAAGCCTGTGATCGAAGTGGATTCCCTCTCTTTGATAGCCACCATACCTTCTCACTTCCCTGTTGACTTTCACAACCTCGAAACCTTTCTCTCGGCTCACTTTCCAAATCGCCTCATTAGTCCCCACAACTGCTCTTTGTACGCTACTGTAACGTACAGGCACCTCCGGCACAGTGCCTACCAAAACCTTGCACCCGTAGAGACACCTCGCGTAAGTCGTCTACACCATTCGCCAAATGGTGGGCTAGTCCCGGCCTCATTTAGGCCGCCCACTACTATTACAATGCCTGCGCATTCTGCGCGAGCTTTTCTCTAGCTCGCTCCATGACATCAGCCAATGTGCTCCCTGGAAACGTCCCTATCGCCACTCTTTTGTCGCGTTTCACCCGCTCCGCCGTTTCCTCTGAGCACCTAAACAGATTTGAGTCACCAGTGATTATGACTTTTTCACTCTCCCCTTCTGACGAGGTCTCACCCTCCTTGTCCGCATGATTCGGATTCGGCACAAAGCATCAACCCCTGGTTCCTGCTTTCCCTTCGCTGCAGCTTTAAGGTAGGTGACCCTCCTTCCAGCTGACCCCCTCTCCCCCTCTGCACGTTCTACGCATTCTATGCGCTTTGTGGGCACTTACCGTCCTGTCTGGCCGAGCCGGTGTTTCATCGTCACTACCATTTTCGTTCATAATGGCGGCCTTCTTCAATTTTTCCTCGGCTGCTCGGAGTCTTTCTTCCACTGCCTTCCGTGCATCACGTTCCGTATTGAGTTTATTTCCCAGCTCTGCGATCCGATTCACAAGCTCATTCTGGACATCCTCCATTTTTTAGCCTTGCATCGACATCACAGTGTCTGTCGATTGGCTCAGTTTCCACACTATTCTCATCGGTCCCCTCGCCTACCTTGAGGGGCTCCCCGCACCCTGTACGCTTTCCCGCCCTTTTTGCCATATGTTGCACTTTGCGTTCTCAAACGCCATCACCGAACGTTCCGAAGCACGTACCTACAAAAGGCCGATACGCACAGAGTACAAAACCTTAAGATGCCAGAATTTATTTGTCCTCAACTAGTAACAAAGTATCTGCAAGAAATGTGGAGCAGACTTAATTTATGACACATGTTCGCACATGTTCAGACACGTGGCCACGCTCTGACATATATTTTTAAGACAAATAAAACTAATGGCTAATATGGTTCACACTTCCAACCTACTATTTCACTACTAAAAGACCTAACGTACCACGCGGTCGCACGTATTGAAAAACGTCTCAGAAAAAGACTTAATAAAAAATATGAAATACACCCGATACAAACACGAAGAAGAAAATAAAGAGAAATCAATATCTAATAGCCCTGCCACTTCCAACCTACTATTTAAAGGCTAAAAAAACAGCAAGTCTAACAACAGAAGCAAGCTCAAAGCATGCATAAAAGAACACCGCATATCCACGAAATGAATGATGATGAGTGGGCGAAGCACCGGGGTATCCTTCGGGTAACCGCGAATCCCCCGTACATTGCCCACTCGAACATGCGAAATGAGTGACAACAGATGTGTAGAGTACATACAATGTACAGTAAATATACGATATATATGTGACGAGCCGCACAAGGACGGTGCGGTGCAGTAGTAGTGAAGGAGGAAGAAGAAGTTCCGAATAAACAGAGCTTCGCACGACCGCCATGTCTCCTGCGTTACACTAGTCGACAAGATTTACCGTGCCCTACATCATGACAACATCCAAGAAAGCCATCAACATTCCGAAGTACTCGGGAGCACCCGAGGACGTCTCCTTTGACAAGTGGCTCCGGCTCTTCGAGGTGAAGACTGCAGCCGCTGCATGGACGGAGCGAGACAAGCTGTGCAATTTCTCCGATTACCTTGAAGGTGAGGCCTTCCGATGGTACCTTACCGAGGTTTTTGACACTGACGCATATTGGGAGACCCTCACTCAATGCATGACGCAACGCTTTACAAGCACCGTCGCGCATCCTTTCCGTCAGTTCATTCATTGTCAGCTAAAACCGGGTCAGAGCCTGAAGGACTACTACAATGAAAAAAAATGTCTCTGGGACGTCTTGCCGACCTAAAGGACGCGCACCTTATATCAGGGCTCATCGACGGTCTTCCCGCCGATATGGAGATGGCTCTTGCTGGGCTTAACCCGTCTACACCAGCGACGTGGCTTTCAGCTGCGCAACGAGTAGAGTCAGCTATGCAGCGAGTTAAATCACAGCGCGTTCTACCAGGGCGAAACACGCAGATCAACGCAGCAAGCGGCAGCGCCCCCCAGCGTCCACCTAATACGCGGATACGAGCACCCACGTCCGAATGCAGACACTGAACAATGCATGGTTTGCCCCGACAGATGCACTGGCATAATGAATCTCCACGACGCGCAAGCATTTCCGCCCTCGCTACCAACCAGGGAAACGAGGAGGGCGACCCAAAGCTCTGTTAATTCAATTTAATGCACTCATTAACGGGTACCCTGTCAGCGCTACTCTTGATACCGGAGCCACGATTACCTGTATCAGCGAAGCAGTGTTGGAGGCTCTTCACCTACAAATAATGAGAGATTCACGCATCAATTTTCAAGAAGTTACATCATCTACCAAAACTTTGGGTCGCGTCAATCTAAAGATACAGATCGGAAAAATCACAAAGGAAATTCAGGCACATGTTCTACAAGGCATGAAGAGCAACCTACTTCTTGGCTTGGACAGTGCCTGCCTCTCTAACTTGTCTCTGGATCTTGATACCCTGACTTTACGCCAAGGGAGTGACATCCTCCACCCTTGCCCACAAAACCATTCCACGGCTAACATGGACGCTTGTTTACAGGAAGTTGAAGTTCGTGATTTTTTGCATCTAAATGAAACTCGGAGGATGGCATTGAAGCAGCTTGTCCATAAGTACGAGGACATTTTTTCCAAATCACAGACTGACATTGGGTGCATCACTAGCGAAACGCATCACATTCCTCTCACCAACAATGTTCCCATCCGCAGGGCTCCCTATTGATGCTCAGAAACCGATAGCGTCGAAATGGACAGATAAATCAACAACCTTCTCACGCAAGTCGTTATAAGACTGTCTACGTCACCGTACACTGCGCCGGCACTTTTGGCCGAGAAAGAAGGAGAAGGACGCCCGCGTTTCTGCATAGATTACCGCAAGCTAAACGCAGTGACGGTCCCCGCTATCAACCCATCCCTCGCATCGACGACATTCTTGACTCTCTCGGGAAATCGACAGACTTCTCGACATTGGACATAACGTCAGGTTACTGGCACGTGACGATGCATCCGGGAGACATGCCGAAAACGGCCTTTGTCACACGTACCGGTCACTACGAATGGCTTGTCATGCCTTTTGGTCTCCGGAATGCTCCAGCTACTTTTGAACGGGCTGTCAAGTCCATCTTGACTAAACACCATTTGGCGCACGTCACGAACTACTTCGATGACATTGTCGTCTATTCTGACACGTTCCCCGACCATTTGAAACATCTAGATGCTGTTCTAAATGCTTTTAGAAGCGAATGCGTTAAACTGAAATTGAAGAAATGTCAGTTCGCACAAACTTCAATTGAGTACCTGGGACATAGAGTTTCAAATGGCACAGTCACTCCGAAACAAAGCAACGTGGAGGCAATCCTGCGGTTTCCCACGCCATCACGCCCTAAAGAGTTACAGCGTTTTCTCGGCACCGTCAATGTTTACCGTCGGTACATCGCCCGCTTCAGTGAAATCGCTCATCCATTGACACGCCTACTCAGCAAAGACGCCACCTGGAACTGGGACCCTGACTGTGAACTGGCTTTCACTCAGCTTAAAAAAATGTGTAACGGAAGAACCCATCCTTGCCATCTATGATGCCACCAAACCTTGTGTGCTCTACTGCGATGCATCCAACAAAGGTATCGGCGCCGTCTTGAAGCAGGCTGATGATGAAGGTCGAGAGCATCCAGTTGCATAACATTCTCGCAAGCTGCTGAAGCATGAAATCAATTACGCCATCACAGAACTTGAATGTTTAGCAATTATTGATGCCATAGATAAATGGCATTGTTATGTACATGGACATCCTTTCACTGTGATCATCGATCACGCGGCGTTGCAATGGCTTAAGAACATCAAAAATCCTCGAGGCCGTCTGTTCCGATGGTCCTTAAAGCTCTCCATCTACGACGTAAACATCAAGCATCAAAAGGGCATTAACAACATCGAAGCCGATGCACTGTCTAGAAACCCTATTATTCAGCTCCTATCTGCTGAACAACTGCGAGAGCACTACCACGACAAACCGCCTTGCAAGCAGAGCATTGAGAATGGAATGACCATAGTGACACGCAGAGGGATATGAAAAGTCTGCGTTCTTTTTGCTCTCCGGTCTTCTCTTCTTTGGAAGGCTCATGACGCTTTCCGTCATGTCGGAGTAAAGAAGACATTGCGACTTCTTTCTCCACAATATTATTGGCCTGACATCGTCACCGACGTTTCCGAATACGTTCGACACTGATATTTGCCAGCGCTGCAAGAAGACGAAAACCAAACTTTTTGGTTCCTTAGAGTCATTACCACCCGCGGAGCAACCATTTGATCTTCTGGCCATGGACACTATCGGAGGTTTTGCCAACAACGGGTCCTCCAAAAGATTGATTCACTTGGCCGTTGACCACGCCACCCGTTATGTGTGGGCTTTTGCACACATAAATGAGACCTGCGACGCCTACATTACCTGCCTGAAGAGTATTTTCATTGCTGGAAAGCCTCGGAAGTTCCTTTCCGACCACGGCACAGGATTCACCGCTGGCAAATTCAAGCAATTCCTCAAACATAACAACATTCATCAGCTGTATACAAGCTCACAACGCCCACAGTGTAATGGCTTAAATGAGCGCACTAATCAGACCATCGTCAGTCGCCTTCGCTGCAAACTCAACAACGAACCCCAAACCATGGACGCGTCTCCTCTCTGACGTTGTCGACGAGTACAACAAGACACCCCACGAGGTCACGGGCTACCCACCCTGCTTTCTTATGTATGGCACACCATCCTACCCTCAGCTCCTCTCCAACGTTACCGAGAACCTGCAGGAAGCTCGCGCAAACGCGGTCCGCAATTCCCTCGCATATCACGAGAAGAACAAGCTCATACATGACAAGAAATTTCTTCCCTCGGAGCTTCAAGTGGGAGACTGTGTTCTATACGAGACACCCTGGCACCCCAACCGCGGTAAACTCAGTGCAATAATGGAAGGACCGTATACGATCATACGCAAAATCTCAGCTGTCAACTACGAGATCGACCGCAGCGTGGCCCCACTCGGTCGCCAGACTGACATCGTACATGTGGGGAGATTAAGACGATATCTTCCGCCCCTACACCTACAACTCTCTCGGGGGGAGGGAGAAGCGTGTGCGAGCCGCACAAGGACGGTGCGGTGCAGTAGTGGTGAAGGAGGAAGAAGAAGTTCCGAATAAACAGAGCTTCGCACGACCGCCATGTCTCCTGCGTTATATATATATATATATATATATATATATATATGTAACGGATTTATTTGTAACGTATATATGTAATGGATTTATTAAAACTCGTCCGAGGGATCGCAAGTGGCTTTTTAGGCACAGTCCTAGCTGTTGGCATCCGTAGCTCGAGCTCGGGTCTCGCGCCGAAACGATGGCAATGCCCACGGCGCCTACATGCATATTCCCCACTACAATTGCCCCCGCTGCAAAGGTGAGCCATCCTGGCGACCTAAGGTGATGACACGATGAGGGGGTCGTGGTACGGCTTCAGGCGGCTGATGTGAACTGTCTCGCGGCCACGGCGGCGCTTGTCCGAAGATGTCACCGGTTCGACCACGTAGTTGACAGGCGATGTACATGCGACGATCCGGTACGGACCCTGATATTTTGGAGCAAGCTTTGGGCTAAGGCCTGGAGATGGGAATGGCAGCCGAAGCCAAACGTGAGAATCCACGGCGAAGGAACTGTGTTGGCTGGTCGTGGTCGCGGCGATCTTTTTGGATGCCTTGGGTATCCGACGTGAATGAGCGAGCCAGTTGACGGCACTCTTCAGCATGTCGAGCAACTTCTGAAAGCGGGGTGAATTCAGAGGCGTCCGGGTGATACGGAAGTACGGTGTCAAGGGTAGATGATGGTTCACGTCCATAAAGAAGAAAAAATGGTGAGAAGCCTGTGGTAGCCTGAGTGGCGGTATTGTACGCGTAAGTCACAAAAGGGAGGACGTCGTCCCAATTGGAATGATCCGACACAACGTACATTGTGAGCATGTCACCAAGACTGCGGTTGAACCGTTCCGTTAGACCGTTAGTCTGTGGGTGATACGCCGTAGTGCTGCGGTGAATAGTGCGGCACGCTGTCAGTAGCTCATTAATAACGTTCGACAAGAAGACGCGGCCTCCGTCGCTGAGCAGCTCTCGCAGTGCGCCGTGCCGTAAGATGAAATGCCGTAAGAGGAACGCTGCGACATCGCGAGCAGCAGCCGAAGCAAGTGCAGCAGTTTCGGCGTATCTTGTTAGGTGGTCTACTGCGACAATTATCCAACGATTTCCGTTAGCAGTGCATGGAAGGGGCCCATAAAGGTCGATGCCGACTCGGTCAAAAGGACGTGCAGGACACGGTAAAGTTTGCAGTGGGCCTGTCGTATGAGGAGTTGTCTTGCGTCGCTGACAGGCTGCACATGACCGAATGTATTTGCGCACATAAGAATACATGCCTCTCCAGTAGTACCACTGGCGGAGCCGCTCGTACGTTTTCAGGACGCCAGCATGTGCTTGTTGTGGGTCGGCGTGGAAATAAGTGCATATGTCGGAACGCAAATGGCGAGGGATGACGAGCAGCCATTTGCGACCGTCTGGCTGATAGTTCCGGCGGTACAAGATGGCGTTCCGCAGCACAAAATGGGTGGCTTGGCGGCGAAGGGCTCGAGGGCATGTATCCGTTGAAGTAGTTAGAATGTCAATGAGAGACGCAATCCACGGATCCTTTCTCTGTTCAGAAGGCATGTCAGAAACAGTAAGCGCAGCAACCGGGCAGTCCGTGGATGCGGGTTGTGCGTCGTCGGATCGCATGGGTAACCGGGAGAGGGCATCCGCGTCAGAATGTTGACGCCCGGAGCGATATATGACGCGTATGTCAAATTCCTGGAGTCGAATAGCCCAACGTCCAAGACGCCCCGACGGGTCTTTCAGTGACGCAAGCCAGCACAACGCGTGGTGGTCTGTCGCAAAGTCAAAGGGATGGCCATACAACTAAGGGCGACATTTGCTTAAAGCCTAAACTATAGCCAAACACTCTTTTTCTGTTACAGAATAATTGGTTTCTGCCTTTGTGAGGGCACGACTAGCGTAGGCAACCACATATTCCGGGAAGCCATTCTTGCGTTGCGCAAGGACGGCTCCAAGACCAACGCCGCTGGCGTCCGTGTGAACTTAGGTCGGAGCACTCGGGTGGTAGTGACGGAGAATGGGAGGTGAGGTAAGTAGACGACGCAGAGTGATGAACGCTTGTTGACATGCCGGAGTCCAATCACGAAGGTCACCAGGCCCAGCCAGGAGCTTCGTCAGAGGTGCGACGATGCAGGCGAAATTGCGCACAAAGCGACAAAAATAAGAGCAGAGACCGACAAAACTTCTGAGCTCTTTCACTGTAGTAGGCCGCGGAAATTCTGCGACAGCACGAAGCTTGTCAGGGTCGGGGCGGACGCCGTCTTTGGAAACGACGTGACCAAGTATGGTCAACTGGTGGGCTGCGAAGCGGCACTTTTTCAAGTTAAGTTGAAGGCCGGCGGTGGCAAGGCAAGTCAGAACTTCGCGTAGACGAGTGAGGTGAGTGGTGAAATCAGGGGAGAAAACTACTACGTCGTCTAACTAACACAAACACGTCTTCCATTTGAGGTCTCGCAAAAGATTGTCCATCATTCTTTCGAATGTCGCAGGTGCATTGCATAGGCCGAATGGCATCACCGTAAATTCATACATGCCGTCAGGCGTAATGAAAGCTGTCTTCGAGCGGTCGGACTCATCCATCGGGACTTGTCAATAACCCGATCGCAAGTCCAAAGAAGAAAAGAATTCGGCACCATGTAGACAATCCAGGGCGTCATCTATACGCGGTAGAGGGTGGACATCTTTTCGTGTAATCTTGTTAAGGCGACGATAGTCAACACAGAAACGAATCGAGCCATCTTTTTTCTTAACTAGTACCACGGGAGATGACCAAGGACTACAGGAAGGTCTCATAACGCCACGTTCAAGCATGTCCGCAACTTGCTCAGTAATGACACGACGCTCGGTGGATGACACGCGGTATGGTCGCTGGCGTAATGGTGCGTGTCGCCCCGTATCAATGTGGTGAGAAACGGTACTTGTGCGGCCTAATGACGCTTGGTTCAAGTCAAAAGAGGCGTGAAAGTCAGTTAAAAGGGTAAGTAGGTGCTCACGTTGTGTCGGGTCGAGGTCATCGGCAATAGAGCGACAAAAAACATCTGGTGAGATCCGGTCAGATGGCACATGGGGCGTCAGTGCTGTTACGTTAGTTGTAGCCTGGTCATCGGCAGCAGGGAAAGACACAATAACGTCATCGTCCACAGTCTGGATGGTGCCAATAGTCTCGCCACAGCGCAAAGCCAAAACGTGGGAATTTGGGTTAGAAACCAGTATTTCCGCAGCACCATGGTGAACCGTGAGGAGGGCGAAAGGCAATGATATAGGGTGGCGGCGACTGAAGACGGCAGCGGGTTTGAACAAGACCGTCGCGTCGGCAAGCGATGTGCATGAAAGAGGGACAAATAAAGCACTGTGTGGAGGAAGGTCAGTATCTGAAGCTACACAGATCCTGCTAACATCATTAACTTGCAAGTCGTGAGATGGCAAATCGCACAGAACGGAGAACGGAACCTCAGCACGTGCACAGTCAATGACGGCATGATGGCGCGACAGAAAATACCAGCCGGGAATCACATCGTGGGAGCAACAGGTTAGCACAAAGAATTCAATAGAGTACAAAATATCTCGAATCAGCACTCTGGTAGTGCACATAGCGACGGGCTGAACTTGTTGAGCGGTGGCTGTTCTAAGCGATATTACCGAAGGCGCCATGGTCACTAATTTACGTAATAAACAACAAAGCTTTTCACTAATCACGGATATGTCGGCACCTGTATCGACGAGCGCAAAAGATTTGATGCCACCCACTGACACTTCAATAACGTTGGCGGGGGAGAAGCGAAAACTTCGATTTTCCGACGACGACGCAGTTCGTGCCTCAGGAACTGCGGAAATCAGTTTTCCGCCTCAGTACTGGCGCTGGGCCGACGACGCATAGGTGAGAGGGAGCGGCGGCGAGGGGAAGGCGAGCGACGAGCACCAAAGGGCTGGTACTCCGGAACTGGGACGTCATCAGCAACGTAGACTTCCGGTGGCGGCTGTTGTGGTATACGAAATGGTCGGAATCCGTAGTTGGGGGCTCGCGTGGGGCCCATGAAGGCCGGGAAACGCCGGCGGCAGAAGCGCGCTACATGTCCCGGGGTGCCGCAGGCGTAGCATATGGGGCGGTTATCAGCAGTGCGCCAAGGATTTGTATCCTGCTGTTGTGCACCGAAGAAGTGAGCCGCCGGCTGCCGAGGCAAAGGCGCAGGAGAGAACAGCGGCGGGCGAGGCGCTGAAGGCGGAGGAGAGAACACCGGTAGGCGAGGAGCCCGTGCAGCCGCCTCAGCATACGTCAGAGGTGCGGCCACGGGAGCCGGCTGAGACGAAGATGGAAGAGCTTCGGTCACTTGCTCTTGAATCATCTGCCGGATCGCTGGAGCCAAAGAGTAAGAAGGCTTCTCCGTGGTCGGCAAAATGGAGAGCTGTCGCGCAACCCCCTTCCGGACAAATTCTTTTATCTGAGTCAGCAAAGCTTTCTGGTTGTCGCCAATAACCAATGCTGCTAGCGAATCTTCCGTGGGTGGTGGGCGTCGAGCTAAGGTGCGTTGCTTCCTAGCTCGTCAAAACTTTGGCACAAGTTGAGACGTCAGCCACAGTACGCGGATCCTTCGTTAACAACATTTGAAAGGCGTCCTCATCAATGCCTTTCATAATGTGTTTTATCTTGTCCTGTTCAGCCATTGACGAATTCACCCGCCTACACAGGTCAATGACATCTTCGATATAGCTGGTGAACGTTTCACCGTGAAGTTGCGCGCGCCCACGTAGGCGTTGTTCAAAGCGAAGCTTGCGCACAGCGGGACGCCCGAACACTCTGCAAAACTGGTCTTGAATGCAGTCCATGTGGTGAAATCGTGTTCGTGGTTTCGGAACCAGAGGTTCGCGACGCCGAGGTAAAACAACACGTTATGGAACTTGGTGGCGTCGTCCCACTTATTGTGCCGGCTTACCAGCTCGTACGATGACACCCAATCCTCCACGTCATGATCATCGGTGCCGCTAAAGACGGCAGGATCACGCTGGCGCAACACACCCGAAACGATGACAGCTGGAGGCTGAGGTGCATCTTCCTGGGCGGTGTCGTCAGGCATGGTCGTAGCAGTGGGTAGCGTCCGGCTTTGGAGTTCCAGTTTTCGAGGTTACCCAGCACTTCCACCAAATGAAAGGGGGATTTATTAAAACTCGTCCGAGGGATCGCAAGTGGCTTTTTTAGGCACAGTCCTAGCTGTTGGCATCCGTAGCTCGAGCTCAGGTCTCGCGCCGAAACGATGGCAATGCCCACGGCGCCTACATGCATAATCCCCACTACAATTGATATATATGTGTATATATATATATATATATATATATATATATTGTAATGAAAAAGACGCAGCTAGGCTCGGGGGCACGGACTGCGGGCGCGGGGAGAGCGAGGAAGACGACGAGGCAGAATGTAGAACAGCTGGCCCACAGTGGCGTAGCCAGAAATTTTGTTCGGGGGGGGTTCAGGTTGCAGCGCGGCCTCCTCCTTATAGAAGTTGTCGAGGGATCACATACATGAATAATAACTGCATTGCCAATGCCATTGTATATTAGATGCTGCAAACGAATTATTGAACGCTACGCACTGTCAAGTAAAATATGTATTTTTTCATAAAAGAATATGTTCGGATGTCCTAAAAATTCTGGCAGAAA